>NW_020356165.1:0-311617 GCF_002211085.1 Panicum hallii | reverse complement strand
AAGGTAAATTAGAAAAACCTTGGATATTTTATTTGAGCCAAAATAAATTCCTTAAAATTTGGGAAAATTACATTAGGGTGTTACAAACCTACCCCCCTTACAGGAATCTCGTCCCGAGATTCGAATAGGCTAGCTAGCAAAAGAGATCGGGATATGTCTTTTCTCAACTCATCTTCTCGCTCCCAAGTAGCCTCATCCTCCGTGTGATGACTCCACCGAACACGGGCACATCTTGATCTTCTTGTTCCGGGTAACTCTCTCGGATGTCTCCAAAATCCTCACCGGGATGCTCGATGTAGGTCAGATCCTCCTGCACATCCAAACCCTTCTATCGGTGCTTGCTCTTCTGGCACCCTCAAGCACTTCTTTAGCTGAGACACGTGAAATACATCGTGCACTCCTGAGAGATTTGGAGGCAACTCCAAACGATATGCCACCTCACCTTTCCGTTCCAACACCTTGAACGGACCAATGTATCGTGGAGCTAGCTTTCCTCTCACATTAAACCTGCGGATTCCCCTCATCGGCGAGACCTTCAGGTACACATGATCGCCCACTGCAAAGGTCAAATCTCGGCGACGAACATCCGCATAGCTCTTCTGACGAGTCTGTGCGACCCTCAGGTTCTCTCGCACCTGCTGTACCAACTGTTCTGCCTCTTCAACAATATCCGGACCAAACACCTGCCTCTCGCCAATCTGATCCCAATACAGAGGAGTCCTGCACTTCCGACCATACAGGGCCTCGAAAGGAGACTTCTTCAGACTGGCCTGATAACTGTTGTTATACGAAAACTCCGCATACGGCAGGCATTTATCCCAGCTGGTACCATACTGAATAGCACAAGCTCGGAGCATATCCTCCAACACTTGGTTGGTTCTCTCTGTCTGTCCATCGGTCTGAGGATGATAAGCAGTACTGAAGCGCAGCTTCGTATCCAACGAATCATGCAACTGCTCCCAGAACCGTGAAGTGAACTGAGATCCTCGATCAGATATAATCTTCTTAGGAACACCATGCAGACAGACAATCCTGGAGATGTACAACTCTGCGAGTCTAGCACCGGAGTAAGTAGTGTTCACCGGAATAAAATGAGCCACCTTCGTCAACCGGTCCACTACTACCCATATGGAGTTGTACCCTTTCTGAGTACGAGGCAAGCCAACAATGAAATCCATAGTGATTTCCTCCCATTTCCACTCTGGAATCTTCAATGGCTGCAATAATCCTGCTGGCCTCTGATGCTCTGCCTTGACACGCTGACAAGTGTCGCAAATAGCCACGTACTCCGCAACGGAACGCTTCATTCCAGACCACCAGAATCGTTCCTTCAGGTCATAATACATCTTCGTGCTGCCTGGATGGATAGAATACGCTGTATCATGAGCCTCACTCAGAATCAGCTTCCTGAGGTCATGCACATCTGGCACACATATACGGCCCTTGTACCACAAGGTACCCTGATCATCCTCTCTGAAATGAGGAGCCTTGCCAATCTTGAGCAACTCCCGAATCTCCTGCAGCTTCTGATCCTCCTTCTGATGCTGCCTGATCTCAGCCTCTAGAGTGGGTTCTGCCTCGAATGCTGCACTCGAGGTATGATGCAAGAAACCCAGGCTCAACTGCTCAAACTCCTCGCATAACTCCTGAGGCATCTGGAAAGCCACGGCCATGTTAACATAGCTCTTCCTGCTCAGAGCATCTGCTACAACATTGGCCTTGCCCGGATGATAGTGAATCTCCAGGTCATAATCCTTGACCAACTCTAGCCATCTTCTCTGTCGCATGTTCAGCTCACTCTGGGTGAAAATATACTTGAGGCTCTTGTGATCGGTGTAAATGTCACACCTCTGCCCAAACAAGTAATGCCTCCATATCTTCAGAGCATGCACAACTGCGGCTAACTCCAGATCATGAGTGGGATAATTCAGCTCGTGCCGGCGCAACTGCCGCGAAGCATAAGCTATGACTCTGCCTTCCTGCATCAGAACACAACCAAGACCATCCCTCGAAGCATCACAATACACTGTGAACCTCTTGCTCTGATCTGGCAGAGTAAGGACTGGCGCCGTAGTCAACCTCTTCTTCAGTTCCTCGAAGGCACTCTGACGCTCATCAGTCCAAAAGAAACCCACGTCCTTCTCCAGCAAGGAAGTCAAAGGCTTCGCAATCTTGGAGAAATTCTCAATGAACCTCCGATAATAACCTGCTAAGCCCAGAAAAGAGCGGACTTCCTTCACCGTCTGCGGTACAACCCAGTCAAGCACATCCTTCACTTTTCCGGGGTCCACAGCAATACCTCCCTTGGAGATAACATGACCGAGGAATGGAACCTCGTCAATCCAGAACTCGCACTTGCTGAGCTTGGCATACAGCTTGTGCTCTCTGAGCCTGTGCAACACAAGCCTCAGATGCTTCTCATGCTCCGCTTCTGACTTGGAATATATCAGGATATCATCAATAAATATCACCACAAAGGTGTCCAGATAATCCATGAAAACCTTGTTCATTAGATGCATGAAGAAAGCCGGAGCATTAGTCAAGCCAAAGGACATGACCGTATACTCATAGAGCCCATACTTGCAGGTGAATGTCGTCTTCTGAATATCCTCAGGACGAATCTTCAGCTGATGATAACCCGAACGCAGATCAATCTTCGAGAATACACAAGCACCCTGAAGCTGATCAAAGAGATCCTCAATACGGGGCAATGGATGCTTGTTCTTGATAGTGACTGCATTCAGATCCCGATAATCGACGCACATCCTCTTAGCACCATTCTTCTTCTCTACAAGCAATACAGGAAAAGCCCAAGGAGAGAAACTGCGACGGATATAACCCTTAGCTAGCAACTCGTCGACAGTCTTCTTAACCTCCTCATGCTCGACAGGAGCCATACGATAGGGCCTCTTAGCAATAGGAGCTGTGCCAGGCAAGAGATCAATAGAAAACTCAATGTCGCGATCAGGCGGCATACCTGGCAAATCATCCGGAAAGACATCCGGGAATTCAGACACCACGCGAATACCGTCCGTGGGTCTAGCCTCCATCTGATGAAGAAATCCAGAAGGCTCTATAGCTCCAACAATAACCTCCTGACCATCCGGTGCTGACAGAAGAACCATCCTCAGAGCACAATCTATCCGGACTCCCCACTTAGCAAGAGTCTCCATCCCGAGGATCACATCAATACCCTTGGTGTCTAGCACCATCAGATTCGCACTGAAATCTACCCCCCTTATGGCCACACTGACTCTGGGACAGAAGACATGAGACCTCAACTGCCCTCCCGGTGAAGATACTAACATGCACCTCTTTAACGTGCTAGTAGGGATGCCATGATGCTCAACAAAAGATTGGGTGATGAAAGAATGCGTAGCACCAGTATCAAAAAGCACTGTAGCAGGATGGGTGTTGACCATGAACGTACCAATAACCACGTTAGGAGCTTCGGCTGCTGACTCGGCCGTCACGTGGTTCACCCTGCCCTGAGCTGGGGCCTTGGGCGGTGCTGCACGTCCCTGCTGTCCTGCCTGCGCCTTTCGAGGGCAGACGTTGGCGTAGTGCCCTGGCTCGCCGCAGTGGAAGCACACTCGAGGAAGTGCCGCGGCCTGCTGCCCAGGAGGAGGAGTGGGCGCTCCCTGCCTCTGAGCTGATGGAGCCGGAGGCGCCGGAAGCCTCTGACCCTGTCCCGCCTGCTGCAGCTGCTGAGGACGAGGCGGGTACTGCTGCCGCTGCTGGTACTGCTGAGGCGGCCTCTGCTGCTGCTGCTGTGGAGGGTACTGGTAGCGGGGACGGGTGTTGCTGCCCGAAGAGGATGGAGCCATCTTCCTCTTCTTATCCTCAATCTCCCAGCGCTTGCGCTCGGTGTTGAGTGCAGCATCAACCAGCTGGTTGAAGTTGTCGAAGCGGTGGTTCAGCAGCGCATACTGGATGTGATCATCCAGTCCCTCCTTGAAGTACTCCTGCTTATCGCTATCACGAGCGACGTCGGCAGGGGCATAGCGGGCAAGCTGAAGGAAACGGTCACGATACTCCGTCACCGTCATGGATCCCTGAAATAACGAACACAGATAACAAGGATGGAAAACGCTCAATTGGTCAGGTCTACGAAAGGAATCAAGGGTAGATCAAGCTCAAAAGAATTTGGTAGGGAATTTCCGTTAAATTTTACCTGCTTAAGGGCACGGAACTCCTTCTGCTTCATCTTCATGATGCCCTCAGGAATATGGTGGTTCCTGAAACGCTCACGGAACTGGTCCCACGTGAGAGCCTCACGATCCCGAGCTGGGTAGGACTCCCACCAGTCAAGAGCGGAGCCTCGCAGCTGCCCGGCTGCGTAAAGGATTCGCTCACGGTCTTCGCACTGCGCAACAACCAACTGGCGCTCCACCGAACGAAGCCAGTCGTCCGCCTGGAGTGGGTCCGTGGCGTGAGAGAAGGTCGGCGGGTGACCTCTCAGGAAGTCCGCACGCCTGTCACGGGGCTGAGGCAGCGGAGGAGGCGGTGGCTGGGCATGGATCTGCTGCAGAGCCTGAACGGTGTTGTTCAGGGTAGCCATCATCTGCATCTGGAGCTGGAAGAACTGCTCCGGGGTCAGTGGTGGCGGCATCGGCAGCGGCTGGCCAGTATTCTGGTTGTTCTGCTCCTGCTGGTCAGAACCGGAACCGGTGCGCCTGGTGTTCACCATCTGATTGCAACAAACGGAATTTATGAGAATAAGATATGGTGCAGCTGCGGAAATGAAACTTCAGAAGGAAGAGAGGAATATAGGTTTTACCCCCAACGTTCTAATTCAAATTTTTTTTTATTATTTAGTTCAAGTGGGGTTAGGTCGATTTGCATGAACAAGTTTAACTACTAGCCTATGCAATCAACCAAAGATCCAAATCAAACATTTGCACAATAACAATCATTCAATATTCACAACTTGGTCGAGTTTTCCACACTACTCGACTAACACACTCGTTCTAGCGTATTTTCCATCGGGACGGCCCTACTTATAGCTTATAAGACTAGGCGACTCAGGCCAACGTCTACGGAAAACTCAAGCTACTTTCTCAGAAAAGGCGGGGAAAACAGCAAATCGAGGGCTTAAGACTCAAGGAATAGAAGCAGAATCATGATGGTTGAGGATTTGCGGAGGCAAGCAAGAGAACCGAAGTCCTAAACTCGACCAATTCTATCTAGGCTTCGTCCTACAGTCAACACGGCTCTGATACCAATCTGTCACACCCGATTTATAAGAACATAAATCGAGCAATCATATATGCGCCAGGATCAAGTCACGCATATATACAATAGATTATCAAGATATCACAACACATGTCACGAATAACATTAATATAAATCGTAAATAGATCATGAATAAATTGTTTCATTACAACCGAATCAAGAATCGGTTCAAGAGTTGCGGAAGCGTAAAAGAGATACATGAAAAGCTGGGCGCCATAGGGACGTCGACTGGGAGACAAACGCCTAGAAGTCGTCGAAGCCACTGACGTAATCCTCCACGTTGCCGGGCACTGAGCAGCAGTCGAAGATATCCGAAGTAGAACAGAAGAGTAGAGAGGCAAGTGTGAGTACAAACTAGTACTCAACAAGTATAACACGAGCATGAGGCTCTAAGGTTAGCTGACTCAACTGCATTAGCTTTTAATCTTGGCAAACTTTTATTAAATCTAATTACTACAAGTGGATGAATTACCATAACCCAAATTGCATAAGAATTAATCAATATTAATTAAGAACTACTGAGAACCATCCAAACCGAAACCACCCGGGAAATCGCCCTCGTCAAAGGTTGATAACCCCACTAATCAGACGGAGGATCTGGGCCGCTCATGACTGTGAGCACAGCTGATATATCAGTTTTACACTCTCGAGAGGTTGCACAACTTTACCCACAAGTCGTGAACTACGCTAGTTGTTCATCACACTTCCTTAGGTGAGATGGCTAGCAAGCACACTACGAGACCGTTACAAAGGATCACGTTGGTAAGGTGTAACCGCTAAGGATTCTGGATCAGCGACGATGGGGCCCACCTCCGGGGGTACAAGACACACAGCACAGACCAAGCCGGAGGAGCAGGGACCATTGAAGCTTACCACCCCTCTTGCCCACGCAGGTAAGTTACTCCCGAACCAAAATGACCTAATTAGTAAGTCAAGACCGTCCCATACCAGTCTTGTGGTTGCGCGGTTGTCCCAGGTTGTCGCTCTATGAACCGGTCCTTATGGAGAGTGGCCAACCAAGCACTAAGCACCGTGCTGGCCCCCTAAACCATGTTTCTAACAAAAACATCTTTTAAGGACGCACAAACCACTCAAGCACACAGCACAGAGGGTCGGCTCCAGAATTAAGTTGCATAAGACCATTAATCAAATTAATTAAAAAGGACCAAGATTTGTTATAGCGCAGCAACCTAGCACAACTAACCAAAAAATGCAACCCATAGGATATATATAAGGATATAAAAGTGGCTAGGAAGTCCTTATAGGTATACAATATTAAAATGCAGTATGAAATTGTATTTAAAAGTGATAGGAGATTCATGTTATACTTGCCTTCCTCGTACTCTCCCGGCTGCTGCTCAAACTGCTCGGAAGATGGCTGCTCCTGGTACTGGTCCAAAGGCTCCGCGTCTACTCACGATCATCAAACATGGTCCACACATACACACATGCACAAACAATAGCAAACTATAAGAAAACAGTACACCAATATAATAGAACAGCACATGAAACTAGTCTAGAACTATTCTACGCGTTACAACGATCGCGTGGATATAAAGAACACCTAAAACGGAGCTAAAACGCGAAAACTACGCTTAAAACAGGATCCAGGGACCTATTTGTAAGAAAACTGGAGGTTCTAAGGGGTTCTGCGCAAAAACCGAGGACTTAAACGTAATTAAAGCATAGACTCAGGGGCTAGCGTGAGAAAAACCCAAGATATGGACTGCAGTTTCAAAATTCAGGAAGCTCAGGGGGTCAAACGGAAATAAAAAGGACCCGTCTGTAAATACTTTTTAACTAAAGCTGGACGGCGGGTTGATTTCAAACAAACACAAGGACTCTTTAGCAAAACGCCAAGGCCGAAGGGGTATGCGGCTTCTAATCTGGGTGGTTGGATCTAAATCGAACGGTTCAGACGCACTCCGGTTCGGACGGTCCGATCTGAACAGCGGAGTTCAGACTGGTCCGATCTAACCGACGTTTACGGACGGTCCGATCTGGATCGGACCGGTCCGATCTGGTGGGCTCGCGGGGACAGCGGGTCTGCACGGCGGCGCATGCCGGCGACGGCGCCGCGACTTTGGGTGCGGCCTACGGTTCATGATAGCTAGCGTAAGAGGGAGAGGGAAGCGTGCTGATGCTCACCGAGGGGCTGTGGAGGCCGGGAATACGACGGAGGAAGGACGACGACGACGACCGGCGGCGGAAGGGCTCGGGATCCCGCGGGGAGAGGTGTTGCAGAGGTTCTCCGGAGTACGGGTCACCGGGGATCGTTGCGTGGAGGTCCTGTGAAGGTGCCAGAGGGGTTAGGGAGGTTTTGGGGTCACCGGCGACGAAGAATTTCAGGGGCGGAGCGGCTCACCGGCGGCGATTTCTTCGTGGAATCCCGGTGATGTAGAGGCTCGGGGCACGATTGCTGGGCTTGGGAAGCTTCCAGGCGAGGCGGCGGAGCGGATGCGGGCCTATTGAGGTCTGTGGCACGGCGGAGTGGCGGCGCGACGGTGAGGCCGAGGGAGTCTGCGCGGCGGGGAAGAAGGGGCGGCGGCGCTGGAGGTCCTCGGGTGACGCAGGAGTTAGGGTTAGGGTTCTGGGTACCAGAGCGCAGGGGGTTCCCTCTTGTAGGGCGGCGGCGCTGCCCTGGGCGTGCGGGCCCGGATAAGGAAGCTCGCCGGAGATCTCGGGGGAAGTTGAGCGCTAGGGAAGAAGGAAGAAGGGGCCGACAGGTGGGGTCGAGCTGGGGAATGACGGAGAAAGAAAGAATGACAGAGGAAAGAACGAAAATAACTGAGAAAGGAAGGAATGACTGAGAAAGGAAAGGAATGACTGAGAAAGGAAGGGAAATGACTGAGAAAGGAAAGGAATGACTGAGAAAGGAAAGGAATGACTGGGAAAATAAAGAATGACTGAGAAAAGAGAGAATGACTGACTCACTCTCCTGTTTCCACTCAAATCTATTGGAATTCAGTTCGAATTTGAATTCAACTTCTATGCAGTCAACCAAATAAAACTTATGCACCAGCATGAATGCACAAACATGTTGACCTTATAATAAATTTTATTTTCCCGTGTTATAAATTACTTTTAAATGCAAGGTAAATTAGAAAAACCTTGGATATTTTATTTGAGCCAAAATAAATTCCTTAAAATTTGGGAAAATTACATTAGGGTGTTACACTTGGACCAAGAACTCTCTAGCCGAACCTCTCCCCCAGTTAGAACTGATTGAGGAAGTGATGGCCATTTCACCCTTCGAGTCCTCTAAGTCATCCTTAGAAAATGATGCTGAACTCTTCATCCAAGAAGAGAATGATTTAGAAGAAACTCTTGATCTCCCAACTCACGAACGGCCAGCACAACCCCTAATCGAGTTGAAACCCCTTCCTTCTGGCCTTCGTTATGCTTTCTTGAATGGTGACATGGAGTCTTCCATCATCATTAGTGGTAGACTATCCGGTAAAGAGACGACCAAGCTGTTAGACATCTTAGAAAAGCATAGGCATGTTTTTGGTTACTCGCTCCAGGACCTTTAGGGAATCAGCCCTACCCTCTACACTCATCGCATCCCTGTAGACATAGCCAGCACATCTTCTAGGGAGCCTCAGCGCAGGCTTAATAATGCAATGAGAGAGGTTGTCAAGAAGGAGGTTCTCAAGCTTCTGCGAGCCCCGTTCAGGTAGTGCCAAAGAAGGGAGGAATGATGGTCATTAGAATATTAGAAATGAGCTAATCTCCCAACGAACCATCACGGGATGGAGGATCTGCATAGATTACCGTAAACTCAACTCGGCAATGAAGAAAGATCACTTCCCACTGCCCTTAATTGATGAAATGTTAGAGCGGCTAGCGAAGCACTCTTTCTTCTGTTTCCTTGATGGGTATTCGGGTTATCACCAAATCCCCATCCACCACGATGATCAGAGCAAAATCACTTTCACTTGCCCTTATGGATCATATGCTTACCGAAGGATGTTATTGGGGCTTTGTACTGCACCTACATCATTCCAAAGTTGCAAGATGTCAATTTTCTTTGACATGATCGAAGAGATTATGGAAGTCTTCATGGATGATTTCTCCATTTATGGAAAAAACCTTCGATCATTGTCTCGAGAACTTGGAAAAGGTTTTGCGGAGATGCCAAGAGAAGGACCCAGTGCTAAATTGGGAAAAGTGCCATTTTATGGTCCGAGAAGGCATCGTGCTTGGGCACCTCATGTCCAAGAGTGGAATTGAGGTGGACAAAGCCAAGATTGAAGTCATAGAAAAGCTTCTGCCTCCGGTAAACATAAAAGGGATCTGTAGCTCCCTGGGTCACGCGGGGTTCTACTGACGGTTCATTAAGGAGTATTCTCAGATCGCTCGACCTCTCACGAATCTGCTAGCTAAGGATGCACCTTTTGATTTTACTGATGAGTGTTTGAAATCTTGTCATATTTTAAAAGAAGCACTCAGTTCAGCTCCAATCATTCAATCCCTGATTGGACGCTTCCTTTCAAAATAATGTGTGATGCAAGTGACTATGCTGTTGGGGCGGTCCTTGGCCAAACTAAAGATAAAAAGCATCATGCAATTGCTTATGCGAGTAAAACTTTGACCAGAGCTCAATTAAACTATGCAGCCACTGAAAAAGAGCTCCTAGCAATTGTGTTAGCATTTGGTAAGTTTAGATCTTACTTGGTTGGTGCAAAAGTTATCGTTTTAACCGATCATGCTGCTTTAAAATACTTGCTCACCAAGAAAGATGCTAAACCTCACTTGCTAAGATGGATCTTGCTACTCCAAGAATTTGACCTAGAAATCAAAGATAAAAAAGGAGCAGAAAATATTGTTGCCAATCATTTGTCGCGTATGCCTATATCTAACACGCAAGATCTTCCCATCAACGATTTCCCATGCGATGACATGCTGCTGAAGGTAACAGACTCCAACCCGTGGTATGAAACATTGTGAATTTCATGGTTTCAGGATACGTACCACCCGGAGAAAATAAGAAGAAGTTGTTGTACGAGAACAGACACCACCTATGGGATGATCCATACCTTTATAGCTGAAGGGTTCCAAATCATTGAGAAGTGCCACACTGCACCATATGGAGGCCACTTTGGTGTATTTCGCACTCAGGCGAAAATATGGCAAAGTGGATTCTATTGGCCGTCGATGTATGAGGATACCCGACAGTTCATCCGACGATGCCGCAAGCGTCAGATGCATGGTGGCATCACCACTCACGATGAAATGCCCCTCAACTACAACCTTCAAGTCAAACTATTCGATGTGTGGGGCATCGACTTCATCGGACCATTCCCCAAGGAATGCGAGTACATCCTGGTCGCCGTTGTCTACGTGTCCAAATGGGTGGAAGCACTACCATGCAGAACTGTTGATGCCAAGCATGCCTGAAAGATGATCCACGAGATCATATTCCCTCATTTCAGATCTCCCAGAATGGTCATAAGTGACGGAGGGTCTCATTTCATTGATAAGACCTTCCAAAACTTTTTGAGGGAGCTTGGGGCATAGAATAACATCGCAACTCCATAGCATCCACGGACCAGTGGCCAAGCAGAAACATCCAATAAGCAAATCAAAACCATTCTGCAAAAGACTGTGAATGAAATGGCGAAGGTATGAAAGAATAAGCTACATGATGCACTCTGGACATACAGGACAGCATTCAAGACCCCCATAGGCATGTCACCGTACCAGCTGGTTTACGGGAAAACCTACTATTTACCAGTCAAGTTGGAACACAGTGCTCACTGGGCTATCTGAACATGGAACATGGATAGCAAGCTGTCAGGATGAAACGGGAAGATCCAATTATCCCAGCTGGAAAAATGGTGAGAAAAAGCGTATCACAGTGATACAAACAGAACAAAGAGATGGCATGACAAGAGGATCAGTCCCAAGTAATTCAAAGCTGGAGGCAAGGTACTTCTGTTTAATTCCAGGGTGAAGCTCTTCGGGCATGGAAAACTACACAGCAAATGGATAAGACCATACACTATCATTGACACATCTCCATATTGACGCTCGTTACAGACCAAAAATAAGCATCAACTTGACCTCAAATAAGGAGGAATTTGCATTTCTTATACATGCTACAAATAAAAACACCTACATTCCACATGTCTTTGGAGAAATTTATGAATGCAGGTATTTAGCTAAAAATAAAGGGAAAAGCACACTGTTGACACCGGATTTTGTCAGTAAATCCAATATAATCTGAAGTATTGGAGATCATCGGCTACTAGCATGCATCGGCAGGGATCACATGTGACGAGCGGGCATGCATGCCGATGATTCGCAAGTTTGACTTGTCGAGAGAGCGTTGGGATTTAATGCTCATGCCGGAGTCCAGGAGGTTTATTTAAATATTGGCTTAGCTTCATCGGATGGGACAATCAAGAGAAAAGAAAGCTCATGGGCAACGTGAGGTCACATGTGAAGGGCTTCGTTACTCAGATACAGTTAGCGCCTTGCCAAATTATTTTATTGTTAATAATGGAGGCAGGACAAATAAAGGAAGGGCAAGGCATGTCAAAGTAATTGGAATAAAATAAGTGTAAGTTGCCGCATGAGAAGGACAAGTCCAAGTTAATCATGCATACGGATAATCACGTCACGGACGGGTCGGATGAAGCTTTATTAGCAAGGACTCTACATAAAGAAAATGAGAGTCCATGTATCTTAATATTCCTTTTAAAGTTTTCTTGTTAGGCAAGTCTTGAGTCATCAGTCCAGAGTATAGATATGTACACCCGGGATCATTGTAGAGATCATCTCTCGATCAATCAAACACAATTTATCTTTTCAGCTTCACTCCAATACTTTACGTTAGGAGTAGGATGTAATGTAGTTCTTGATGAGTTCTTCGGCAAAAGGGGTTGCATCACTTCGTTCTCCAGTTCGCCACAATCTCGTCAATTAGGTGCTCTAGACTTTAATCACCGGCGCATCGATGTGATTCCATCTAGTCTACCTAGTTATGGATTTTACCCTATCTCGTAAGGCTGCATCAATTTGATCTCTTGCTAGATGTGGTAGAATCACAGTTATCCTAGCTTGATTAAGCTTACATCAGCTGATATTCCTTTAATCTATCATCTCGCTGTTTAATTTGTTTTAATTAGCTTTTATCCTGTTGAAATAGATGATAGATTATTTGATGGCCTGTTGCATCTTAATCTCGGCTACCTCTAAAGTACAGTTTGGATAAAGTTCTATTATGGATAGATCCATCAGCTTGTGAAGTTTAGATTAACCTCTTGCTACTAGCATTTCTAGAATGCAACTACCAGGCGCATCGCTGTAGTTTCATCTAGAAATACTGGTCGTAACGTTAGTTTAAGCTTCATCGGCTTCTGGTCCTAGTCATAGTGGAGCAAGAGCTCAACAGCGCTCCGTTTCCTATCGGCTTTCTAGCTGATAGCTTTCATGCTTTATTATCATCAATTGTATTGATTCGGCTGTGATAGCTGAGAAACCGCTCATGCTCATCAAGATGCTGAAAATCAGCTTCATGGCTGATAACTTATTAATCATGCTTTATTCTGCTACACCATTATCGCTACTGGTGCTAGGACCACATCAGCCTGGTTGGCTGATCGCATCTGACTTCAAAAGGATTATCTTCATCCGGTCAGTTAAATGGTCAAAGTGATTGGCATGCCTTGAACCTCAAGAAAATATTTGGAGCCTGCGCCGGAGTAAAACAAATTCTCAGGTCCTCATGTGGGGTCACGCAGGAAGCCAACCACTAATTTTTTGCGTAAACAAACTTTTAGCACGCTCAATGGGACACGAAGATATGCCATGCTTCCTAATGTCAAACAATCAAGAACGATGTGCCAATAATTACTACGGGATAGTCAATATATCTATCGGCTTCACAGTGAGATCCGAGATAAAAGCTCACATTTTCATTTAGATAAACAAGCATTTGCGTCAGCTGTATCGAGATCGTCGGCTGTAAGAGTATTCATCGGTTCGTCGGTGTTAATTCAAATTAATATAATATTCCAAAAGGAACAGCCGATGTAACGATACGCGTAGAAGTATTGACCGTTGTATTCAAAAGGTAATTCACTTCAGCAGCTTGACTGATGATGCATCGGCGAATGGATAGCTCCAAGCAAATATTTTAAAGGAAGTTGGTCGCCAATGCCGATGAGTGGGTTTGTCAAACACGACCCGAAGCGGATGTCGATAGTGCTGATTGAAATATTTAAATACTATTGACGGGAAACTGATGATAGAGAACCTAGTGGAAAGAGCTGCAATAAATTATATGCTACATACGCAGGGGCAGTAAAACATTGAGTTAATGATTGGTAGTACTGCCATTACTTTATTCACCATCGATGGGAGAGTTCTATCGGCTATAAGAGTTTGAACATTCATAATGCGAAGCTGGAGTCGTCAATGAATTTTGAGCGCCTTATCTCTTGATGAGTTCTTTAATCGGCTATTTCTTGTTTGCTGGACAGCCGATGGAGACTACAAAGAAGGAAAGCCAATGGTTCTAATAAAGAGGGACGGGTAATGGACAATGGGGAGTGATAAAGGTCAGTACAAAGTGTAGCCGATGAGTTAGAGAACCATCTGGATTAGCAAAAGCTGATCTATTTAAGAACAGATCGGCCAAATAATATTCGAAATTCCAAAATGTTAAGCTTTACCACTTCGTGCTCATAATTACCAAACCATGCATCAGCTTGGTTATCTTCTCAAGAGGGCAAGTTTTGGAATTTTCTTTTGTTGTTGGATTCATGTTACAGCCGATGATTATTACCAAGAAGAGAAGAATCGGCTGCTATGGTCATCACTGGGATTGCCTTTAATAAGAAGCTGATGGTCCAACAATAATACGTCTTTATATCAGAAGCTGATGGTGAAATTCCTTCTATCTTGGCTTGGAAGACGTGCCATAGTGCATTTACAGAGGAGAAATTAAATTGCCTAATGCTGCCGACGCCGTTCTCGCCTTCGACGGGGAAGACACTGGTGACGATGACGGAGACAAGATTGAGAGCCATGGTATATCACTCCGTCACGACAGCTGGGGCAGGTATGACACGATCACCGGCGATACAATCTCCAAGGGTCCAGTTATTATTAATGATCGTGGCAAGGACAAGAAAAGGATTTTTAGCTCACTAGTTTCCAATAATATTCTCTTGCGTGAGGAAGATTAGCGGCTGGTGGAATAAAATATACATCTAATCGGATTTAACAGCCAAAGAATGTTCAAGAGTGATTGAGCTGATGTTGATGAGCATAGAAGCTCCCGTACGCTCATATCGGCTTTAGTGCCATTAGGCATTTATCAGTTACTAAACAGCCGACATTAGCTGCCTATCTTTCTCACTGATTTAGTGCAAGAGTCGAAGCAACGTTTAGCTAGTCATTGGAATTAAGAGTGGCAATGCACATGGTCAGATAGTCGATGGAAGTAGTAAGCCGATCATCGTCGGAATTCTGTAACTCAGCTTTGAACTTTTGTTGATCGGCTATATGCTGATTAAACACTCGGAGCCCTGATGACAGATGGATTAACTCCTTTAGAGCTTGCAGCGATCACGATAGGGATTAACAAAAAGTACTGCATGTAAAAGCAGACAGGAGATTAATTCATCAGCTATCCTATTTGACTATCGGCTGGTACATATTCATTAGGTACAGCCGATGAAGAGGGTTTTTGATCCATCCATGCCTAAGGTAGAAGCCGACAGAGGACAAGCCAACAGTGGGATCAAACAAAAGCCATCAAGCATGTTAGATCTACGGGGAGCAAGTCAAGGTTCCAAGTGGCCCAGCACGTCAGGGATAAAGAAAAGGCCAATAGAGCTGACCAACGGCCGATAGCTTCTCATGCCTATCAATATCAACATAGTCGAGGACAGGGCATCATTCAACACCCAGGAGCATGAACTACTCAGAAGACCAGCGTATACGGCTACAGAACATTTTGGTTTCAGTAATTGCTTGGTTTTTTATTGCCGAAGGAGTGTAACACCCTATTGTAAATTTCCAAATTTTTACTGAATTTATTTTGGCTCAAATAAAATTTCTAAGGTTTTTCTCGATTTACCTTGCATTTAAACTAATTTTATATCACAAGTAATTAAAAATTTATTCTAGGATCAATATGTTTGTGCATTCATGCTGGTGCATTTCTTTTGTTGGGTGGAATGGTTGAGGTTGAATTCAAATTTCATTTGGATCTAATTTGATTTGAGTTAGTTTAGAAAAGGAAAAGGGAAAAGAATTAGAGAAGGCAGCCCAACCAGCTTCCCCTCCTCCCCTTGGGCCGGCCCTTTCTCCCCGCGGCCCATCTCCCTCTCCCCTTCTCTCTCTCCTTTTTCCTCCCGCGGCCCTCCTCTCCCTCCTTCCCCGCGGCCCAACAGCCCATCGGCCGCCCCGCATCGACCGCCCCCGCCTCCGCCTCCCATCGGTCGCTCCCCGCTTTCCATCTGTGGCAGAACCAACCTGAATTATACCGGCTCAAGTACGCGAGTCCACTTCCGAGGGCTCCAACGTGCTTCAAACGGTATAATCCCTTGGCCTGTCGGGTAACGTCCCGATAAACCACCGATACACAGGATCAAATAAGGTTACCTCACACGAAGGTGAGTCCAGAGATACAGTCACCATCATATTTTACATCACAGGAAAATTACAATACAAGAGTTTCTTAAAGCAGTGCGAAGTTCTAAATTTAGAAAAGACATTACAAACTGTAAAGCTATGGTTTTTAGCAGCGGAAAACATACACGATGATTTACAACTCGTCGTCAAGACGGATGTCATGCTAAGCCCGGGCACGACATCACTCGGGATCATCAGTGTTGGTCGGGGATGGATCCCATTCCACGGACCAACCTTTTAGAAGAGCACAGGGCCAAGGCAAGAGAAGAGTAGGGTCTTCAAAGACATTACCTGAAAAATATAAAACTAGCAAGGCTGAGTATACTAATACTCAGCAAGGCTTACCCGGGATTGGGTATACTTTAGCCCATAACTAGACTCATGAAGGCATTGTAAAGGCTCTGGGTTTATTTTCAGCTGAAAAGCAAGAAAGAGTATAGTCTACTTTCAAGTTTTAGCTTTCAGATTCTAGTTTTATTAACCATTCTAGGTAAGCACCTATACTAAACAAGCAAGATAGAGATTATCAGCCATCAAGATTATTCCATCAATAATTACACTTTTTACTCGATGTGGCAGAAGGGATAAGCAGTCTCAATCCTCGTGAGAGGCGGACGATTCTGAATTGAATTTCAACCCTTGCAAGGTAAACCTAACTCACACGCTTGGAACATCCAACGATAGTTCCGAAGCAACCGTTTGCCTTTCATTCCGGGTCGTGGACAGGCCACCACAAGCGACTGCAGGACCGTACGCACACCCAATGTGTACAGGACATACGTCTGTAGCGCGACTATAAAACCCGTATTCCTGTCTGGCATGCAGAACGTACTCCCACACGTCGGTGCGTGTGAACATAAAATAAAGATCGAGTGGTGGGAGGTATGTCCACTTGCCGGGCCGATTGGTTACTAGGCTTACCGCTTACCATATTTCGCGGCATGTGGCTAGTACTTTCAAACGCTTAGCCACCACTACCACACATTTCGACCTTAAGACTTTTATCAAAACAGACAGGGTAATCCTCAGGTCATGATACAGCACATGACCCTGTCCATTATCCTTATAGTGGTTGCAGAATTGTAAACAAGCAACTCCTATATCGCGCGAGTGACAGGAAATCACCCGACTTTAACCGGTCCTATTTAGCAGAGCATCTAAGCGATGAGGACTCAGGTTCAATACATTGGTTCCTAAGATTCATGCATCTAGGGTTTCATTACAACTCCTAGACTTAATGCAAGATATAATATAAGTAGACATAGATTGCAGTGTAAATAAAGTAGTGGGATTGTCCGGGGCTTGCCTTTACTGGTGGGACTGAAGTTAGAGATGTCAATATCTTCCGAACTTTGGTTCGGGGCTTCAGATAATGCTTTGGTGACGTTCACTTGGTCTTCAGAAATATCCGCTGCAGACTCCGGGGAGATCTCGTAGGTACCGTTGCCGAAGTAGTCGTATCTACATGTAATGCAACATTACATTTAAGTATGCACACCAAAACTATTCTACTTCACAACAAAGTTGCAATTCAACACTCATTTAACATATTATTTATCTAACAACCAAAAAGATTGAACTAAACTTAGATAGGGCTTTAAGGAAACACTAATTAGAATCGGCTACTTGTTGAGGGTTACAACAGAGCCGATTGGAAACAACGGGGGTTTAGCTGATTGATGTGCTTAGGTCGTGCCTAACAGAGGCGTGTCTATTGTGTTAGCTTATTGATCTAGGGTTGTGTACTTTGGTCTGTGTAGCCGATTGATAGGTGCACCAGATTCCTAATTGATTGATGAAAGCATCAATTACTTTGCCAGAAGGATGATTCTTAAAGCAGTTGTCTTAACTGAGATGTGCTTAAGTGTTACCCTAGGTAACTAGGTGTGGCTGTATCGGCTCGATTACGTCAGCACAACAATTGAGTGACGTACAGCCGATTGGAGTGTGGTTGAGGATATGTGACCGATAGATATATAGCCGATCTCTTAGTCGATAAATCGGCTGATAGAAGTGTGTGGATAAGCATGGAAACTAAGGATTGATCGATCATATTTGACTGATATGGAAAATAACTAGAATCGGTTTGGATTGGCCGATAGCAAGAACTATAAGATCGTGTGTGCATCTCCGATATATCGACTATGTGCAGCCGATGTAGGACAGAATAAAAAGAATTGTATCGGCCGTAGCCAATATTAGAAGGGTAACAACCGGATCAGCTAATCAGCCGATGGTAGAAGCATATCAAAAGAAATGTATCGGCTGATAGTTGTTACACAGAAACATCATAGACTCAAAGGAAACGGATGCTTAGCGGCTGAACCAAAAGCTGATGCTGAAACGCAGCTGCAGAGATGTATAAGCTAAGCAACAGATGCACATGAACTAACAAGGATTTCTATACAAAAAGGACCTAAGGAGACTGCAATCAAGACAAGGATAACGTCTTGATGGCAGAGATATGAACACTCATATGAAAGGACTAACTAAATATCACACATTTCTATTTAAGACATATATCCTATGACTTGCTTTTCAACTACAACACAAGCATACAACACAAGGTACATATAAAGCATTCATTCTCTAACACTTAACCTAGACCACAAATCAAATACTTTCACTCAAGATCACAACATAAAACTTGTAGATTTTGACCTAGGGTTTCAAACAAAATTGATTTTGTACTTTTATGAACTTCTTACGAAATTCTATGAAATGTAGAAGTTCATCGATTTGAAATAAAGAAAGTTCTGGAAATCTTATAGAAAACACCCTAGAACTTTCTGAATCAAAGCAATTAAGTCCCTGGTCGGGGAAAAACAGAGAACAGGAAGATAACGACGATATTCCGGCAAAGGGATCGCCGGCATTAGACAGATTTAGTGAATCAGGGCAAACCTTGGAGAAGCCTTGGTTGTGGAGGAAGAATGGGCGGAAAAGTGATTTCCCGTGGCGAACAGGATCGGTGACGAGAAGTACTCGACGGTGATGAGGTTGTCATCCGTGGCGATGATAGTTGGCTTTGCCACGGCGATGATGTTCTGGCACACAGGGATCGAAGAAGCTCGATGGGGGTTCAGGAGTTTCTTCGAGGTGTTGTGGCCTTGCTCGGGCGATCGATGAGGAATAGGAACTGCTAGATGTCGTAGATTCAAGGAAGAAGCCGATAGGGCCGGATTGGTTCGCTATGCCAACTCCTTTGCGAACCTCAGGGTTTCCTTGCTCACGGCTAAGCCTCCACTGCTCACGCGCGTGTGCCACTGAAACACGGTCGGCACACCCGCGTAGCCTCCGGCAGGACCATCACCACGCCTGGTCTCATTTCCTGCGCTATTTCTGTTCTGCTCTCACACCACTGGCCCTCCACTTGCTCGCGCGTGGCCTGTTGTCTTGCACACGCACTCGCCTGCGGAATTGAGCCGAGCCGGCCACTGGTAAAACACTTCCGCTCGCACTCGCGAACGCGCCGGTTCAATTCTGCTCAGACCTCCGGGTTCTGCAACTCCGCCGCCCTCTCCATCTGCTGTGACACCATCAGGGCCGGCCTACCACCGCTGCCGGTCTTGCGTTGCGCGTCGAACCCGCGCCACGTTGCTTCCGCCTCGACCGCCTTGTGCTGCTGCTCCTCCGCCTCCGTAAGGACCGAGGTCTGCTCGCATCTAGCCACCTCCAAATCCTCCACGAGTCGTTCGCAGTGCCGCCTGATCTCGTCCGCTGCTTTCTCCTCAACGGTCTCCGACGTCCCCCACGCGTGGCCCCGCTGTTCCCGTGCGGATCCACCTGTAGCCACCACTCTGCAGCTCCTCCCGCACCGCGCGTGACTTCCCTGCACACCGTCGTCCTGCACGCCGCGCAACTGCTCGTCGTTGTCCTGCAAAGCTCCTCCTTCTCCTGTTGCCGGTCCCGTGTTTGCTTCGGCCTGGCCGCGTCGCATCTGCACATGCCCGAGCCGCGTGCGCCTCAGCTCCACGTCTGCCGCACCATCACGCGCTTGCGCCACTCACTCCAGCGCGGCCTGGCCCCGGGCTCCACCTTTGCTCCTGCGTTGTGCCGCTCACGTGCCAACGCTACGCCCGCACTGCCCGAGCTGCAGCCGTTCGCCTTCACCCAAACCCAGCGCGTCCGACGCCCTGCTCCAACGCCGTCCGCACTCTCCAGTGCTACCCGTGCTCTCCGCACCTGCTCACCCACGCCCACCTGTCCCGAACGCCAGAGCGTCGCCATCAGCCGCTCGCCCGCGCCACGCGCGCGCTTGCTCCTGCGCTGCGTCGCCTGCCGCCCGTGCTCCGCCGGTCCCGAGCCGCACCAGCTCCCTGCGTCCGCGCTCACCAGCTCAGCTCACGCCGCTCGCTCGGGCCGCTCCTGCTCTGCCGCGCTAGCGCCAGCAGCTGCTCGCCCGCCTGCCGCGGCTCACACGCGCCGCCCAGCCAGCCGCGAGCCGCATGGCGCTCCGCCTCCCGCGCAGCGCCCGCTCCGCCCGCACCGCTCACGCCACGCAGCGCCTCCGCTCGCGTGGGCCGCTCGCCTGCGCAGCGCGCCTGGTGCCGCCTGGGGCTGCTCGCCAGCCGCGCGTCCCGCGCTAGCCACGAGCCGCCGTTCCTCCCACGGCCGGCCGCCCGAGCCGCGCGCGCCTGCGCCGAGCCGCGCCGCCGGCCGCGCAGCGCCCCGCGTGGGGCCGCCCGCACTGCTTGCTCGGGCCTGCGCCCGCTCACAGCCGCCCGTGCCAAGGGGGAAACAGCAGGGAGAGAGGGAGGAAAAAGGAGCGCCGCCTGTGGAAGAAACGAGAGGCGCCAGGGAGAAGATAGAACTGAGAGAGAGGAAAAACAGAGGAGAAGGAGAAAACAGATTTCTCAAGGACTTATGCGCAATTTCAGAAAACTGCAGGGACTTGTTTGTAAAGCAAAATTTACCTTTGATTTAAAACCTGAATGAAGAAATGCCCAAAACAAAAGTTGGAGAGTTTTTCAAACTCTACAACATTGCTTTAGGCCTCAAGTTCAAAAACTCAAAACTTATATTTTTACACGTGAATCTTTGAACAAAAGTCGGATTTGAATTGCTTTTGTCCTAAAGAATGAAACTTTATAAAATTCAGGACCTAAATGCAAGCATTTATGATACGTCATGATGACGGGATAGACTCGTCATAATGATTGGATAGACATGTCATGATGACTTGCATTTTTACACTTTAGCCCTGAGTAACTTTCAAAATTACTTTTGTAAATCAAATACTTGCACAAAAGGACTTATACTTTTATAAAATTACATAAACACATTTATTTTCACCACTTTACCTAAAATTTTTCACACATTTCAACATACACATTTCAAATGAAACTTTCAAATGAACATACATTTTTACAAGGTATAACATAAGAAAAATATGTTTACCAAAACTACCTTTCACTTATTTTGAAATTACCTCCTATCCAAATACATTTTGCAAAAACAACACTAGGTTTTTCTATAATTATAAAAATACCCTTTTTATTTGCACTTTAAATTTTCAAAAGCTTCACATAAATACACATAAGCTTTATACAAACAAACACATATTTCACACTAACAAAATATATCTAGTATTGCAAGTGCACGAACTGTCACACCATCGGCGGCCTATCTCCCATTCCCCTCTCTTTCTTTCTCCCGCTGACGCCCCGAGCCCGCAAGTCAGCGCCTCCTTCTGCATTTCCTTTCTTCTTCCCTGAGCACCGGCCGCTCGAGATCTCCGGTGAGGCTCTCACACCGGGCCCGCACGTCAAGGGTGCCCCGCCGCCCTACAAAAGGGTTTTCCCCGCCCTGGAACCCTAACCCTAAGACCTGCAGCCGCCATCGAGCTCCAGCGCCATCTCTGCCTTGCTCCGCCACACCGAGCTCTCTGCCCCGCCGTGGTTCGGTCGCCTCGCTGCATCTCCGTCCTTGCCAAGCCCCGCATCAACTCCACCTTGGTGCCAGGAAGCCTCCCGAGGCCTTCAACCGTGACCCCGGCCCATGCAACGGCCGGAATCGCACCGAGGACCGCCGCCAGTGAGAAGCTCCGCCGCCTCGATTCTCTGCCACCGGTGTTTCCCCGATCGTCATAACACCCGTAGCACCTCTGCAGGAACAGCACGAGCCGATCCGAGGGGATCAGAAGCTTGGAGCAGGCTTGCACCGACCTCCCCCATGAGCACCGGTCACTTCCCCGCCGCCGGACCTCGCCGAGGTCACCTCTCCGCCACGTCTCCGGCCAATTCCAACCTCGGTGAGCATCACATCCTTCCCCGGGTCATTTTGCGCTAGACGTTGCGGACCCTAGCCCTCCGCAACGGTCGGACCGCCGCTCACCAGTGCCCGCCGCCGCACCGACCCGCCCCCGCCGCCGAGCGCGCCGTCACAGCCGCTGCAGGCCCGTGCCAACCGCCCAAGTGTGTTACGCGTGCCACAGCTTCCTCCAGGGCCTGATCTCATCCAAAATGGGGCCCGGACGGCCGAGATCGGCCATCTTCGGCGAGCTGCCGCCACGGGAGTGGCCTCCGGCGAGCAATCGCCGCCGCCGGACCCCCGACCCCATCCCCCTTGATCCGTACCGCCAGATCCTGATCCAATGATCCTAATTAGAAGATACTAGTTCGGCCTGGCTATTTTGTTAAAGAGTCCCTCTATTTTCCTGGAATCAACCCGCAGTCCAGCGCCATTCAAAAGAAATTCCATCTAGGTCCTGTTTTTAGCGCCGGAGCTCCCTGAGCTTTCTGGAAATTGGGTCCGCCGTCCATGCCCTGTGTTTTCACGGGTTTGTTGTCGATCGAAACCCACCGGCGAGCAACGACAGGCAACACGAGGAGCCGGGAGGCTTCCAGGACGGCTGGCGGGCCCCGGTCCCTCGGTCAACGGCCCAGCGATCTGGCGCACACCCTGGCTTGGAGTCGCTAGGCGTGCCACCTGATCCTGTACCTGATCAGGAAGGTGTGATTCGTGAAATTCCTGTAAGCACAGACACTTATAAAGGTTAGTCCGAGGCGTGATCGGCTCATCACTCCTCCCCGGTATCGGCTGTAAAGAGCCGATTGCATCAATACCGGATCGGACCTTTGGGTCAGATAACGTATGTAAACAATAATGAGATGAAACTTGCTTTATAGATATCGATCTAATCCAATCCACGATAACTAAGCCCTCACTACACGATCGGAACATCCTACACGTGATTGAGCCTAACGAATACGCAAAGCATCAGAACAAACAACCTAAACAGAGACCCTAAAAACAGCTAAAGAGCCGATTCCTAAGGAATCCTCTACCCAGGCTAAGATCCGATAATAACATACTGCTGGAACTTTCAACCCGTTTGCAAGGCCTAATCACGCACATATTGAGCTAAATCCCTAATAAATAGAAACTAGCCATAACAGATCGGATCTATCAACATAAACAAAGCAAGGTGCGACCATTGCATCCATAATCGGGCACAGTGATCGCGGAGCGCGCAAGAACAATGAACAGAACATGATCATGATACAAATAAAATAACATTACTCTATGCGTGCTATGATAACTAATGCTACTCGCCATCTACAAGGCTTCAGAACGAGCAACACATGAAGTAAACAGGCAAGAGCAATGCGCCCCCGATCACGCGAAGCGTGATCAGGGGGCCACATGGCACTTACCCGATGGAAAACCCTGGAACAGGGGAGGCGATGCACCGTGAGTTGTTGATGAATGAATCTCTATTTCTTGTTTATTTGTGGTACATATTTATAGTCCGTAGACTTGCCCTCTTCAACTAACCCTAACCAAACACAACACGAATCCTAACCGCCTAAACCTGAGTTTACACGGCCTTACTGGCCCCAAACACTTGTACGAGAACCGATCTGTAATCGTGCCGAAACCTTCTCCTAGGCCCATCTTGCTCCTTGGCCCACTTCTAGCCCGTCCAGAATATGGTGATAACACATGCCCCCATGGTTTCGGCGATGGTAATTCCGAAATCATTTATTTTAAAACCACCTTGACCCTTCGGCTTCCAATCCGTATATGCTTTTTCGACTTCCAACCGATATGACTGCCTTGTACCAATCTCCTCAGGAACTGACACGATGCCGATTCACCTTTCCCCTTGCTTTACCTTTATAAACTTACCCACGGCAACTTCCCCAGTCATCTTTTTTTACGGCCATACCAATTACACTCCTCCTCTTCTTCCACCATGGCTTCTTCTTCCTCTGCCTCCTCCACCATTTCTTATGAATCCAAGTCCTCTCGAGAGCCAACTCCGGAATACGATCCGATCGCCGCCTACGAGGTCCGTGCCCCCCTGCATTGGGATGCAGAAGAGTGGAACTTCCATTACCAGTCAGAGGATGATGATTCTCTGACTGATGGCGAGGATCTTGCACTCCTCCTCGGGGTCGAGCTGGAGGAAGATGAAGACGACGCATCTTGGGGGGAAGACCTTTCTTCCTCGGAGGAAAGAGCCGATTCCTCCTCCTCCGAAGAAGATCTGATGGCAGGTACCTTCCTTCTTGGCAGGTCATCGGACGATACTTCCGACGGCAGCACAGGAGCCGAAGACGATGACAGCTTCACCAGTGACGGTAGCGGAGACAACGATGACGGCAGCGATAGCGGTGACAGTGGCCCTAGCATTGCTCCGCCGCCCAAGCGCCGCAAGACCTCCGGCATGTACTGGTGATAGATCGTAGTAACCCCATTAGGCCACCTTTAGGAGTAGTTAGCTCCTCTTTTGTATTTACTACCCCGCTGTGAATAAAATCTACCTTTGTATCAGCAATTATTCTTATGCGCAATAATCTATTTAAGAGCCGATGGCAACGCGTCGGCCTTGGAATATACCGATCCGGATCTGAAATAACCTTTCAATTTACTTTACCCTTCCGCTGGCCTTTCTCCTGACACAAATCTCCAAAGATTCTGGGATCCAGATCAACTCCGATCTCCTTTGCTCACAAACCCTAGCCGCAAGATAATCCCCGGTCCCTGAGACACATATCCGATCTTGCGCCGCCAAACCTAGATCCGCCCTCCAGGATCTCGATTCAGGATTCCCGATGGCAGAGTCTTCGCGTACCGCCGCCGCCGTCTTCGGTCTAAAGGTGAACTCTGACCCCCATTAATTTAACACAGTATTTGCAAGTTTTACTGCGCGGTTAATTAGTTCCTCCCTCGGCAATCTTGTTTTTCTTGGGGTTTTTTCAGGCTTCCGATATCTTCTTGCCGCACCCTTCTTCCCCCAACTCTTTCTGCCTTGGGCCTCGTTCCTATGAGAAACCCATAGATTTGATTTCTTGTGAAGCCAATCGAATCCCCTTTGTGAGTCAGGATGTAGACCTAGAATCTTGGTCGGACAGCCTCCGCGCTTGGCCAAATCCCCCTGAAAACTAGATAGTTTGGTACAACAGAGTAGCGAGCGCTTACCAGCCCTTATGGGAATCCATCGGGATAGCCGATGCTCTGTCTCTGTCCCTCTCTCCCCTCGAAAAAGATGAGAATCTTCTGAAGACTATCGGCTATTTCTGGTCTGACGCCTTGAATTGTTTTCTCTTCGGGCACAGCCCGTTAGCACCAACATTGCTAGACATTATGATGATTACCGGCTTGGACATATCATCAGCCTGCCCTTCTGCTTACAGCCTCCCTGTAGTCCCTTATAAACTGTCTTCCAAAACCGAGTGCACTAACTGGAGCACATACCTGAGCCAACACCAGAAAAGCAAGGGCCCTATATCGGAGAAGGAACACACAGCCTTTCTGAACCTATGGCTCGAACATTTCCTCTTCTGTGGCCCTTCCCTCGCCCCAACCAAGAACTACCTCTCCTTGGCTTATGAGCTGGCCAGGGGTCAATCTGTTGGCCTTGGTAAACTATTTCTCGGGGAACTTTACAGATATCTCCATTTGATGACTTCCAGCCTTCTTTCTCAGAAGAAAATCAGAACCGGTAGCCCATGGTGGTTCATCCAATTGTGGGCTCGTCTTTATTTTCAAAGTTTTGACCCTTGTGTCCCTTCCTTAGTCGGCAATTCCTTCCCTGATCTGAATGGGAGACCGATTAGGTGCACTAGTTTCGGGCAGGCCTTGTACAGTCTCCCTGGCGGGAAACTGAATCCTTTAGATGCTTCCCGTTGGTTCAAGATTTTCTACAAAGGCCTTGACAACCCAAACTTCCTTCCTTATGCCGATTCTGAGCTCTTCGAGAACCCGGCTACCTTCCGATTAGCCGATATTGCCTATGATGCCGATACTAGGCGCCTTTACTCCATCATGGTTCGGCCCTGTCTTCTCCCAGTTGGCATGAGTACCTCTAACCGGATCCTCAAGCCTGGTTATGAGTTTTACCAGCCGGTCGTAGCAGCCTGGCAGTTCGGTCTTGCGCAAGTGCCTCCCCACTTCCTTCTCCACCTGTTGACATCAAACAGGGTGGACCTTCCTGACGCCTTGACCACCCACAGGTGCTATAGCTTGTTCACAGACCTCCCCTTATCTGTCCCTGCCAATCTTTCCTTTACTTCTTCGGCCGTCGACTTTGAGGGATGGTGGTCGATGTGGAAAACTCACGTTTTCCGAAGAGCTCTGGGCCCGATGCTGCAGCAGATCCATCCTGAGTATGATATTCCCGCCGGAGAGGTACCGCCTTTTGATTGACGTCTCTTCTTTTAACTTTTACTAGACCCCTCCTGAATCCATTTTCTGTTTCTGCAGCAAGAAGACGGCCCAGAGCCGATGAACGATGATGGATCGCCCTTTTGCTTCCTGGCAGTTGCTCCTGTGGTTCTCTTCGGCAAGAGTGCGCCTCCTCCTTCAAAAAGCGTGATGCAGATTCATCCGAGCACCGTCAAGTTGACCCCCAAGCGAAAGCGACTTTTAGAAGCTGTTACCCCCCGGGCTCGCGCTAAGACGAGGAAGATTCTTGTCAGAAAGGTCCGGAAGGAAGCTACGCCGTCTTCCCCCATTCCGTCATCTCCAGTCACTAACCAGGTTTGGCCCCTCCTCTTTGCAATCGGACTTTTATTCATGTCTTCCTTAACGGTGTTCTCTTCTCTTGTAGCCTGCCGTTGTAGAAGTCTCCAGCGGAGAGGAGCCCCCATGCCAGAAGGGCTCATCTTCGGAGGTGCCAGAGGATGTGGATGCGCCCATCAGGGCCTTGATCACTCTCCGTGATCCTGGCGCAACAATCTTGGAGGATCCTTCCGCATCGGCTGTTATCCCAACTGCCTCGCCAAGCCCGCAGGCGCTGATCATGACTTCATCTCCTGCTGGCCCCTGTTTGGAAGGACCCTCTACTACCTCAGCCATTGCCGATTCCCCTGCACGAGAGGTACGTCCCGCGAAGCCGACCGCCATCTCATCGGATGTCCCTCTCGCAGAGCCGACTGTTGCCCCGTCGGCTGTCGCCTCTTCTTCCGGAGGTGCGGTTCATATAGCCTCTGCCGCCATCATTCATCCTTCGGAAAGGACGCACCCCCGGGAGCCGATTGTCCCTTCGTCGGCCATCGCTACTTCCTTCTCAGGATAGGTATGGCTTTTTTCTTATCCTTCGCAATTGCTTTGGTCTTCTCCCGCGATGCCTTGCTTACCCTCTTTTCCTTCAGAACCTGGATCTTTCAGAACTCCTTGCGTTTGATCCTGCCATGATTGGGTCGACCATATTGGAAGCCGATGACTCTCCCTCGGGCCTGACCAGCACTGCCGATCAGCTCCTCCGCGTGAAGGATCTTCTGTCGGGTCCGATCTCCGCCCTGATTCAAGATTCCAGTGCAGTTAAACAGATCCTTGACGAGGTCAGTTCCCAGTTCCCTGTGAGCCTCCAGGCCAAGCTCTTGCCGGCCGGATACCTTTCTTCCTTCCAAGCAAAAGTGGCAGAAGCTCGCCGCAGGATCGAGACTCGGCGTTCCCAATCACTCCTAAGGACCATCATCGCTGAGATGTGTCAGTCGATGAACAAGAAGAAGGCCGCACTCGACGCAAAGGTCGACACATCTGCTTCTGCCCATCGGCTTCGCCTCTTGGAGAAAGAACTGAAAGATCTTGAAGCCAAAGTCCGGGCCGCCAAGCGGCGCATCCAGGAGGAGAAGGATCTCATTGCGGGTTCTAAGCAGGAGGCAGAAGCTTTGACTTCCGAGCTGAAGACGGACTTGGGCGAGCTGAGCAACTTGAGCAAACAAGTGGTGCCGGGAGTGGACGAAGAGGATGAAGCGGTACTTGCTGAGGTCGACCGTATCCGCCTTGATGCTATCGCTGCTATAGACGCTTTCCTTCAGTAGTCCTGCTTAAGATAAACTTTGTACCTTTATGTAGTGAACCCACTGTGTTTTCATGTAGTGAGCCTAGAGTCGATGGTGACACATCGGCTGTCTGATAATTTGTGATGCTTGATTGCCATAAGCAAAACTTCTAAAAGTCGATGGCACCGCATCGGCTGTTCTAATCCTTTCTATTAGCGTACGGGCCGATCAACGCTTATCGGCCTTTTCCCGTTTCCTGTCTTGCCAACACCAACATCGTTGATTCAGCCTTCGCCCCCCTTCTTAGCCTGCTGGTTGCATCGGCTTCTTGCCTGATGGGTGCCATCGGCTTCACTGTTCGTTAGCCCACATACTTGGGAAGTATTTCTTTAGGTGTTGGCTGTTGACTGCTACTGGAAATTTGACGCCGTCCAATTCTTCGAGCATGTATGCGTTCCCGGGTAGGACCTGGTCAACCCTGTACGGTCCGTGCCAGTTTGGGGACCACTTGCCATACGCTGCGTCTTTGGTTCCCAACGGTAATACTGCTTTCCAAACCAAGTCTCCTTCCTGAAATTCCTTTGGCTTGACCTTTTTATTATATGCACGGGCTACTTTAGCCTTATTCTCCTTAATCTTCTCTAGTGACCATAACCTAAGTTCCGTGAGGTCCTCCACATTATCACTCATCAGAGTAGCATATTCTTCAGCGGATAGGTCATTCTGGAACTCTATGCGCCTGGACTCGGCTGTAACCTCCCACGGTAACATGGCTTCTTGCCCGTAGACCAAATGATAAGGGGAAGTTTTTGTCGCCCCATGACAAGATATACGGTATGCCCATAATGCTTCTGACAAGACTTTGTGCCAGCATCTGGGATACTCATCGATCTTCCTCTTAATCAATTTGATAAGGCTCTGATTGGATGCTTCAGCTTGCCCATTCGCCTGGGCGTAATAAGGAGATGACCTAATCAGCTTGATACCCATATCAGCAGCAAACTTCTTGAATTCTTCTGAAATAAAAAACCAAGCCACCGTCCGTTGTTATAGTTTGTGGGATCCCAAATCTGTGAATAACATGTTCCTTGACGAACTGAATCACATCTTTGGATGCTACTGACTTCATTGGGACGGCTTCTACCCATTTGGTGAAATAATCTGTGATAGCTAAAATGAACTGGTGACCCTTGCTAGACGGAGGATTGATTTTGCCGATCATATCCATGCCCCAGCCTCTGAACGGCCATGGTTTAACAATGGGATTCATTACGGACACTGGCACCGTCTGGATTTTTCCGAACTTCTGGCATGCTTGACATCCTTTATAATACTTAAAACAATCTTCAAGCATAGTGGGCCAGTAGTATCCTGACCGCCTGATTAGCCACTTCATCTTGTGAGCTGACTGATGAGTCCCGCACGTTCCTTCGTGAACTTCATGCAGGAGCCGATTGGACTCAGTCGGCCCTAGACATTTGAGCAACAGCCCCTCCAAGGTCCTGTAAAACATATCATCTCCTATCAGGACGTACCTCATGGCTTTATATCGTATCTTCCTGGGTGCCCCCCGAGCCAAATCCTTCAAGTAGTTGAAGATATCGGCTCTCCAATCTCCCTGATCCAGGAAATACACCTGATGTCTTGACCCATCGGCTTTGTATCCTAAAGCCAGCTGCGCGAGATCATTGGCCTCTGCATTCCGAGCTCTAGGTATCCAATAAAAATTTATATACCTGAACTGGGCTATCAGTTCCTGGCATTGCATCCACAACGGAAACAATAGCTCACTTTCACACCTGTAGTCCTCTGTGAGTTGGGAGATTACCAATTTAGAGTCTCCGAAGACCTCTACGGCTTCAGCTCCGGCCTCCAGAAGCAATTCCATGCCTTTACGCACCGCCTCATACTCTGCAAGGTTATTAGTACAAGTGGCAGGTAACCTAATTGAGAAAGAGTATGTTGCCCCCCGAGGTGATACCAGCAAGATGCCGATTCCACATCCATCTCCACAGGCGGATCTGTCGAAATACATAGCCCAGGCTCGTATGGAAAGCGCTGCTATGTTGGTATTAACCCTCTCAGCAATGAGGTCTGCCAATGCTTGCCCTTTAACTGCCTTCGCGGGTTGATATCGGATGTCGAATTCTGATAATGCAAACATCCATTTTCCCAATCGGCCTTTCAACACAGGAGCCGATAGCATATGTTTTATAACATCCGATTTGCAGATGATGATTACCTCAGCCGATAGCAGGATGTGACGAAGCTTGGTGCATGTAAAAAATAAACAAAGGCAAAGTTTTTCCATGTCAGAGTACCTTGTTTCGGCGTCCAACATCCTTCTGCTGAGATAAAACACCACCCTCTTCTTGCCATCATATAATTGTACTACCACCGAAGCAATTGAGGTGTCACCGACCGATAAATATATGTAAAATGGCCTGTCTTGCTGTGGTGGCACCAATACAGGTGGTCTCGACAAATATTCTTTGATTTCTTCGAATGCCCATTGTTGTTCTGCCCCCCAGCGGAACTCTTCATTGGTTTTGATTTTTACCAATTCCATAAAGGGTTCAATCCGCCCAGATAAGTTAGAAATAAACCTCCTGACGAAGTTAATCTTACCAATAAGTTGCTGGAGTTCCTTCTTGTTAGTGGGTGGCACCATAGTACGCACGGCCTCCTGGCTTTTTAGGCCAATCTCTATTCCTCTTTCATGAACCAGAAAACCCAGGAACTGCCCAGCTGTTACACCAAAAGTGCATTTTTTCGGATTCATCCTGAGCCCGAATTTTCTGGTTCGTTCCAGAACTTGCCGTAGATCATCCAGGTGCCCTTCGACTGATGCTGACTTTACCACGACATCATCGATGTAGATTTCTACCAGATTGCCGATTAGGTCATGGAAGATGTGGTTCATGGCACGCTAATATGTTGCACCGGCATTTTTCAATCCGAAGGTCATAACCACGTACTCGAACAGCCCCACCGCTTCGGGTACTCTGAACGCCGTTTTGTGTATATCTTCGGGGGCCATAAAAATCTGATTGTACCCAGCATTACCATCCATGAAACTCAAAATCTTGTGGCCGGCAGCTGCATTGATTAATATTTCTGCAACAGGCATTGGATATTCATCTTTCGGAGTGGCCCTGTTAAGATCCCTGAAATCCACGCAAACCCGCCATCGGCCATCTTTCTTTTGTACGGGTACGACGCTTGAAATCCATTCGGCATATCTGCAAGCCCTGATAAATCCGGCTTCTATCATTTTCTCTATTTCCTTTTTTACTTCGACCAAGACATCGGCTTTCATCTGACGTATCCGCTGTTGGAACGGTCGAAATCCACTTTTGAGAGGGAGCCGATGCTCCACTATGCTCCTATCGAGCCCAGGCATCTCTGTATAATCCCAGGCAAAGCAATCGGCGCATTCCTTCAATAGAGTTATCATTGGCTCTCGCAACGACGGATGCAATTTCTTACTAATGAACGTTGGTCGCGGCTTATCCCCGGGACCAATATCGATTTCTTCAAGTTCATCAGCCGATGTGAAGCCATATCCTAACTTCCTGTCCTCCGTTAGATCAATGCTGCAGATAGGAAAAGAAGATAACAAAACGATTTCCAGCCGATCGTTAGTATCGGCCAATACACATATTTCATTATTTTCCAAGTTTTTATGAAAAGAATCAGGCCGGCTGTCAGTGCTGGCCATCCCATGACAACTATGTAAAACACCTGTCACCAAAAATTCATTTTTTGGGGGCCGATTGCGCGAATCGGCCTCAATGGGTACATTATCGTGACGCTCTTCATGCAACTTTTCTATTCTGTAAGGCCAGTGGATAAGACCAGCCTTACTCCGTTTTTTGTAGCCTCGATGCGATCACACCCTTCTAAGCTTATCCCTGAAATTGGCTCTTGGTCCTCCGCATCCCAGATGCTCATGGCAGCATGCGAAATCTCGATTGAGTCGTCTGCCTGGACTACCTCCACTTCATCTCCATCCCATTGGATCAAACATTGATGCATTGTTGAGGGGATACAACAGTTGGTGTGGATCCAGTCCCTGCCGAGTAAGATATTGTAGGTGCTTTTGCTGTTGACGACGAAGAAGGAAGTCGGGACGGTCTTGCTCCCGATGGTGAGATCTACACTGAGGACACCCTGAGCTTCTAAAGTTTGCCCGTTAAAGTCACTTAACGTGACATTGGTCTTGATCAAGTCTCCGGTGGATCGCCCCAATCGGTGCAGAACTGAATATGGCATAATGTTGACTGCCGCTCCCGTATCCACCAGCATTTTATTAACGGGCTGACCATTGATATACCCTTTGAGATACAATGCCTTCAAGTGCTTGTAATTCTTGGCTTGCGGCTTCTCGAATATCACCGGCCGTGGTCCCAAATCAAGCTGGGCTACCGACGGCTCTTCATAGGTCCGGGCATGGAATTCTGCAGGAAGCACAAAAACCATGTGCGTATCAGCCGATACCTTCTTATCGGCTTTTGTTGACTTGGGTCGCCATTCTTTCCTTGAAGCGCGCGGTTTCTTTTCCTGCACATAATGAACCTGTTCTGCCAGATCTGGTCGCGCTTTCTTCAATGTCTCGATGTATCTGGCCTCAGCTTCCTCCAAGCTCCGTAGCCTCTGAACCCTACGCTTTTGTGAACGGTTTAGTCCATCCGGGCACCAACGTGGGCGATGATACCTATCCTCCTCTTCATCTTCCCTTCGTGGTGATCGAACCCACTCTTGCTGAGTTGGCGCAGGTCCTAACCATCCGAAAACTGATTCCCTTGCCTCTGTCTTCATAGATCCACATTCTGGGCAGTCCCTAACAGTAGGCAGTCGGGAATCCCAACAGTACCTGAAGAATGGGCAGTGCCAATGATCACAAGCATCCTCATGCTTCTTCAAACGCTTCCCGGTGCGATGCTCATATTCCTCATCTTCAGATTCCCGCCGGAGGCGCTGCTGGTACTGATACTCATATTTCCTAAGAAGATCAAAAGAAGTTGGACGTTGATTCCTTACATACCTTACTTGTTCTTCTGTGACATATCCTTTTTTCTCCCTTTGGGGCCGATTGCTGGAATCAGCCTCTTTATTGGTGGCCTGGTATCGCGACGCCATCCCTGCCATGTTGATGCCGAGCGCGAAGTCCAACTGTCGCCTTGCAGACCGATCATGATGTTCCACCATATTTACACCAGGAAAAGGCTGAGTGTCTACCTTCATGGCGGTCTGTCCCAAGATCAACCGACCCTGTTCAATAGCCGATTGGATTTGCCGATGGAGCTCCTTGCAATCACTCATGCCGTGAGTAAAGGAGTCATGCCATTTACAATATGATCTTCCTTTTAATTCCTGTGCCGTGGGAAGTTTATGTCCCTCTGGAAACTTCAACTGCTTTTCTTTTAGTAATAAGTCGAAAATTTGTTCGACTTTACTCACGTCAAAGTCAAACCTTTTTGCAGGACCAGTTTGCTTCAGCCATTTACAAGGCACAGGATTTGCGCCACGAGCCCACTCAGCAACCGACACCTCCAGTTCTTCTTCCGAGTCATCGGCTTCTTCCGTGTTGGCTACCGCTACTTGACGCTTAAACTTATCTTGGTATAACTCGGGATGACACTGCTCATATGTCGACAGTTTCTGGACCAGATGCGCCCCAAAGAGGTGAACTCCAGTTGAAAAGCCAGATCTCTGATCGGCTTTAATAATCCTACTGATGCCAATTCGACAGCTTCTTTTTCTGAGATCCGGGTTGAATAACACCTGTTCTTCATCTCTCTGAAACGTCGAATAAATTCCGCTACGGTTTCCCCACGCTTTTGTCGGAGCTGCGCCAGATCGGCAATTCCTGCTTCCGCGGCTTCTGAATGATACTGAATATGAAATTGCTCCTCCAGCTGCTTCCAGGTGCGGATGGAGTCCGGACCTAATGACGTGTACCATCCAATGGCTGGTCCTGTAAGCGATTGCGAGAAGAACCTTACTCGCAATGGATCTGATACAGAAATCATACCCAACTGAGCTAAATATCGGCTCACATGCTCGATGGAGCTAGATCCTTCTGCCCCACTGAATTTGGTGAACTCGGGGAACCGATACTTGGGTGGTAACGGGATTAAATCATAATCTCCTGGATACGGCTTAGTATAGCCGATCGCTCTCCTCTTTGGTAATATTCGAACTCATCCCTTAGGATAGTGCTGATTTGCTCCGCTGTCTGTGACTCAGGGGCCGAGTGCATACTGTCATGACTCGGCCCGGTAGCGTAAGTTGCTAGCCACGCTTGTTTGTCCGCATCAGCACCAGAAACCCCTCCAATTGTTTTCTGTACAGGACGTACCAGATTGTTACTGTCCGGTATATACGCACACACATAACCATGTGGGATCTCCTTGGGTGGCTCACTGAAAAACTGGTGATCCGTGGGATCACCACCCTCTTTGTAAACTACATAAGCTGGAGCACCATGGGATTCTGCAGCTGCAAGTGTATAAGGCAACGGTGGTCTGGTTTGGAACGGCAATTCTCCCTTATGGCTCCCCAAAGTAGGTCCAGTTGGGAAATGTTGATGCTTCATAATCTCCTAGACCACACGAAGAGCCACACGCTCGAAAGCATTAACCAAACTTTCCGAATGTCGGTGCAATGAATGAGCCACCGCATAATTCACTTCCTGACGTAGCGCTCTAGTACGATCTTCGGATGGAATGGATAAATCTACTCCATCAAGAGCACCTTCAGGTGAAAATCCCTTCCACCTGACACCATGGCTGTGAGTCCTTTCGAAAGAGCCGATGAGATCGGCTTCAAACTGAGTCTTGATTTCATCGTACTTCTGCTTATGTTCAGCATAGAGTTCCTCGTAAGTGATCGGATCATCCCTTGACATCCTGCTGACCACTACTGACAGAGCCGACGAAGATGACGAAGTCGATGAAGAAGATGCAAACGCCGATGATGAAGTCGATGAAGAAGATGCAAACGCCGATGACGAAGTCGATGAAGATGGTCCCACCGGGCGTGCCAGAATGTGTTGTCGATCGAAACCCACCGGCGAGCAACGACAGGCAACACGAGGAGCCAGGAGGCTTCCGGGACGGCTGGCGGGCCCCGGTCCCTCGGTCAACGGCCCAGTGATCTGGCGCACACCCTGGCTTGGAGTCGCTAGGCGTGCCACCTGATCCTGTACCTGATCAGGAAGGTGTGATTCGTGAAATTCCTGTAAGCACAGACACTTGTAAAGGTTAGTCCGAGCCGTGATCGGCTCATCACTCCTCCCCGGTATCGGCTGTAAAGAGCCGATTGCATCAATACCGGATCGGACCTTTGGGTCAGATAACGTATGTAAACAATAATGAGATGAAACTTGCTTTATAGATATCGATCTAATCCAATCCACGATAACTAAGCCCTCACTACACGATCGGAACATCCTACACGTGATTGAGCCTAACGAATACGCAAAGCATCAGAACAAACAACCTAAACAGAGACCCTAAAAACAGCTAAAGAGCCGATTCCTAAGGAATCCTCTACCCAGGCTAAGATCCAATACTAACATACTGCCGGAACTTTCAACCCGTTTGCAAGGCCTAATCACGCACATATTGAGCTAAATCCCTAATAAATAGAAACTAGCCATAACAGATCGGATCTATCAACATAAACAAAGCAAGGTGCGACCATTGCATCCATAATCGGGCACAGTGATCGCGGAGCGCGCAAGAACAATGAATAGAACATGATCATGATACAAATAAAATAACATTACTCTATGCGTGCTATGATAACTAATGCTACTCGCCATCTACAAGGCTTCAGAACGAGCAACACATGAAGTAAACAGGCAAGAGCAATGCGCCCCTGATCACGCGAAGCGTGATCAGGGGGCCACATGGCACTTACCCGATGGAAAACCCTGGAACAGGGGAGACGATGCGCCGTGAGTTGTTGATGAATGAATCTCTATTTCTTGTTTATTTGTGGTACATATTTATAGTCCGTAGACTTGCCCTCTTCAACTAACCCTAACCAAACACAACACGAATCCTAACCGCCTAAACCTGAGTTTACACGGCCTTACTGGCCCCAAACACTTGTACGGGAACCGATCTGTAATCGTGCCGAAACCTTCTCCTAGGCCCATCTTGCTCCTTGGCCCACTTCTGGCCCGTCCAGAATATGGCGATAACAGGGTTAGACCCCAGATCTAGCCTTTAATTATGTTTAGGTCCCTGGTTTTTGCCCAGAACCCCCTAGAAGTTCTGTTTTCTCGCAGAAAAGCCCCTGAACCTTGTTTTAGCTCTAGTTTTCGCGTCTTAACTCCGTTTTAGGTAGTTTTCACGCTCACGCGATCATTATAACGCGTAGAACCATTCTATCATAGTTTGTGTGCTGTTTTCATGTAATGTTGTACTGTTTCTTATCTTTTATCCTTGTTTGCATGTATGTGTATGTGCTGGTCCATGTTTTGGCGTTGCGATCGTGAGTAGACGCTGAGCCTTTGGACGAGTACCAGGAGCACCTTTCTGCAGAGCCACTTGAGCAGCAGCAGGAGAACTTTGAGGAAGGCAAGTATAACATGAACATCCTATCACCTTTAAATACAATTTCATACTGCATTTTAATACTGTATACCTATAAGGATTTCCTAGCCACTTTTATCCTTTATTTAAATACCTTGGGTTGCATTTTGGTTAGTTGTGCTAGGTGCTGCGCTCTTATCCATCTCGGTCCTTTTTAATTAATTTGATTAATGGTATAGCAACTTGATTCTGGGAGTGGCCCTCTGTGCTGTGCGCTTGAGCGGCTCACATCTCGTTAAAATACGTTTTTGTTAGAAACTTGGTTTAGGGGGCCAGCACGGTGCTTAGTGCTTGGTTGGCCACTCTCCATAAGGACCGGTTCATAGAGCGACAACCTGGGACCACCGTGCAACCACAAGACTGGAATGGGACAGTCTTGACTTACTAATTAGGTCATTTTGGTTCGTGAGTAACTTACCTGCGGGGCAAGAGGGGTGGTAAGCTTCAATGGTCCCTGCTCGTCCAGCTTGGTCTGTGCTGTGAGTCTTGTACCCCTCGAGGTGGACCCCATCGTCGCTGATCCAGAAACCTTAGTGGTTACACCTTACTAACATGATCCTTTGTAACGGTCTCGTAGTGCGCTTGCTAGTCATCTCACCTAAGGAAGTGTGATGAACAACTAGCGTAGCTCACGACTTGTGGGTAAAGTTGTGCAACCTCTCGAGAGTGTAAAACTGGTATACTAGCCGTGCTCACGGTCATGAGCGGCCCAGATCCTCCGTCTGATTAGTGGGGTTTACCTTTGTTGGTTTGGTTTGGATTTCAGTAGTCTCATGATTAGTTTGGATTAATTATTACGTAACTTGGGTTATGGTAATTCATCCACTTGTAGTAAATAGCTTTAATAAAATTTGCCAAGATTAAAAGCTAATGCAGTTGAGTCAGCTAACCTTAGAGCCTTATAATTCGTGTTATATTTGTTGAGTACAAGTTGTGTACTCACACTTGCCTTCTCTACTCTCCTGTTCTTTCTGGGATATCTTCGACTGCTGCTCAGTACCAGGCGACGTGGAGGACTACATCAGCGGACTCGACGATTTCTAGGCGTTGTCTCCCAGCCGACGTCTCTGTGGCGCCCTATCCTGCATGTATTTATTTACGCTTTCGCATTTCCTTGAACTGATTCTTGATTCAGTTGTAATAAAGATATTCATTTATTATTTATACGCTTTTATTTCGAGATACGTGTTGTGATATCTTGATGATTCTGTTATATATATGCGTGACTTGATCCTAGCGCATATATGATTGCTCGATTTATGTTCTTATAAATCGGGTGTGACAGAATTGGTATCAGAGCCGTGTCGACTGTAGGACGAAGCCTAGATAGAAATGGTCGAGTTTAGCGAGTCCCTTTCGCTTGCTTTGCTTCCGCAAAACTCCAACATTCATTTCTGCTTCTATTCCTTGAGCTCTAAACCTCGATTTTGCTAATCCTCCCTGCATTTTCCGAGAATTAGTCTGATAGTTTCCGTAGACGTTGGCCTGCAATTTTCTGACTGTCCTCATAAGCCTAGGATGCCTTTGCAAAGGACACACTATAGCATATGATTGTTTTAGTCGAGTAGAGTGATAAACTCGGCTAACGTTTGAATATTGAATGTTTGTGATTGTGCCAAATGTTTGATTTGAATTTTTGGTTGATTGCATAGTTTAGAAGTTAAACTTGCTCATGCAAATCGACTTTAATACAAACCGTACACTCCTTATTCTCTACTTTATCCTATCAGATCTTCTTTCCAAAATCGTACAATATCTGTCTCTCATAAGTTTCGTTCTGCTGCAAACAGATGGTTAACACCAGGAGCACCGGCACCGGTTCTGGCCACCAGGGGCAGAACAACCAGAGTACCAACCAGCCGCTGCCGATGCCTCCACGTCTGACTCCGGAGCAGTTCTTCCACCTCCAAATGCAGAAGATGGCCACTCTGAACAACACTGTTCAGACTCTGCAGCAGATCCACGCTCAGCCACCACCTCCTCCACCGCAGCAGCCCCGCGACAGGCGCGCGGACTTTCTGAGGGGTCACCCGCCGACGTTCTCCCATGCGACTGATCCACTCTAGGTTGACGACTGGCTTCGCTCAGTGGAATGCCAGTTGGATGTTGTTCAGTGCGACGATAGGGAGCGAGTTCTGTACGTAGCAGGGCAACTGCGAGGCTCAGCTCTTGATTGGTGGGAGTCTTACCCAGCGGGACCGCGACGCCTTCACCTGGGTCCAGTTCCAGGAGCGTTTCAGGAACCACCACATTCCTGCTGGAGTGATGAAGATGAAGCACAAGGAATTCCTTGCGCTTAAGCAGGTAAATTGGAGTAAAATCTTTCCGCAATTTCTTTTTGAGCTCAAGCCCACCCTTGTTTATCCTCGTGAAATTGGAAATGCTGAGTAATTTCCATTTTCTTTTTCCGGTGATTATCATTTCAGGGAGCTATGACGGTGACTGAGTACCGTGATCGTTTCCTCCAGCTCGCTCGCTACGACCCCGCTGAGGTCGCCAATGATGGCAATAAGCAAGAGTGCTTCAGGGAAGGACTGGATGATCACCTGGAGTACGTGCTCATGAACCACCGCTTCGACAACTTCAACTAGCTGGTTGACGCTGCCCTCAACACCTAGCGCAAGCACCGGGAGATTGAGGACAAGAAGAGGAAGATGGCTCCTGCTGCGACTGGTAGCAACACCCGGCCTCGGTACCAGTACCAGCAGCAGCAGCCGCAGCAGCAGAGGCAGATCCAGCCGTACCAGCAGCGACAGCAGCAGTACCCGCCTCGTCCTCAGCATCAGCAGCAGGCGGGACCGGGCCAGAGGCTTCCATCGCCTCCGGCACGCTCAGCTCCACCAGCTCCACGGCAGTGAGTGCCTACTCCTCCTGCGGGATAGCAGCCTCTAGCATTCCCACGGGCGTGCTTTCACTGCGGCGAGCAAGGACACTACGCCAACGTTTGTCCCCAGAAGGCGCAGTCTCGACAGCAGGGGCGCCCAACTCAGCCCAAGGCGCCATCTCAGAGCAGGGTGAACCACATGACGGTTGAGTCAGCGGCCGAGGCTCCCAATGTGGTTATTGGTACGTTCATGGTCAATACCCATCCTGCTACAGTGCTTTTTGATACTGGTGCTACGCATTCCTTCATTACTCGGTCTTTTGTTGAGCATCATGGCATTCATACTAGCACCTTAAGGAGGGGCATGTTAGTATCTTCACCGGGAGGGCAGTTGAAGTCTCATATCTTCTGTCCCCGAGTCAGTATTGTCATAAGGGGGGTAGAGTTCAGTGCTAATCTGATGGTGCTAGACACCAAGGGTATTGATGTGATTTTGGGAATGGAGACCCTTGTTAGATGGGGTGTCAGGATTGACTGTGCTCAGAGGACTGTCCACTTGTCAGCACCGGATGGACAAGAGGTCACAGTCAGTGCTTCGGAGCCTTCTAGAATTCTTTGTCAGATGGAGGCTAGACCCACGGATGGTATTCGCGTGGTGTCTGAATTTCCGGATGTCTTTCCTGATGATTTGCCAGGTATGCCGCCTGATCGCGACATTGAGTTTTCTATAGATCTCTTGCCTGGCACAACTCCTATTGCTAAGCGGCCCTGTCATATGGCACTCGTTGAGCATGAGGAAGTTAAGAAAACTATCGACGAGTTGCTAGCCAAGGGTTATATCCGTCGTAGTTTCTCTCCTTGGGCTTTTCCTATATTGCTTGTAGAGAAGAAGGATGGAGCAAAGAGAATGTGCGTTGATTATCGGGATCTGAATGCAGTCACCATCAAGAACCAGCATCCATTGCCCCGCATTGAGGATCTTTTTGATCGGCTCCAGGGTGCTTGTGTGTTCTCGAAGATTGATCTGCGTTCGGGTTATCACCAGCTGAAGATTCGTCCCGATGATATCCCGAAGATGGCATTCACCTGCAAGTATGGGCTATACGAGTATACGGTCATGTCCTTTGGCTTGACCAATGCTCCGGCTTTCTTCATGCATCTGATGAACAAGGTTTTCATGGATTATCTGGACACCTTTGTGGTGATATTCATTGATGATATCCTGGTATATTCCAAGTTAGAGGCAGAGCATGAGCAACATCTGAGGCTTGTGTTGCAGAGGCTCAGATCAGCAAGTGCGAATTCTGGATTGACGAGGTTCCATTCCTCGGTCATGTCATCTCCAAGGGAGGTATTGCTGTGGACCCCGGAAAGGTGAAGGATGTGCTTAACTGGGTGATACCGCAGATAGTGAAGGAAGTCCGTTCTTTTCTGGGCTTAGCAGGATATTATCGGAAGTTCATTGAGAATTTCTCCAAGATTGCGAAGCCTTTGACTTCTTTGCTAGAGAAGGGTGTGGATTTCTCTGGGACGGATGAGCTCCAGAAGGCCTTCGAGGAGCTGAAGAAGAGGTTGACTACGGCGCCAGTCCTTACTCTGCCAGACCAGAGCAAGAGGTTCACAGTGTATTGTGATGCTTCGAGGGATGGTCTTGGTTGCGTACTGATGCAGGAAGGCAGAGTGATAGCTTATGCTTCGCGGCAGTTACGCCGGCACGAGCTGAATTATCCCACTCATGATCTGGAGCTAGCCGCAGTTGCGCATGCTCTGAAGATATGGAGGCATTACTTGTTTGGGCAGAGGTGTGACATTTACACCGATCACAAGAGCCTCAAGTACATTTTCACTCAGAGTGAGCTGAACATGCGGCAGAGAAGATGGCTAGAGTTGGTCAAGGATTATGACCTGGAGATTCACTATCATCCGGGCAAGGCCAATGTTGTAGCAGATGCTCTGAGTAGGAAGAGCTATGTTAACATGGCCGTGGCTTTTCAGATCCCTCAGGAGTTATACGAGGAGTTTGAGCAATTAAGTCTGGGTTTCTTGCATCACACCTCGAGTGCATCATTCGAGGCAGAACCCACTCTAGAGGCAGAGATCAGGCAGCATCAGAAAGAAGATAAGAAGCTGCAGGAGATCCGTGAATTTCTCAAGGTTGGCAAGGCACCTCATTTCAGAGAAGATGATCAGGGTACCTTGTGGTACAAAGGTCGAATATGTGTGCCAGATGTAGCGGATCTCAGGAAGCTAATCTTGAGTGAGGCTCATGATACAGCATATTCCATTCATCCGGGCAGCATGAAGATGTATTATGATCTCAAGGAACGATTCTGGTGGTATTGGATGAAGCGTTCCGTTGCGGAGTACGTGGCTATCTGTGACATTTGTCAGCGTGCCAAGGCAGAGCATCAAAGACCCACAGGTCTATTGCAGCCATTGAAGATTCCAGAGTGGAAATGAGAGGAGATCATGATGGACTTCATTGTTGGATTGCCTCGTGCTCAGAAAGGGTACAACTGTAACACCCTAATGTAATTTTCCCAAATTTTAATGAATTTATGTTGGCTCAAATAAAGTTTCCAGGGCTTTCTCTAATTATTCTTGTATTTAAAGTAATTTTATAATATAAGAAAATAAAATCTATTATAAGGTCAACATGTTTGTGCATTCATGCTGGAGCATTATTTTCCTTGTGTTGAGTTTATAGGGTTTGAATTCGAATTTATTTGGATTCAAATAGGTTTGTTTGAACGGTTTGAGTATAGAAAAGAAAAAGGAAAGAAGAGGAAAGAAGAGAAGGCAGCCCAACCCCGCAGCTCGGCCTGCTCTCATTTCCCCCTCCCCTTGGGCCGGCCCCTTCTCTCCCTGGCAGCCCATTCCCTTCTTCTCTCCTTTCCCCACATGGGCCGCGCCCGGCCCAGCAGCCAGCCCAGTCGAGCACGCGCCTCCCCTCCCTCTCTCTCTTTGACCCGCTGTCCCCACCCGGTGAGCTCCTCTTCCCCAGGCCCGCACGCCAATGTGACCCCGCTGCCCTACAAAAGAGGCCCTGTATCACCCCGTGCCCTAACCCTAGCCGCAGCATCCACTGGAGTCCCCCAGCGCCGCCGCCTCCTTTGCTCCGCCGTGTCGCCCTCTCTGCCTCGCCATCGAGCCGCCGCTCCGGCGTGCCACAGACCATGACAACCCCCGTGCCTGCTTCACCTCGCCACCTGGAAGCTCCTAGAGCCTAGCATTTGGGCCCTATGCTTCTGCATCGCCGGGATTTCGCCACGAAGCCGCCACCGGTGATCTGCCCTGCCGCGCCAATTTGTCGCCGCCGATGTTTCCCGATCCCTCCTAACCCCCTCTCCACCTTTGCAGGAGTTCCCTGAAGTGGTCTGAGCCGTCCAGGACCTTGGCGCCCGTCTGTAGCCGCCGGTCCGCGAGAACCCGACCGCCTCCGCGTCACGGCCATCATCGACGACCATCTTCCGCTGTAGCTCTGGCCACCATGAACCCTTGGTGAGCTTTCCCTTCTATCCCTGGTCCTTTTGCACCAGATCTCGTAGCTTTTGGTAGCCCGTAGCTACTGGAACGCCGCTCGCCGGCAATGTCCGCCGCCCCGAGCCGTGGATCGCGAAGCCCGAGCTCCTCTAGGCCCAGCTGTAACCCTAGGTCGATCCCTGGAGCCGTGGTGATGCTCCCTGGCTTGAAGTCGTGAAGTTTTGGCCACCGGAGCGACGGGAACGTCGAGCTCCGGCGAGCTCCGAGCGCGCCGCCGCGGGAACGGTCGCCGGTGACCAAGAGCCGCCGCCCCGCGCGCCCAAATCCCGGGAGCCGCCCGATCCGTATCCGACGCGCAAGATTAGATCATGCTCGGGGTAGATCAGAACCGCCAGATCCAGATCCGAGCATCCAGATCTGAAGATACCAGTTCGGCCCTGTCATTTTGCTAAAGAGTCCCTGCCCTTTTGGGGAATCAACCCGTAGTACATCCTTAGTTCAAAACTATTCGCAGATAGGTCCTGTTTTATTTGTTTAGACCCCTGAGCTCCTAGGAAATTGAACCCGCCGTCCATGCCCTGAGTTTTTGCGGGTTAGACCTCAGATCTAGCCTTTAATTATGTTTAGGTCCCTGGTTTTTGCCCCGAACCCCATGGAAGTTCTGTTTTCTCGAAGAAAAGCCCCTAGACCTTGTTTTTGCCCTAGATTTCACGTCTTAGCTCCGTTTTAGTTGGTCTTTGCGCTCACACGATCGTTGTAACGCGTAGAATAGTTCTATCATAGTTTAGTGTGCTGTTTTATGTAATATTGTAATGTTTCTTACCTTTTGTCTTTGTTTGTATGTATGTGTATGTGCTGGACCATGTTTTTGGCGTTGCGATCGTGAGTAGACGCTGAGCCTTTGGACGAGTACCAGGAGCCCCTTTCTGCAGAGCAATTTGAGCAGCAGCAGGAGAACTTTGAGGAAGGCAAGTATAACATGAACCTCCTATCACTTTTTAACACAAATTTCATATTGCATTTTAATTCTGTATGCCTATAAGGATTTCCTAGCCACCTTTATCCTTATATATATATCCTTGGGTTGCATTGTGGTTAGTTTCGCTAGGTGCTGCGCTCTCACCTATGTTGGTCCTTTTTAATTAAATTTGATTAATGGATCTATGCAACTTAATCCTGAGAGTGGCCCTCTGTGCTGTGTGCTTGAGTGGCTCAGTTGTAATAAAGATATTCATTTATAATTTATACGCTTTTATTTCGAGATACGTGTTGTGAGATCTTGATGATTCTGTTGTATATATGCGTGACTTGATCCTGGCGCATATATGATTGCTCGATTTATGTTCTTTATAAATCGGGTGTGACAACAACTCCATATGGGTAGTAGTAGATCGGTTGATGAAGGTTGCCCACTTCATTCCGGTAAACACTACTTACTCTGGTGCCAGACTCGCAGAGTTGTACATCTCCAGGATTGTCTGTCTGCATGGTGTTCCAAAGAAGATCATATCTGACCGAGGGTCTCAGTTCACTTCACGGTTCTAGGAGCAGTTGCATGATTCGCTGGATACGAAGCTGCGTTTCAGCACCGCTTATCATCCTCGGACAGATGGGCAGACAGAGAGAACCAACCAAGTGTTGGAGGATATGCTACGAGCCTGCGCTATTCAGTATGGTACCAGCTGGGATAAATGCCTGCCGTATGCAGAGTTTTCATACAACAACAGTTTTCAGGCCAGTCTGAAGAAATCTCCTTTCGAGACTCTGTATGGTCGGAAGTGCAGAACTCTGCTATATTGGGATCAGATTGGCGAGAGGCAGGTGTTTGGCCCGGATATTGTTGAAGAGGCAGAACAGCTGGTACAGCAGGTGCGAGAGAACCTGAGGGTCGCACAGACTCGTCAGAAGAGCTACGCGGATGTTCGTCATCGAGATCTGACCTTTGCAGTGGGTGATCATGTGTACTTGAAGGTCTCGCCGATGAGAGGAATCCGCAGGTTTAACGTGAGAGGGAAGCTAGCCCCTCGATACATTGGTCCGTTCAAGGTGTTGGAACGGAAAGGTGAGGTAGCATACCGTTTGGAGTTGCCTCCCAGTCTCTCAGGAGTGCATGATGTCTTCCATGTGTCTCAGCTGAAGAAGTGTTTGAGGGTGCCGGAAGAACAAGCACCGCTAGAAGGGTTAGATGTGCAGGAGGATCTGACCTACACCGAGCATCCGGTGAAGATTCTGGAGACGTCTGAGAGGGTTACCAGAAACAAGAAGATCAAAATGTGCCGTGTGCAGTGGAGCCATCATACGGAGGATGAGGCCACTTGGGAGCGAGAAGATGAGCTGAGGAAGACATATCCCGATCTATTTGCTAGCTAGCCTATTCGAATCGCGGGACGAGATTCCTATAAGAGGGGTAGGTTTGTAACACCTTAATGTAAATTTCCAAATTTTTACTGAATTTATTTTGGCTCAAATGAAATTTCTAAGGTTTTTCTCAATTTACCTTGCATTTAAACTAATTTTATATCACAAGTAATTAAAAATTTATTCTAGGATCAATATGTTTGTGCATTCATGCTGGTGCATTTCTTTTGTTGGGTGGAATGGTTGAGGTTGAATTCAAATTTCATTTGGATCTAATTTGATTTGAGTTAGTTTAGAAAAGGAAAAGGGAAAAGAATTAGAGAAGGCAGCCCAACCAGCTTGCCCTCCTCCCCTTGGGCCGGCCCTTTCTCCCCGCGGCCCATCTCCCTGTCCCCTTCTCTCTCTCCTTTTTCCTCCCGCGGCCCTCCTCTCCCTCCTTCCCCCGTGGCCCAACAGCCCATCGGCCGCCCCGCATCGGCCGCCCCCGCCTCCGCCTCCCATCGGTCGCTCCCCGCTTTCCATCGGCGGCCTATCTCCCATTCCCCTCTCTTTCTTTCTCCCGCTGACACCCCGGGCCCGCAAGTCAGCACCTCCTTCCCCATTTCCTTTCTTCTTCCCTGAGCACTGGCCGCCCGAGATCTATGGTGAGGTTCTCGCGCCGGGCCCACACGTCAAGGGTGCCCCGCCACCCTACAAAAGGATTTTTGTGGCAGAACCAACCTGAATTATACCGCCTCAAGTACGCGAGTCCACTCCCGAGGGCTCCAACGTGCTTCAAACGGTATAATCCCTTGGCCTGTCGGGTAACGTCCCGATAAACCACCGATACACAGGATCAAATAAGGTTACCTCACACGAAGGTGAGTCCAGAGATACAATCACCATCAATTTTACATCACAGAGAATTACATTACAAGAGTTTCCAAAAGAAGTATGAAGTTTCAAATCTAGAGAAAAGATTACAAACCATTAAAGCTATGGTTTTTGGCAGCGGAAAACATACGCGATGATTACAACACGTCGTTAAGACGGATGTCATGCTAAGCCCAGGCACGACATCACTCGGTATCACCAATGTTGGTCGGGGACGGATCCCATTCCACGGACCAATCTTCTGGAAGAGCATAGGGCCAAGACAAGGGAAGAGTAGGGTCTTCAAGACATTAACTGCAAAACATATAGCTAGCAAGGCTGAGTATACTAACACTCAGCAAGGCTTACCCGGGATTGGGTATACTTTAGCCCATAACTAGACTCATGAAGGCGTGGTAAGGTTCTGGGTTATTTTTAGCTGAAACGCATCTAAGAGTATATTCTATTTGTAGGTTTTAGCTTTCAGATTCTAGTTTGATCTAGGTAAGCACCTGCACTAAACAAGCAATGTAGATATTATCATTCATCAAGATTACTTTCTCAACAATTCACTTTTTACTCTCTGTGGTAAAAGGGATAAGCAGTCTCAATCCTCGTGAGAGGCGGACGATCCGAATCGAATTTAACCTTGCAAGGTAAACCTAACTCACACGCTTGGAATACCAACAGGGCGTTCCGAAGCAACCGTTTCCCTCATATTCCGGGTTATGGATCAGGGCCACCACAAGCGACTGCAGGACCGTACGCACATCACTCGTGCAGGACATACGTCTGTAGCGCGACTACAAAACCCGTATTCCTGTCTGCCATGCAGAACGTACTCCCACATGTCGGTGCGTGTAAACATAAAATAAAAGTCGAGTGGTGGAGACAAGTCCATTTGCCGGGCCACTCGGGTACTAGGCTTACCGCTTACCATATTTCGCGGTATGTGGCTAGTACTTTCAAACGCTTAGCCACCACTACCACACATTTCGACCTTAAAACTTTTATCAAAACAGACAGGGTAATCCTCAGGTCATGTTACAGCACATGACCCTGTCCATCATCCTTATAATGGTTGCAGAATTGTAAACATGCAACTCCTATATCGCGCAAGTGACAGGAAATCACCCAACTTTTACCGGTCCTATTTAGCAGAGCATCTAGCCGATATGGACTCAGGTTCAATACATTGGTTCCTAGTATCAATGCATCTAGGGTTTTCATTACAACTCCTAGACGTAATGCATAAGTGTAGATAAATAGACGTAGATTGCAGTGTAAATAAAGTAGTGGGATATGTCCGGGGCTTGCCTTTACTGGTGGGACTGAAGTTAGAGATGTCAATATCTTCCGAACTTTGGTTCGGGGCTTCAGTTAATCCTTTGGTGACGTTTATTTGGTCTTCAGGAACATCCTCCGTAGACTCCGGGAGATCTCGTAGGTACTGCTTGCAGAAGTAGTCGTATCTACATGCAATGCAACATTACATTTAAAGTGTGCACACAAAACTATCTTACTTCACAATAAAGTTGCAATCCAACACTTATTTAACATACCACTCATATAACAACCAAAAAGATCTGAACTAAACCTAGGCAGAGCTATAGGGGAACAACTAATAGAATCAGCTACTTGTTGAGGGTTACAACAGAGCCGACTGGAAACAACGGGGGTTTAGTCGATTGAAAGGTGCATCGGTTCCTAATTGATCGATGAAAGCATCGATTACTTTAGTAGAAGGATGATTCCAAAAGCAGTTATCTCTTAATTGAGATATGCTTAAGTATTATCCTGGGTAACTAGGTGTGGTTGTATCGACTCGATTACGTCAACACAACTATTGAGTGACGTACAGCCGACGGGAGTGTGGTTGAGGATACATGACCGATAGATATAGATAGTCGGTTGCTCAGCCGATAAATCGACTGATAGAAGTATGTGGATAAGGAAGCGGAAACTAAGGATCGATCGGCCGTGTTTGACCGATATGGAAAAGCAACCAAAATCGGCTTGGGTCGGCCAATGGCAAAAACCCTAAGATTGTGTGTATCTTTCCGATACATCGACCCTGTGCAGTCGAGGTAGGACAGAACAAAAGGATTGTATCGGCAGTAGCCGATACTAGAAAGGTAACAATCGTATCAGCTAACCAGTCGATGGTAGAAGTATTGACTGACAGCTGTTACACAGGAACATCATAACTTAAGGAAACGGATGCTTAGCGGCGGAACCAAAAGCTGATGTTGAAACGCAGCTGCAGAGATATATAAGCTAAGCAATAGATGCACATGAATTTAACAAAGACCTTTACACAAAGAGAAACTTAAGGAAACGGCAATCAAGACAAGAATAACGTCTTGACGGCAAGGATATGAGCACCAGGGTGATAGGATCAACTAGATATCACACCCTATAATTTATCTTCCAGCTATAACACATGCATACAATGTAAGGTACAAACAAAGCATTTATTCCCTAACATTTAACCTAGACCACAAATCAGGACTTTCAATTCAAGAGCACAACGTAAAACTTGCAGAGTTTGACTTAGGATTTCAAACAAAACTGATTTTACATTTTTATGAACTTCCTACGAAAATCTATGAAATGTAGAAGTTCATCGATTAGAAATACAGAAAGCTTTGGAAATCTTACAGAAAACACCCTAGAACTTTCTAAAACTAAGCAATCAAGTCCCTGGTCCGGGAAAACAGATAATAGGAAGTTAACGACGATATTCCGGCAAAGGAGTCGCCGGCATTAAGAAGATTCAGCGAATTAGGGCAAACCTTGGGGTAGTTTCGGATGTGGAGGAAGAACGGGTAAAAAGTGAATTCGCGTGGCGAACAGGATTGGCGACAAGAAGAGCTCGACGATGACGAGATTCCATGAGTGATGAAGAAGCTTGCCGGGAAAGGTTGCCGTGGGTGGAAGATGGCCTGTTTTCTTGTACACGCACACGCTTGCTGAATCGAGTCGAGCCGGTCACCGGTAGAGCACTCTCGCTCGTTCCGTGGACGTGCTAGTCCAAATCCGTCCGGACCTTCGTCTTCGCTTTGCCACCCTTCCTCCGGCTCGCCGTGCCATAACTGTTTTTCCTCTTCCACAAAGACCGAGGTCTGTCCGCATCAGGGCCGCGCCTTTCATTGTCTTCTTTTCAACGGCTTCCGATGTCCTCCATACGCGGCCCTGCTGTTCCCATGCGAATCCGCCCTGCACGCTGTGCAGCGGCTCCTCCGCTTCCAGCTACCTAACCTGTGTTCGCCCGGCCTTGCCGCATCACTCCCGTGCTCGCACATGCGTGTTCGCGCCATCTGGGCCTACTCCTGTCTCGGCCAAGCCACTCGCGCGCGCGTGCCAATCGCGCCTCCAGCGCCCTCCGCGCGCGCTCCGCTCAACACCTGTCCACACCACCCACTTCCGTACGCCATCGCTTGCATGCTTGCGCCACCTGCTCAGCGTCGCTCACGTTCCTGCCGCTCCAGCTCCTGTACTTGCTCGATGCCAGTTCGCTTGCGTCGCGCCGCATCAGCTCATGCCGGAGCCGTTCGCGCCAACTCAGCTGCGGTCGTCGCTCGTGCGCTCTGCTCCCGCGCACCCATTCCTCCTGTGCCGCCCAGCTCCTGCTCTCTCTCTCGTGCCACAACTGTTGCACTCGCCCGGCGTCCATGCTCCTGCACCTGCCAATTCCGAGCGCCAGAACCGAACCGCCGCCAGCGTTCACTCGCCCCCGCGCCAGTCCCTTGCCGCGCACGCTCCTGCGCTCGCTCGCCCGGCCACCAGCCGCTCTGCCGCCTGCGCGCCTGGGCCGCTCGCCTGGACCGCACTCTGCCTGCGCGCCCGCACCACTGCGGCCGCCGCTCGGGCCGGGCCCGCCTGTCGCGCGCGCACCCCTGCCCCGACCGGGCGCCGCGCACACTGCTCCGCCTTAGGCCCGCCAGCTCGCTCCTCCCGCGAGCTGCAGCCGCCCGCGCGCGCCGCTTGCGAGCCGCCGCATCGCGCCTGCCTTAGCGTGCCCTTGACTGCGCCACGCCTAGCGCCTTGTGCCGCCGCCCGCTCGCTGCTGCGCCGTGCAGCGCCCGCCGCTGCTTGCTCGGGAGGAAAAACAGCAGCCCGTGAACCAAGGGAAGAACAGCAGGGAGAGGAGGAGGACAAGAGGAATTTTGATAGTGCTGCTGCTGGTGGGAACGGATAAGACAAAGATGCCAGGGGAGAAAAGAAATAGAGGAGAAGGATAAACAGATTTCCCCAAGGACCTTTGCATAAATACAGAAAACTGCAGGGATCTTTTTGTAAAACATAAATTTCCCATTACTCTGAAACCCAAATGAAGAAGTGCCCAAAATGAAAGTTGGAGAGTTTTTCAAACTATACAACATTGCTTTAGGGCTCTAGTTCAAAAACTCAAAACTTATATTTTTACACGTGAATCTTTGTACAAAAGTCGGATTTGAATTGCTTTTGTTCTAGAAATGTAATTTATAAAATTTTAGGACCTAAATGCAAGCATTTATGACACGTCATAATGACGGGATAGACTCGTCATAATGGTTGGATAGACATGTCATGATGACTTGCACTTTTACACTTTAACCCTAAGTAAATTTGAAAGTTACTTTTGTAAATCAAATACTTGCGTAAAAGGACTTGTACTTTTATAAAATTACATAAATACCCTTATTTTTACCACTTTACCCAAAATTTTTACATATTTCAACACACGCATTTCCAATGAAATTTTTGGATAAATAAATAAATATATTTTTTTACAAGGGATAAAATAAGGAAAACATGTTTACAAAACCCCTTTTCACTTATTTTGAAATTACCCTTATCCAAATAAATTTTACAAAAACAACCCTAGGTTTTTCTGTAAATACAAAAATTACCCTTTTTACTTGCACTTTAAATTTTTTTAAAAAACTTTACACAACAAACACCAGCTTTATACAAACAAACACATACTTCACACTAACAAAATATTTGCCTAGCGTTACAAATACACGAACTGTCACAGTTTTCCCCGCCCTGGAACCCTAACCCTAAGACCTGCAGCCGCCACCGAGCTCCAGCGCCGTCACCGCCTTGCTCCGCCACACCGAGCTCTCTACCCCGCCGTGGTCCGGTCGCCCCGCTGCATCTCCGTCCTTGCCAAGCCCCGCATCAACTCCACCTCGGTGCTAGGAAGCCTCCCGAGGCCTTCAACCGTGACCCCGGCCCGTGCGACGGTCGGAATCGCACCGAGGACCGCCGCCGGTGAGAAGCTCCGCCGCCTCAATTCTCTGCCACCGGTGTTTCCCCGATTGTCATAACCCCCGTAGCACCTCCGCAAGAACACCACGAGCCGATCCGAGGGGATCAGAGGCTTGGAGCAGGCCTGCACCGACCTCCCCCATGAGCACCGGTCACTTCCCCGCCGCGGACCTCACCGAGGTCACCTCTCCGCCACATCTCCGGCCAATTCCAACCTCGGTGAGCATCACATCCTTCCCCGGGTCATTTTGCGCTAGACATTGTGGACCCTAGCTGTGGCAGAACCAACCTGAATTACACCGGTTCAAGTACGCGAGTCCTCTCTGGAGGGCCACCTCGTGCTTCAAACGGTATAATACTATTGGTCTGTCGGGTAACGTCCCGATAAACCACCGAACGCAGGATCCAACAAGGTACCTCACACGAAGGTGAGTCCAGAGATATAAATGCCATTACATTTTACATCACAGACAGATATATTACAAAAATACACAAAGCATCATCAGTTCCCAGTGAAGGGAGATTATTACAAAACAGGTTTAAGTTTTTAAGCCAAAGCAGCGGAGTTTAAAAGCGTAAATATTGTACACGTTGTTATTACAGATATCATGCTAGCCCTGGCATGATATCACTCGGCGGAATCGGTGTTGGCCGGGGACAGATCCCACTCCACGGACCAACTATCAGGCAAGGGGTAGGGCCACGGTGTAATGAATGCTGGCTCATCAGGGAGATTACCTGAAGTAAATCAACAAAGCAAGGCTGAGTATACTAATACTCAGCAAGACTTACCCGCTCATGGTATACTTAGTCATGTATCTAGACTTATGCAGGCTTTTCAGGTTTTGGGTAGGGTTTTCTGCTGAAAAGCAATAAAGAGTAGATCCTTAATTCAACTTTTAGTTTTCAGGTTCTAGTTGATTAACCATTCTAGGTAATCACCTATGTCTACTCAAACAAGGTAGAATCTTTAATCAAACATCATCTTTGATAATCACAAAGTGGCTCTTGTTACTCTATGTGGTAAAGGGATCAAGCAGTCTCAACCATCGTGAGAAGCGGACGATTCTGAATCGAATTAAACCTTGCAAGGGTAAACCTAACACACACGCTTGGAACACCAAAGGGTCGTTCCGAAGCAACCGTTTGCCTTTCATTCCGACTCGTGGATCAGATCCACCACAAGCGACTGCAGGACCATACGCACTTCCAAAGTGCAGGACGTACGTCTGTAGCGCGACTACAAAACCCGTACTCCTGGTTGCCCAGCAACACGTATTCCTACACGTCGAACAAAGTAACCAAAAGAAGCAAATACATGTGGTGGGGGGTATGTCCACTCCTCGGGCCGATTGGTTACTAGGCTTACCGCTTACCATATTTCACGGCATGTGGCTAGTACTTTCAAACGCTTAACCACCGCTACCACACACTGCGGCCTTATCAAGTTCCACGACACAGATGGGGTATCATCTCAACCATGATACCTCACAAAACTCCCGTCCGTCATCCTTATAGTGATAACAGGAATGTAACATTACAATTCCTATATCGCGCGAGTGACAGGAAATCACTCGACTTCTACCGGCCCTATAAGCAGAGCAGCTATTCGGACTCAAGTACTAGTGTTCAATACATCGGTTCCTGGAATTATGCAGCTAAGGTTTCCAAACAACTCCTAAGAACTTAATGCATAAAGACATATATAAATAGTATAGTTTGCAGTGTAATAAAGTAGGGTTATGTCCGGGGCTTGCCTTTACTGGTGGGGCTGGGGTTAGTCAAATTAATATCTTCCGAACCTTGGTTCGGGGCTTCAGAGAATTCCGCGACGAGACTTCCGGAATCTTCAGAACAAACTGCTTCTGGTTCCGGAATTAGCTGATAATCTCCGTCAGCGAGAGTGGTCGAGTCTATATGAGATGCAAAGTTACAAGTTATGGAATGCATATACTTTTATGTTAATTCACAATAAAGTTGCAATCCAAACAAAAGAACATTACATTTCGACAATAACCTAACTACCCTGCACTGGGCAGTCATTTATTGAGTATTAATTATTTTATCTAAATACATTAAATAGCTAAGTTAACCCCACTAAGTATCTAACTAGTGGCATGGGGCAACAGGTTGGGGGTGTTTCTAATAATTACATAAAATAACTTTAGTTATTTGTTATATTAATTACTTACATGAACCTTAAGTTACTTCTAGTTATATTAGGTCTAATTTGTTTGATACCTAATCCTTGATTGGAAATTTAATAACATGTTACAATATTAAAGAACAGTACCCTAAAATATTGTCATGATTTTTTTTGGAGCATTTAATATCTATAAAAATTTATCATATAAGATGAACTATACATTATTTCTAATTAAACTTGTACCTTAAGAAAATAATACTTAAATATTGGGATAATTATTTTTCTTCAATTCTATATGCTAAAAGAAAATTAACACAACTGGTTTCAAAATTTTATCATTTTTCTATGAATTAATATGCATTAAGCCTACATGTAACTAAATTTAACCTTTAAATTATAGCACAAAACATTCAGAAACTGAAGTTTATCCCTTAAGTAAAGTTGTAGATCTTTATCTAGGGATTCGAGCAAAATTTAGTTTGTATTTTTATGATTTTTCCCCGAATAGATATAGCATTTCTAATTTGGCAGCACAATTTACACAAGAGGTCCTTCGGTTACCATTTCCCTGAGTCTATTCCTTTGCACAAAACCCCCTAGACTTCTATTTCTTCTAACCCGCAGTCCTTCCCCCGGTCAAGGCAGAGGCACGATGTTGACCGGCTTGCTCCGGCGACGGCGAGCGCCGGCGGTGAGGACAGAGGGGCGGAGAAGCATCTAGGGCCCCTTGCGCACCTGTGCTAGCTCGGAATCGGGGAGAGACGGCTCGGAGTGATGGCGCGACGGAGGCTTGCGGCCGGCGGCGAGGTGGAGCGGTGGGGGCGGTACTTCGGGCGTTTTGGATGACAATGGAAGGGTCGAGAAGCTTCCTGGGGTTGTAAGAAAGCTCGAACCGGGATCAATTTGGGCTAGGGAAGGCCAGGAGAGGGAGCTCCACGGTGAGGCCGAGGCGGCGGCGGCGGCGCTCCGTCGGGAACTGGGTTCCGACCGGAATTAAGGAGCTCTGAGGGCTTGGCGAGTATCAGCAAGGCACGGGGAAGCTACTACGGGGTTCAATGGGTGCGATGAGCGCTCGGTAAGGGCTGCCCACGGCGACCCGTACTTCACCGGAGAGGAGAAAGAGGCGGCGGAGACAAAAGGGCTAACAGCGTATGTGGCAAAGGGGAAAAAGAGTGCAAATGAACTCTCTACGCTCTCCTGGTCACGTTGAGTAGAAGAAAGAGGACGGAGGGATAAGCACGGGATGTGGAAACGGCGGCGACGACGTGGCGGCCGGCGAACCGCTCGGGTCATCGTGGCGCGCACGCGAGAGGGCAGCAGGGGAGAGGAAATGGACCGGGAGAGGATGGAGGCGATGCGTGGGCATGTGCAGAAGCTGGAGGTGGAGCTCGGGGTGCGGCATCGGCGGCGAGCGGCAGCGGCAGGAGCAGAGCAGAGGGGAAGCGGTGGTGCCAGAGGAAGACGAAGCAGGGAGGTGTCAGGGGGACTTGTTTGCAATTCCTAAAAGTTTCAGGGAGCTTTCTGTAAACTAAAATTTCTCACTGCTACAAAGGCCAAATGAGAAAATGCTCAACATGAAAGTTGTAGAGTTTTTCAAACTCTACAACATTGTTTTAGGGTTTAGGTTCAGAAACTCAAATTTTACAACTTTTTAAATTGCATTTTGAAACAAGGATGGAATTTAACTTTGTCTTTTCCCTCCTAAATTTGATCAAATTTTGGACATATTTGAAATTTGTCTGGTTTGTCATGATTACTTGTAGTTTTACACATTAACCCTTAGGTAAATCTGAATTTTACTTTTACACTTCAATCTATTCACATGTAAACCCTTCTACCTTTGTGTTAATTACACATAGGTCCTTAGTTTTATACAAAGTCTATTTCTCTTAGGTTTTAATCTAATATTTGTACTTTTCTTCTCTATGGTCATTTGATTTTGACATTTAAGAGCATTTTTACACAATTGCACATAGGGACTTATAACATTCATAATTTACAGATATACCCCTAGTTCTCTGTACAAACCATAACATACATACAACTCACTAATACCTAGTGTCTATATTTCTAATTACATGAATGTTACAGCCTTCCCCCCTTAAAAAGAATCTCGTCCCGAGATTCCGAAGCTGAACAGAATCGAATGATTAGATTTGGGGATTGGCTTGAAGGAAGTCTGGAAAATTCCGTTGAAGATAAGACTCAGTTTCCCAAGTCGCTTCTTCCTCGGTGTGATGATCCCATAAGATTTTGTACATCTTAACTGCCCTTCTTCTGGTGGGTCTTTCCTTGGTATCCAGGATTCGAAGAGGTTGTTCGATGTACGATAGATCGGGTTCAATCTCAAGGGCACATGTCTCAACGATTTCCGTGGGTACTTTGACACACTTCTTAAGTTGAGAGACATGGAAGACATCGTGAATAGCAGCCAATTGAGACGGAAGGCGAAGCTTGTAAGCCACTGGGCCACAAACATTGAGAATTTCGAAGGGTCCGATATAACGAGGTGCTAACTTCCCCTTTATGCCGAAACATTGGACGCCTTTGGTAGGAGATACTCGGAGATAGACAAAATCTCCTACTTGGAATTGCAGAGGTTTCCTCCTCTTATCTGCGTAGCTCTTCTATCTAGACTGAGCGGTTTTAAGATTAAATTAGATAACCTTAACCTTATCTTCAGCTTCGATGACTAGGTCTGGTCCGAATATTTTGCGTTCACCGGTCTCTGACCAACTCAAAGGAGTTCGGCATCTTCGACCGTATAACGCTTCGAAAGGAGCCATTTGAAGACTAGCTTGATAACTGTTGTTGTAAGCAAATTCAGCCAGAGCAAGGCACTTGTCCCAACTTGTACTATAGTGAATAATACAAGCTCGGAGCATGTCTTCAAGAATTTGATCGACTCGCTCAGTCTGTCCATCCGTTTGAGGATGATACGCAGAACTTCGTATTAATTTGGATCCAAGAGCTGATTCTAACTGTTCCCAGAAGCGTGCAACGAACTGGGATCCTCTATCAAAGATGATAGTTTTAGGAACACCATGCAATCGAACGATTTGGTCCAAATAGACTTCGGCATACTTCTTAGCAGAGTAAGTGGTATGCACAGGAAGGAAATGAGCTGTTTTGGTAAGTCTATCAATAATCACCCATATGGAGTCATGCTTTTGAGATGTGTTGGGAAGACCGACAATAAAATCCATGTTAATGTCTTCCCATTTCCATGACGGAATGGGTAATGGCTGAAGTGTACCAGATGCCTTTAAGTGGCTGGCTTTGACTCTCTGGCAAGTATCACACTCAGATACATATTTGGCAATTTCTCTTTTCATTCTGGTCCACCAAAAATGTTGCCGTAGATCTTGATACATCTTGGTGCTACCAGGATGAATAGAGAACTTAGATAGATGTGCCTCATCAAGGATTTGTTTGCGAAGTGGATGATCTTTAGGCACAACAATGCGATTGTTGAACCATAGGACTCCTTGATGATCAGTGTGAAAGCATTTATATTTGGCTTCTCCCAGAGATAGCTTCGATTTGATGATTTTGATACCCTCATCTTGTAGTTGCGACATGATTATTCTATCTTGAAGAGTAGACTCAATGGATAGTAGATTTAGACTACCTTGAGGAATAATCTCTAAATTGAGCTTTCTCATCTGATGGCAGAGAGTGTTACTGAAAGTTGTTATGGATAAACAATGACAGTGTGCTTTGCGGCTAAGGGCATCCGCAACCACATTAGCTTTGCCTGGATGGTAGTGTACCTCAAGGTCATAGTCTTTAATCAATTCTAACCAATGCCTTTGCCGCATATTTAGGTCAGCTTGAGTGAAAATATACTTGAGGCTCTTATGGTCAGTGTAGATATTACACTTAGCACCCATAAGATGATGTCTCCAGATCTTGAGAGCATGGATAACTGATGCCAATTCAAGATCATGCGTTGGATAGTTTTGCTCATGAGTCCGAAGTGCTCGGGATGCATAAGCAATAACCCGGTTGTTTTGCATAAGGACACAACCAAGGCCAATTCCGGAAGCATCACAATAGACATCAAATGGTTGAGTGCTATCTGGCTGAGCTAGCACTGGGGCAGTTGTTAAGAGTTTTCTCAAGATGTGAAATGCTTCCTCACACTTATCATTCCAACAGAACTTAACTTCTTTCTTAAGTAGCTCAGTCATCGGTTTGGCTATCTTGGAGAAGTCTGGAATGAATCGGCGATAATATCCCGCCAATCCAAGGAAACTTTGGATTTGATGGACTGAAGTTGGAGGTTTCCAGTCCATAACCTCCTGGACTTTGGTTGGATCAACCGATATGCCTTTACTAGAGACAGTGTGTCCTAAAAATTTCACACTATCGAGCCAGAATTCACATTTTGAGAATTTGGCATAAAGGTGATGATCACGTAGTCATTGAAGAACGATACGTAAATGATTAGCATGGTCTTCTTTGGTTTTGGAGTATATCAGAATGTCATCAATGAAGACCACAACGAATTTATCGAGTTCCGGCATAAATACGGAATTCATGAGATACATGAAATATGCCGGTGCATTAGTGAGTCCAAATGACATAACCAGATATTCATAAAGTCCATATCTGGTCGAGAAGGCCGTTTTTGGAATGTCACAAGGCCTAATCTTGATCTGATGATAACCAGAGCGTAAGTCAATCTTAGATAAGACCTTAGCTCCAGCTAGCTGATCGAACAAAATATCAATGCGGGGAAGAGGGTACTTATTTTTGATAGTAACCGCATTGAGTGGATGGTAATCGACACATAGCCTCAGGCTATTGTCTTTCTTTTTGACAAAGAGAGCAGAACAACCCCAAGGTGAGGCACTTGGACGTATATAACCCTTATCAAGAAGATCTTGGAGCTGAATTTTCAGTTCTGCTAATTCATTTGGAGGCATGCGATACGGCCTCTTTGAAATAGGAGCAGTGCCCGGTTGAAGTTCAATGATAAACTCGATGTCTCTATCTGGTGGCATTCTAGGCAAGTCGTCTGGAAAGACATCGGGGTATTCACATAATATAGGAATATCCTTGACTTGGATATTTGTGATGGCATAAGTGCAAGGATGCAGACATTCTGGCTGAGGCAGATAAAGGGTGGTGATCCCATAGTATGGTGAATCAATTTCAACAACTCGGGAAGAAATATCTAGCCTTACTTGATGTTTAGTCATCCAGTCAGTCCCAAGTATAATATCAATACCCTCCAAACTTAATAAAACCAAATCAGTTTTGATTCCTATGCTACCTAACTGAATTGGTACACTTTTAACCATTTGGTTGGAGGTGATTTTTCCTCCAGGGGTAGAGATTATGTATGACCCCTGGGTAGAACCAAGATCGAGTCCTAATCGGGTACCACAGTTGTTACTAATAAAACTATGTGTTGCTCCCAAATCAAATAATGTAACAACTGGTTTGTGGTGAATAGAGAATGTACCCGACATGACGGGAGCTCCATCGGGAAGTTCTGCCAGAGTGGTGAAATTAATCCACCCTTGCCGGACTTGCATCACCGGTTTCTTGCCCTTGTTCTGGTTACCCTGAGTAGAGCTCTGCCCTTGATTAGATTTCTTGGGCCGTGGACAATCTCTGATGAAATGATCGCGCTTCCGCAATTGAAACAACGATAATTGCTGCTTCTCTGTGGCACTTGTTGAACATTTGGCCGCGGGCCAGACTGTTGTAGTTGTTGCGGAGGAGCAGGAGGTCTATACCTTCCTTGCTATTGGGGCGGCCTGAAAACCATTCTACCAGTTGGGGCATTCCGCTGCGGTGCTCTGAATGGTGTATTGGGAACAACCCGATACCTCGGTGGTTGAGCACTCGAGGGTCCAGTAGGGGTCTTTCTTTTCTTCTCAGCATGATGTGCTATGATGCAATCTTCTTGAGTTAAGGCCATATTAACCAGCTCGCTGAAGGTGTTAGCCCTCACAAGATTCAGGCGTTCCTTGAGCTTGGTATTAAGGCCTCGACGGAAACGATCTTGTTTCTTGGCATCGTTATCCGCATGATATCCCGCATATTGACACAGATGATTGAAGTTCTGTGCATACTGCAGGACTGTACTAGGGCCTTGGGTATGTGCCAAGAATTCATTCAGCTTTCGCTCCAGCAATCCTTCAGGAATATAGTGGGCTCGAAAGGCTGCCCGAAATTCACCCCAGGTGATAACATGCCCTGCAGGTTGCATGGCATAGAAATTGTCCCACCAGATCCGAGCAGCACCTCAGAGTTGCTGGGCGGCAAAGGAAGCTTTGCTTGAGTCCGCACAAGGTATTGTCAATAGAGCGAACTTCAATTCAATGATATGGAGCCAAGCATCGGCATCCAAGGGTTCTTCAGCTTTACTGAAAAATGGAGGCTGGGTACTGATGAAATCTGGTAACTGGCCACGGGAGGATTGCGGTCATCACGACCTCCGCGGAACTGTTGATGTTGCTGGTTCAGTTGTGCTTGAACCAGCAAGTTGAGCAGTTCAGTTTGCCGATCTGTAACCTCGGCAAGGTTAGGAGGTGGTAGTGGCGGTAGTTGAGAACCGCTAGCCTGATCTGCCCGGAAACCTTCCGGGGTTCCGCGTGTGGCTCCAACCATCTGAAACAAAGGAGATGTCCATCATTAACCATATAGCCTTACTCCCAATTTCAGAAGATATATGACTTAGATAAACAATACACATACTCCATTCAATCATCTCATTTCATAATCATAAGGATAATGAACAGGATGATAAAACAGGAAACTTATTTTATTACATTGCTTCTGATCGTTCTCCACATCACACATCCGAAAGATCCCTACGCAGGCCATCTATGTTACATCAAATGGCATAAGATCTAGCTAAGTTACATACTACCTAAGTTATTACACTCCCCACAAGTTACATCTAGCTAGTCGACGATCTACGAAACTAGAAATCGTCGAAGTTGCCTATAGACGACTGACTGCCAGAGGGAGAGTGATAGGGACTAAGAATAGGATCCCCATGCTCAGAGTCAATCTCTGAAACACCCTCAATCTCTTCTGGATCTTCTTCTTCTTCTTCAGGCATTATGGGTATAGCGGGAAGTATCGGTTGCTGCTGCAGTTCCTCAAGGTGAGCCTGAGCATCGTCAGCCTCAAGTATCAGATCATGGATCTGTGCCTGTAGGAACTCAATAACGGTGTCGCGCTGAGTGATAATATGATAACTCTCATTGATCTGATCTTCACGATGGAGGATTGTCTCATCCCTTGCTGCAATGATTTCATCCTTTTGAGTCACCAATGCTTGTAATTCCACTATTTGGGTCACTTGACGGTCAGCATTCCGATAGTGGCTTTGAGCCACTCCAGTTAACTGACTCATACCGTGACGCAGTAGAATCTGGTAATGATGTTGCACATCCATGAACCTGATAATGATACGGACGGTTTCTTCAGCCAGATCTCCTAGCATATGACCAAGATGCTCTGTCCGAAAATTCCATTCCGAATTATCATGGTCAATGGTAGGAAATAAACCAATAGGATATGCAGCAACTTCAGTCGGATGCTGATTGCAGAAAAGTTTGATAGCCTCCAAGGCAGCAGTTTCAAGGGTATCAACCAGACGATATCCAACCACTTCCACTTCTATGGGATGCCATGAGGAGCGGAAAGGGTGTTGAGGAATTATCATCTTAACCCTGCACCGAGGAACTCCTTCCTCACGATATTCTACCCCATCGTATTGAGGAGGCTCTGTATAGTGGAACAGACTTAAGGATTCCCACAAGAGACGAGGAAACCCTTCCCAATGTAACGCATTAGTGTGGAAGTGCCCCTCCTGATCCCAAAAGGCATTGGAAGGAGCAGCCATCTGTGACAACAATGCAAATGGTAAGATATATTTACCCTGCAGAAAGCTCACAAGGTAAATGGATTAAGATAGATGATTCTGATAACAGCAAAGGCTGGAAATCAGATGGATACTTAAGGGACTCAGCTAAAGATTGCTATTCACCCAAACTAAGAAATACCAATAGGTTACCTATTTCTTAAAGCAACAAAATTAAAGATACCTTTTGTTGATTAATGTATTATGCATGCACGTACTATTCGATCTCACAAACAAAAATAACTGCCAAGTAATCTTGGTCTTACGTGGTTAGTTACGGTGGCACAATATAAATACGTCTCTCTCTATTAACTAATCGATAAGTTCTATCCGTCCTAGTTTCGTAATCGTGGTTAGTTGTAACGCCCGCGTTTTTACCCTGTCTAAATTACAGTACAAATCACTCGCTAAAAATAATTTTCAAAACTTTTCCGTCATCAAGCTCGGATCATTCCTAAACCCTTACCGCCCAAAACACCCCTCGACCTTTCGCCGTCTGACATCCGACATTGACCGCCGGCCTTTCTCTTTTCCTCGACCCCCGCGACGTGCCGCGTGCTCAACTCCGCACTCGCGACTGTCGCCGCGAATTCCGCCGACACAGCTCTTTCCCCTCGCGCGTCGCGTCGCACGCTCGCGACCTCGCCGCGAATCCCGCCGACGCAGGACCCTCCCCCCTCCTTCCTTTTTCTCCCCTGCTTCTCTTTTTTTCCCTTTCTTCTTTCTCCCTTTCTCTTTTCTCCTTTCCTGCTCCTTCCTTCGCTCCCCTGCACGCGCAGCACAGCACCGAGCAGAGCTCGGCGCCGGTCACCACCACCACCACCACCCTCTCTCCATTGACGACGCCACAGGGACGGCCTAACCAGGCCCCTCCTCTGCGCGCGCCGTACCCCGCCGTGCCGTCTTGGCGCTCGCGTTGCCCCTGCCTGTCACGGCACCGAGCAGAGCCGGCTGCCGCGCGTCGTCGCGCCACTGGCCGCTTGCCCCTGCGCCGTGCGCCCCTGGTCGCCCCTCCCCGCTACACGCCACCGCCCACCCCTGCGCAGCGGCGACCGAGCGCCACCGCCACCCCCACCGCCATTACGGGCCGCTCCCGAACTCACCGGCCTCCACCGCACCATCCTCTTTCCCCCCCCCTCGCCGGCCTATAAGTACCCCACGCCGCGCCTAGCCACCGCCACGACCTTCCCCCGCAGCCCTAGCCCCCTCCCTGGCCTTGCTCCACTGCCGCCGCCAGGCCCTCCGCCCGCCGCCCCTAGCCCCCGTGGGCAGCCCGCCTCGCGCCGCCCCGACCCACGGTGAGTGGAGGAATGAGTTCCCCTCGCTCCCCTCCCCGCGTAGCCCTGCCCCCGACCGCCGCCGTGCCCTAGGGCCGCCGGATTGGGTGGCGCCGCCGGCCCCTGTTCCCCCTCCTCTGTTCTGGTAACGAGAGGAAGAAGAAAGGCACAATTGCCCTAAGCCCCCTGCCCTTTTGCCTATTCCCTAAAGAACCACACCTCCCCTTAAACCCTTTTCCCAAATAACCCCCCTTGCTCATCCTATTTAGTAAATGAACCCCTCCACTGCACAAGATATTTATGGATAGGTCCCTGACCCTTTTTAGAGTACCCTGGGTATTTCTAGAAATTACAATCAAGCCCTCCCCTCCCCGACAGTAATTACAAATAGGTCCTCAGGCCCTATTTCCTTCCCTAAAACCCCGTTCGGCCTATTATTTTATGCGCCAAAAATCCCCCGTTTGCCCTGAAACTTTACCACGGCATTTCTAGCATAATGACGGCCTTGCCATCAAGAAATCCCCCGCAGATATTCCTTCTACCATTGTTTCTTAAGTTATTTCCGATTCGGGCTTGTAGATAAAACCTTTATTTCTTTTTCGATATTGAATGTTTGTTTGTGTGCGCCGTAGATCACGAGGTGACCCAGGGAGAACCCGTCGACGAGCAGTACTGCGAGCAAGAGTCCAAGAACCAGTGCCATGAGCCCGAACCTGAAGGACAGTACCTCGATCAGGACTTCCCGGAAGGTTTTGCGAATGGCAAGTCCAATCCCATCCTTTGATGCATTCTTATCCTAGATTTATAAATACAACCTATTGGCCTGTTTTGTAAAATACATTGTTTCATTGCAAGACCTGGTTGGATAGCCACCCCTTGATTGCTATAACCCTACCCTGATGGCCTAGGATTTGCTCGGTTAGGCGTAAATTACATGTCAAAGATACTTGTCACCTATTATTCCTCTCATTATATTGTAAACCAAGATCATAAGCGCTTTACTAAGAATAAGGGTACGAGTGTTATAGAGGATTAAAATAGGAATTTGGGGAAATAAAAGAAAGGCTTAATCTGGCGAGATGGATGGCGTTTTCTGTGTGAAATGCCACTAGTGTGCTTGTACCTTTGTGGTTGAGCATGGCCGGGAGATGTCCGTCTGGTCAGTGTAAGGATGAACTGGGGTGTCATCTTGCCTAACTCTTTTATCGTACAACCACTCGACCGTTGTGTGGGCAACGGCTTAGCATAAACCCCACTAGTTGTTCTACTAGCCAAAATGGAGAGCGGGTGCGTAACGGGAGACCATGGGGAAGGGATACGATCTGTGTGAGTGATATTCCGGTTATGACTTCATTGATGGGTCATTAACCCCATGGTAGCTTCTGTGTTGGCTAGTTAGATTCAGCTAAGGTGGGTAATGGCTTTGTTAGGATCCGCCGCGACATTAAGGTGTTCGTAGCGCGGTACCCTACTTGTGGGTAAAGTGTACAACCTCTGCAGAGTGTAAAAATATATTCGAATAGCCGTGTCCATGGTATTGGGCGCGTTACGGCATGGTCATTTCAATAGATATTTCGGGATGATTGGTTTTGTGGCATAGGTTGTTTTGAAAGTACTCGGCAGTTGTGCAGTAAGCTACTGTGGACACCGAGTCCGATGACACTAAAACTTGGATCCTTTGTGCAGGATCAACACTACTTAAGATTCGATTGCTATAAAAATGTTTTGAGAAAGTGTTTTTGTTAAATAAACCCTTGCATGTGTAAAATCTTGCTTTATCGCAAATAAACCCTAACCCCACCCTTGATATAACCGTGCATGTTCTCTGTTATCACCCCCTCCGCGGGTGTGGTTGGACTTGTTGAGTACCTTTGTACTCACCCTATATATATATGTGGTTTTCTCAGAGGAGGACCCGGACTACGTGATCGGAAACGACGAATAAGGGTTGTGTCCGCGCCCAACTCTGCCTGTGGTGTTGGCCCTCCGCAAGATGCTTCTGCTAGCGTGTTACTCTGAGCCCGAGCTGGATCCCGCGTGGGTCACGCTTTGGTGCATTACTATAGCTATATTATTACTAGTTATCGTCTGTATCGAATGCCCGCCTCCTCGGAGGTTTGTACGGTAATGTACCACCTGATGTAATAAATGTGTATCAGCCTCCTGGGACTGATTTGTATATCACATTTAAGTCACCTCGGATGAGGGGACGTTTCAGGTGGTATCAGAGCCGTAGGTTGGCCGTAGGACGTGACCCTAAGAGTGAAACCCCCTTTAAACCCTAGTACTTGTTTTGATGTAGATATCTTTCTGCACAGACACTCACCACTGGTTTTTCTGCCCTGTCCCAGATGGCTGACAATGGATGGGTCAACGGAATCTGCCACGCAGAGCCCGGCCTTCCTAAATTATTATTGCTCAGCCTGGAACGCGTTGGGGTTATGGAACTACCAGAGTATGCCTACCGTGAATACATCTCCGGAGGCACCCTTCGTTGTGACATTATGATTTTTGTGGAGAAGAGCACCCGCTACCCTGATGTGGACCCTTGGTTCATCTCCACCGTTGGTTTCCGCTTCCCCGACACCTACCGAAAGGTCGCCCGTAAAGCCCTGCGACGGCTGCGTGTGCTTTATAGGCACCACCTTCAGCGGACCCCAATGGGATTTTTCCCACCCGCTGAGAGAAGGGGACGCACTTGGATTGCCCGGATGAGGGGGCTTGGACGAGAAGAAGAAGATTTAGAAGATACAGTTTCCCACCTATCCATCTACCTTACCGGCTTGGATGCACTCTACCGCGAACAGACGGCCCAACTGAGGGAGCTAATCCACGGGATTGAAAAGTTAACCCAGGAGCTGGAGGAACAACGGGCAAGGGCCGCCAGCGCCGAGTATTCCTTAGCCGCCCTCCAAGCCCAGATGCAAGAATACGAGAACCGCAACGGAATAGGTGGATGGATAGAGGAAGAAGAAGAAGAAGAAGAACCCATGGAAACCCACTGGGATAAAGGCACACAGACCGAAGATCGAAGCCTCCCAATAAAAAAGCGCCCTATCATAATCGAGGAAGAGTTCCCATGATAGGATTAGCATTCCGAGCTAGAACCATACCCTAATGACCACGTATCCATGAAAACTGTACCACCCCTGTTGTAATAATAAATATTATCTACTCTCTTTGCACCTATGCCAGATTGTTTACCCTGTCCTTGTTTTCAGATGGCTGAGAATGGGTGGACCCAGGGCGTTTGCCATGAGGAACCTGGTTTTCCCCGCCTTTTGATCAACTCTCTGGAGCGCCTCGGCATTACCGAGCGCCCAAGGTACTACAGCAGGGAGTACGAATACCTCGGTACTCGTCGCTGTAGGGTGGTTCTCTCCATCGCCAGAAGCACCCGCCACCCCGACATCGAACCATGGCGAGTGACTGCCACGGGATTCCAACATCAGGATGCCTATCCCTTGGCCATCAGGAAAGCTCTCCGTTACCTGTGCCGGATCTTCGAAGAGCACCTCATTCCCACCAATGAGGCTCTTTCCTCCGGTCATCAGGACGCAAGTCTGGCAGGCCCGCATGAGGAACCTGGAACGGCGCCGCCAACACGAAGACCTTTTGTACCATGTGGTCGCATACCTCGTCTCCCTGGACAAGCTCTTTGACGAGCAAGCCCAAATCTTAAGGGAGCAAACCCACCGGGCCGAGCAAGCTGAGCTTGCAGTGAGGATGCACCAAATCCGGGTGGCTCAAGCCGAAGCAAGGACCGCGGCTGCTATAAGTAGCGAAGCCGTCGCTCAGGAAAGCCTCAGGCAGATCCAGGATCGGCGCATGCAAGAGTGGACCAACGGCGGAACACCCGTCCCGGCAATCGGGGAAACCCGAGTCCTAATCGGAACACCCATCACGAGATGGGGAGGACTTTTTAGGACCCCGCAAGCTCCACCCGAAGGTACCGAAGGGACAGCTGCAGCCACAGGAGGAGGAGCCGTCGAGCGGCCCCAGGAAAATGGAATCCTCGAGGACGACGAGGAAGAGCTACTCATCCCACTGGAAGTTCACTCCGCCCCGGAAGACGACTCGCCCCGTGAGTAATATGCCTTAGAGGTGCCCCAGGGAAGAAGCCGTCCTGGCCCCGAGCTTAGAGTTGTGCCGCCCATCTGTTGTGCCCTTTGTACCCGATCGTGTAAGTGCGTATTCTAGCTGCACCCTCCCAAGTGTTGTACCCCAAAGTAATAAAGTAACTATCTGCACTTGTTGCTTGTTGGTCTGTGTGATTGCCGGTAGTAGATGGAGTCTGCCTTTTCAAAAATAAAATATCACCAAATTCCAAAACAAAGTCTCATAAGGTTTTTGCCCAATCCACAGACGGCCACCAGGTGTAACATAAGGACCTTCCAAAGGCAGGCACATGCCACTCCAAGTGCGGAGGGGCAACAGGGTATGCAAGGACAAACCCCCGACCAGGGAGATCAGGAAGATCAGGAAGTAAGCCAGCAAGGGGGAGGAAGCCAAGTAGGAGCGCGATATGCCCCACCCCCACCGGCCATTGACCTGGTGCAAGTATTGAACAACCAGAACCTCTTACTGGAAGCCTTGACCAATGTCGTCACCAACCCAAGACCCCGTGAGCAGAATGCAAATGACAAACTGACAGCCTTTCTGAGGACCAAGCCACCCACCTTTGCAGGCTCCTACAACCCCTTGGACGCAGATGACTGGCTGCGTGTTATCAAGAGGAAACTCGAGCCGTTTGAACATGGAGACCGTGACAAAGTCCGTTTAGCCGCTCACCAACTCACTGGAACTGCTTTGGCTTGGTGGGAGAACTACTGTGCAGCTGCGCAAGATGCCTCCACTATCACTTGGAAAGAGTTTGTGGATGAATTCCGTCGCTATCACATCCCAGCAGCCACCATGAAGCGCAAGTCAGATGAGTTCTGTGAACTGCAGCAAGGCAACAAGTCTGTGGAAGAGTACACATACCAGTTCATAGAACTAGCCCGCTATGCACCAGAGGAAGTAGACAAGGATGAAAAGAAGCAGGATATGTTCAGAAAGGGTTTAAATACCGAACTTAAGAAGCTACTCTCCCCATGCATCTACCCAGACTTCAACACACTGATGAACATGGCTATCATCACTGAGAGAGCCATGGCAGAAGAAAAGAGAGACAATAAGCGTAAGTTCCTAGAAGCCAAAGCTCGTCAGCAGGACCGTTTCCAGAAACCAAGGCACTTTGGCCCTCCAGTGACCAAGTCCCAAGCCCCTATGCAGTATAGGACCCAGCCACAAGCCACTGGCTCTCAAGCCCCCAACACCCAGCAAAGACAGTTCAAGAACCAGAGCACCATGAAGGTCCCACAGAGTAATACAAGCCAAGTTACTGCCAGCAGCAATCCCCGAGCATGCTACAACTGCCGTGAGATAGGACACTTCATTGCCAATTGCCCATATGCCAATAACAAGCCGGCGGCACCAGCCCTCTCCAACTCAGTGAATGGACCAAGGCCAGCCTTATCAGGAGCAAATCGTGTACCCATCCGCAATAACAATACCGGCAACAACAACAACCAGCAGATGGGACCGCCCCAGCAGTCCTTCGGACGAGCCCGCATCAACCACATCAACGCCCAGGAGGCTCAGGACGCTCAGGGCGTAGTGCTCGGTGAGTTCCTAGTCAGCTCAGTTTTGGCAACAATATTGTTTGATTCCGGAGCATCACATTCATTCGTATCCTCAAGTTTTGTGGAAAAACACAATATACCTACAGTACTACTTAAGACACCCCTATTAACCCGAACGCCCGGAGGTGACATTAAGTGCCGGCTGGGTTGTTCTAGGGTAAGGATCATCTTAAGTGGGGTAGAGTTCCTAGCAGACCTAGTAGTACTTAAGTCTAAAGGCATAGATGTGATCCTTGGAATGGATTGGTTAAGCCTGCACAATGGCCTTATAAGCTGTGCTGACAAGGTTGTACACCTAACCAACCCAGAAGGAGTGCAAGTAACCTGCCATACTCGGGGAAGTGGACCGGATCCAATGGTTTTTAGCATGGAAGCTAAACTTTTGGAAGAAGTTCCAGTAGTAAAAGAATACTTAGATGTTTTTCCAGAAGAACTTCTGGGGATGCCGCCAGATAGGGATATAGAATTTGTCATTGACCTTGTCCCTGGAATCTCTCCTATAGCTAAGAGGCCCTATAGGATGGCAGCTTCAGAATTGGCAGAACTAAAGAGACAACTGGAAGAGTTACAACAAAGTGGTTTTATTAGACCAAGCTCATCACCATGGGGAGCCCCGGTCTTGTTTGTCAAGAAGAAGGACGGAAGCATGAGGATGTGCGTGGATTACCGCGCACTAAATGATGTCACCATCAAGAACAAATACCCCCTTCCCAGAATTGATGACCTCTTTGATCAGTTGAAGGGAGCCAAGTATTTCTCCAAGATAGACCTAAGGTCGGGATATCACCAGCTCAAGATTAAGGAAAGTGATATTCCAAAGACGGCTTTCGTCACCCGCTATGGGCAATATGAGTTTACCGTGATGTCCTTTGGGCTCACCAATGCACCCGCTTACCTCATGAACCTCATGAATAAGGTGTTTATGGAAGAGTTAGATAAGTTTGTCGTAGTTTTCATTGACGACATACTTATTTACTCCAAGAGTGTCGACGAACATGAGCAGCACCTACGAGTGGTTCTAGAAAGGTTGAGAGCGCACAAGCTCTATGCCAAGTTCAGCAAGTGTGAATTTTGGCTTGAGAAAGTAGCATTTCTCGGTCATATCTTGACCGCAGAAGGAGTAGCAGTGGATCCCGAGAAGGTCGAAGCGGTCTCCAATTGGCAGCAGCCAACTAATGTTAGTGAAATCAGGAGTTTTCTCGGTTTAGCCGGATACTACCGGAGATTTATTGAGGGATTCTCCAAGATAGCCCGACCCATGACAGAGCTACTCAGGAAAGAGAAGAAGTTCACCTGGACCGAGCCATGTGAGAAAAGCTTCCAGGAATTAAAGAGAAGACTAACAACCGCCCCGGTACTAACCTTGCCAGACATCCAACGGGACTTTATCATTTATTGTGATGCATCCCGTCAAGGATTAGGATGTGTCCTCATGCAAGGAGGGAAAGTAGTGTCATACGCTTCCCGACAACTCAAGCCTCATGAGCAAAATTACCCGACCCACGACTTGGAATTGGCAGCCGTAGTACATGCCCTCAAGATTTGGAGGCACTATCTGATTGGGAATAGGTGTGAGATCTACACGGACCATAAGAGCTTGAAATACATCTTCACCCAGCCAGAATTGAACTTAAGGCAAAGAAGGTGGTTAGAACTAGTTAAAGATTATAATGTGGTAATTCATTACCATCCTGGCAAAGCAAACGTGGTAGCAGATGCCCTAAGCCAAAAATCTTATGGACCTAAGAATGCCCACCTTCAAGGAGAGATGGCACAATTAAATGTGCACATCGTTCCCCAGGGCTCCAGTCACAAGTTGAGTGTTCAACCTACTTTGGGGGACCAGATCAGAAAGGCCCAAAGTTCAAATAAGGACTTGATGAGAATCCGCATGCATACGGGGGAAAACAAGGCACCGGATTTCAGAGTGGATGACAAAGGAACCTTATGGTACAAGGATAGGATTTGCGTGCCTAAGGAAGGAGAGTTCCGACAGACTATTATGGATGAGGCCCACAACTCAGCATATTCCATCCACCCAGGATCCACCAAGATGTATGTAGACATAAGGCAAAAGTATTGGTGGAATGGAATGAAAGCGGATATTGCAAGATTCGTCGCCCATTGTGATACTTGTCAAAGGATCAAGGCTGAACATCAGAGACCAGCAGGATTGTTGCAACCCTTGCCCATCCCGGTTTGGAAATGGGATGAGATAGGAATGGATTTTGTAGTGGGATTACCCAAGACACAGAAAGGACATGACTCCATATGGGTGATAGTGGACCGGCTCACCAAAGTCGCCCACTTCCTACCTGTACGGACCAATTATGGTGGAGAAAAGCTTGCACGGCTCTATGTGGATAACATAGTGAAGCTGCATGGCGTGCCTAGCAGAATCGTTTCTGATAGAGGGACCCAATTCACTTCCAGGTTTTGGAAAAGTTTGCATAAGGCCATGGGCACCAAGTTGGACTTCAGTTCAGCTTATCACCCGCAGACCGACGGTCAAACAGAAAGGGTGAACCAAATTATGGAAGATATGCTGAGAGCATGTGTCCTTACTTATGGCAAGGATTGGGAACAAAGTTTACCGTACGCTGAGTTTTCGTACAACAATGGTTATCAAGCAAGCTTGGGCATGTCACCATTTGAAGCTCTTTATGGGAGAAAGTGTAGGACCCCCCTGATGTGGTCAGAAGTCGGAGAGCGTGCCCTGGTTGGACCCGCATTCATAAAAGAAGCAGAAGAAAGAGTGGCCGAAATTAGAGAGAAACTGAAGGCCGCCCAATCCCGACAGAAGAGTTACTCAGACAAGAAGAGACGAGAAGTAAGCTTCAATCCAGGAGACTTCGTCTATCTCAAGGTTTCACCTATTCGAGGGACTCGGAGATTTCAAGTACATGGGAAACTAGCCCCTCGGTACATTGGACCGTACCAAGTATTGAAGAGAATTGGAGCTGTAGCCTACCGTCTAGAACTACCAGAAGGAATGTCTGACATACACCCAGTGTTCCATGTATCCCAACTGAGAAGATGCCTGAGGGTACCCGAAAGAGAACGGGTGACGGAAGAAGAAATAGCTTTGCAGAAAGATCTTCGGTACCAGGAAGTGCCTATCAAGATTTTGGACACGGTCATAAAGAGAACAAGAAACTCCGAAGTACGGATTTGCAGAGTTCAGTGGAGCAGACATGGAGTAGAAGAAGCCACATGGGAACGCGAAGATGCCCTTAAGAAGGAGTTTCCCCATCTATTTAGGAACCAGCCGAATCTCGAGGATGAGATTCATTTTAAGTGGGGTAGGTTTGTAACGCCCGCGTTTTTACCCTGTCTAAATTACAGTACAAATCACTCGCTAAAAATAATTTTCAAAACTTTTCCGTCATCAAGCTCGGATCATTCCTAAACCCTTACCGCCCAAAACACCCCTCGACCTTTCGCCGTCTGACATCCGACATTGACCGCCGGCCTTTCTCTTTTCCTCGACCCCCGCGACGTGCCGCGTGCTCAACTCCGCACTCACGACCGTCGCCGCGAATTCCGCCGACACAGCTCTTTCCCCTCGCGCGTCGCGTCGCACGCTCGCGACCTCGCCGCGAATCCCGCCGAGGCAGGACCCTCCCCCCTCCTTCCTTTTTCTCCCCTGCTTCTCTTTTTTTCCCTTTCTTCTTTCTCCCTTTCTCTTTTCTCCTTTCCTGCTCCTTCCTTCGCTCCCCTGCACGCGCAGCACAGCACCGAGCAGAGCTCGGCGCCGGTCACCACCACCACCACCACCCTCTCTCCATTGACGACGCCACAGGGACGGCCTAACCAGGCCCCTCCTCTGCGCGCGCCGTACCCCGCCGTGCCGTCTTGGCGCTCGCGTTGCCCCTGCCTATCACGGCACCGAGCAGAGCCGGCTGCCGCGCGTCGTCGCGCCACTGGCCGCTTGCCCCTGCGCCGTGCGCCCCAGGTCGCCCCTCCCCGCTACACGCCACCGCCCACCCCTGCGCAGCGGCGACCGAGCGCCACCGCCGCCCCCACCGCCATTACGGGCCGCTCCCGAACTCACCGGCCTCCACCGCGCCATCCTCTTTCCCCCCCTCGCCGGCCTATAAGTACCCCACGCCGCGCCCAGCCACCGCCACGACCTTCCCCCGCAGCCCTAGCCCCCTCCCCGGCCTTGCTCCACTGCCGCCGCCAGGCCCTCCGCCCGCTGCCCCTAGCCCCCGTGGGCAGCCCGCCTCGCGCCGCCCCGACCCACGGTGAGTGGAGGAATGAGTTCCCCTCGCTCCCCTCCCCGCGTAGCCCTGCCCCCGGCCGCCGCCGTGCCCTAGGGCCGCCGGATTGGGTGGCGCCGCCGGCCCCTGTTCCCCCTCCTCTGTTCTGGTAACGAGAGGAAGAAGAAAGGCACAATTGCCCTGAGCCCCCTGCCCTTTTGCCTATTCCCTAAAGAACCACACCTCCCCTTAAACCCTTTTCCCAAATAACCCCCCCCCTGCTCATCCTATTTAGTAAATGAACCCCTCCACTGCACAAGATATTTATGGATAGGTCCCTGACCCTTTTTAGAGTACCCTGGGTATTTCTAGAAATTACAATCAAGCCCTCCCCTCCCCGACAGTAATTACAAATAGGTCCTCAGGCCCTATTTCCTTCCCTAAAACCCCGTTCGGCCTATTATTTTATGCGCCAAAAATCCCCCGTTTGCCCTGAAACTTTACCACGGCATTTCTAGCATAATGACGGCCTTGCCATCAAGAAATCCCCCGCAGATATTCCCTCTACCATTGTTTCTTAAGTTATTTCTGATTCGGGCTTGTAGATAAAACCTTTATTTCTTTTTCGATATTGAATGTTTGTTTGTGTGCGCCGTAGATCACGAGGTGACCCAGGGAGAACCCGTCGACGAGCAGTACTGCGAGCAAGAGTCCGAGAACCAGTGCCGTGAGCCCGAACCTGAAGGACAGTACCTCGATCAGGACTTCCCGGAAGGTTTTGCGAATGGCAAGTCCAATCCCATCCTTTGATGCATTCTTATCCTAGATTTATAAATACAACCTATTGGCCAGTTTTGTAAAATACATTGTTTCATTGCAAGACCTGGTTGGATAGCCACCCCTTGATTGCTATAACCCTACCCTGATGGCCTAGGATTTGCTCGGTTAGGCGTAAATTACATGTCAAAGATACTTGTCACCTATTATTCCTCTCATTATATTGTAAACCAAGATCATAAGCACTTTACTAAGAATAAGGGTACGAGTGTTATAGAGGATTAAAATAGGAATTTGGGGAAATAAAAGAAAGGCTTAATCTGGCGAGATGGATGGCGTTTTCTGTGTGAAATGCCACTAGTGTGCTTGTACCTTTGTGGTTGAGCATGGCCGGGAGATGTCCGTCTGGTCAGTGTAAGGATGAACTGGGGTGTCATCTTGCCTAACTCTTTTATCGTACAACCACTCGACCGTTGTGTAGGCAACGGCTTAGCATAAACCCCACTAGTTGTTCTACTAGCCAAAATGGAGAGCGGGTGCGTAACGGGAGACCATGGGGAAGGGATACGATCTGTGTGAGTGATATTCCGGTTATGACTTCATTGATGGGTCATTAACCCCATGGTAGCTTCTGTGTTGGCTAGTTAGATTCAGCTAAGGTGGGTAATGGCTTTGTTAGGATCCGCCGCGACATTAAGGTGTTCGTAGCGCGGTACCCTACTTGTGGGTAAAGTGTACAACCTCTGCAGAGTGTAAAAATCTATTCGAATAGCCGTGTCCACGGTATTGGGCGCGTTACGGCATGGTCATTTCAATAGATGTTTCGGGATGATTGGTTTTGTGGCATAGGTTGTTTTGAAAGTACTCGGCAGTTGTGCAGTAAGCTACTGTGGACGCCGAGTCCGATGACACTAAAACTTGGATCCTTTGTGCAGGATCAACACTACTTAAGATTCGATTGCTATAAAAATGTTTTGAGAAAGTGTTTTTGTTAAATAAACCCTTGCATGTGTAAAATCTTGCTTTATCGCAAATAAACCCTAACCCCACCCTTGATATAACCGTGCATGTTCTCTGTTATCACCCCCTCCGCGGGTGTGGTTGGACTTGTTGAGTACCTTTGTACTCACCCTATATATATATGTGGTTTTCTCAGAGGAGGACCCGGACTACGTGATCGGAAACGACGAATAAGGGTTGTGTCCGCGCCCAACTCTGCCTGTGGTGTTGGCCCTCCGCAAGATGCTTCTGCTAGCGTGTTACTCTGAGCCCGAGCTGGATCCCGCGTGGGTCACGCTTTGGTGCATTACTATAGCTATATTATTACTAGTTATCGTCTGTATCGAATGCCCGCCTCCTCGGAGGTTTGTACGGTAATGTACCACCTGATGTAATAAATGTGTATCAGCCTCCTGGGACTGATTTGTATATCACATTTAAGTCACCTCGGATGAGGGGACGCTTCATTAGTGTACCTGCAGAAAACCACAATACATATATATATCCAATGAACCTTTCATACCAGCACGTCATGAAAGTGTTCCCATTCATTACTGCTCACTATAGAAACAGCATCTGTACAATTACCGCCGTACAGACAACGTTAACATACGTTATCGAATAACATATTCACGGGGGGTACCGCAAAATGCGGGGGTATGAACAGCGATCGCCATACCCTGTGCCGAACCATAATACTCCCAATGTAGTCAACCTTAGTTGGTACATTTGCAGCATCTCAAGTAGGCCACTACTTGAGAAACAGCGTTCGGTTCGCATCACCGACGGGAAGGCCAAGCTCCCTCAGTTGGCTGAGGATCCTTACCTTCTTACCTCACGAGCGAAGATGTCGTTACAGAAAGTAAGGTCGGGTTGTGCATGAATTTAAGTTTTGGCACGAAAGTAATGCTGGAGGTTAGATTTATATATATATATAGTACAGCCACCTCTATTTTCCCTTAAACATCACCCTAGTGCTTTACGTACTAAGCACAACCTTAACGAATCCAACATACCTTTTGCAAAATACTTTGTTGGTCAAATTTTATACCGAAAGTATTTTTAAGGCACTTCATATCTCCAATGTACACTTGTTAGCTCTGATACCAGCTGTGGCAGAACCAACCTGAATTACACCGGTTCAAGTACGCGAGTCCTCTCTGGAGGGCTACCTCGTGCTTCAAACGGTATAATACTATTGGTCTGTCGGGTAACGTCCCGATAAACCACCGAACGCAGGATCCAACAAGTTACCTCACATGAAGGTGAGTCCAGAGATATAAATGCCATTACATTTTACATCACAGGCAGATATATTACAAAAATACACAAAGCATCATCAGTTCCCAGTGAAGGGAGATTATTACAAAACAGGTTTAAGTTTTTAAGCCAAAGCAGCGGAGTTTAAAAGCGTAAATATTGTACACGTCGTTATTACAGATATCATGCTAGCCCTGGCATGATATCACTCGGCGGAATCGGTGTTGGCCGGGGACGGATCCCACTCCACGGACCAACCATCAGGCAAGGGGTAGGCACGGTGTAATGAATGTTGGCTCATCAGGGAGATTACCTGAAGTAAATCAGCAAAGCAAGGCTGAGTATACTAATACTCAGCAAGACTTACCCGCTCATGGTATACTTAGCCATGTATCTAGACTTATGCAGGCTTTTCAGGTTTTGGGTAGGGTTTTCTGCTGAAAAGCAACAAAGAGTAGATCCTTAATTCAACTTTTAGTTTTCAGGTTCTAGTTGATTAACCATTCTAGGTAATCACCTATGTCTACTCAAACAAGGTAGAATCTTTAATCAAACATCATCTTTGATAATCACAAAGTTGCTCTTATTACTCTATGTGGTAAAGGGATCAAGCAGTCTCAACCATCGTGAGAAGCGGACGATTCTGAATCGAATTCAACCTTGCAAGGGTAAACCTAACACACACGCTTGGAAGACCAAAGGGTCGTTCCGAAGCAACCGTTTGCCTTTCATTCCGACTCGTGGATCAGATCCACCACAAGCGACTGCAGGACCATACGCACTTCCAAAGTGCAGGACGTACGTCTGTAGCGCGACTACAAAACCCGTACTCCTGGTTGCCGAGCAACACGTATTCCTACACGTCGAACAAAGTAACCAAAAGAAGCAAATACATGTGGTGGGGGGTATGTCCACTCCTCGGGCCGATTGGTTACTAGGCTTACCGCTTACCATATTTCACGGCATGTGGCTAGTACTTTCAAACGCTTAACCACAGCTACCACACACTGCGGCCTTATCAAGTTCCACGACACAGATGGGGTATCATCTCAACCATGATACCTCACAAAACTCCCGTCCGTCATCCTTATAGTGATAACAGGAATGTAACATTACAATTCCTATATCGCGCGAGTGACAGGAAATCACTCGACTTCTACCGGCCCTATAAGCAGAGCAGCTATTCGGACTCAAGTACTAGTGTTCAATACATCAGTTCCTGGAATTATGCAGCTAAGGTTTCCAAACAACTCCTAAGAACTTAATGCATAAAGACATATATAAATAGTATAGTTTGCAGTGTAATAAAGTAGGGTTATGTCCGGGTGTAAGCATCAAGGCCCTCAAGGTAGGTTTCGGTGATTAATGACAACCATTATTGTGACTAATGAGTTTGTGCAGCTTTATAGATCATTATCGCTCATTTGGTTATATGTCGAAAGAGGCCCCTAATTTTCATTATTCAAAAAGGCGATCTCGGCATTCATCTCAATAATATGTCAAGACTAAGGATCTTTCTAGCCCTAAGTGTCATAAGGTTGAGAAGGACACTTAGGTTAGTATAGGTTTTATAGTTTTGTAGTGATCGCACTATTAAGAGGGGTTTAGGCTTAGTAACTTGAGCATGGACTTGGTCATTTGAAAATGGATGCACACAATGGTCACTCAGGTTTCTAGAAGCTCAAATAAGTGATTCTCAACTCATATCTCAAGAATAATTGGATTTCATTCAAGACTCAAGTTAGAAAAGGCAAAATCAGGAAAATCCTTAACACCGGTTTAACCGACGCCTCAACTTTTCTATACGTCGGTTAAACGAGGTCAGCAGTGTCTGCACAAGTCAATACACCGGTTCAACCGACGATATTTGAATTTAACGTCGGTGCAGTTGTCCAGAGACTTGGTTTTTCAGTTGATCAGTGGACAACTACACTCACCGGTTAAACCGATGCTACGACGGTTAATCTGCCCAAGCTGTAATGGCTAGTTTTCAGAAGGGGTAGTTTACATTCACCGGTTAAACCGACGATGACTATTGGAGGGACGTCGGATTAACCGGCGCTACGCAGTTTTCTGGCAGCTTTTTCTCCAATGGCTCTATTCGTGTGAATTGCCTATATATACCCCTCCAATGGGTCATTCTACTACTCTTGACACCAGGAAACTTCCAAACACTCATACCATAGTCAAGAGCCACCTTGAGCTTCATCATTTCACACACTTGTTCATTCAATCATTCAAGAAGCAAGATTAAGGACTTGAATAGAGAGAAGCTTGTGTGCATCCGTTCTTGGTGATCGGTTCTTGCTCAAGTGAAAGGCCTTAGCTTGTTACTCTTGGTGATTGGCATCACCTAGGCGATCTTGGTGATCGAGGTGATTCTCGCGGTGCTTGCCAAGAATTGTGGGAGCCCGGAGAAGAAAATTGTACGTGGCTTGATCTCCACCACACCAGGACGGTGAACGGAGACTCTTAGTGAGCGCCCTCATCTTGGTGACTTGGGAGGTGACAATACTCTTTGTGAGTGTCACAACGTGGATTAGGGGTGTGTGCCAACACATCGATACCACGGGAAAAAATCCGGTTGTCCCTTGTCCCTTTTTACTTATTCAAGCATTATCTTTCATGCAATTTATTCATGTGCTTGATTTAGGGATCACTAGTTAGCTCTACCTTGCTTGGCTTTACCTCTTTTTATCTATCCTAGTTTGTGTAGGTAGTTTAGTCACCCGATTGGTGAATTGGTGCCTTTCTAGCTTTGCATAGGTTAAGGTTGCTTTACCTTGTTTTAGAAATTGAAAAAGGCCCAATTCACCCCCCTCTTGGTCCATCGATCCTTTCAATTGGTATCAGAGCCTCGTTGCTCATTTGGATCATTAGGCTTCACCGCCTAGAGCTATGGCCAAGATGGGTGGTTCGCCGCCTCACTTCGAGGGCAAGAACTTTGCCTATTGGAAAGTTCGCATGGCCGCATAACTCGATGCGATCGCCCCCGAAGTGTGGTCGGCAACTAAAGTCGGTTTCACCGGAACTCCCACCCCCGAACAATTAAAATGGAATGCTAAAACTAGAAATGCAATTTTTGAAGCTATTAGTGAGGAGGTCTTTGCTAGAGTAAATGGCATGGACCTAGCAAGTGATATTTGGAAGGAGATCATTGAAATTCATGAAGGTTCCACCAAAGTTCGTGAGCAAAAATATCACTTGTTTAGAGCTAAGTATGATTCCTTTAAAATGCTAGCTCATGAAAATTGCAATGATATGTATTCTCGCTTGAATGTCATTGTCAAGGACATTAATGCACTTGAAATATCCAAAATTGACAGTGCATCCATCAATCGCAAGATCCTCATTCTCCTCCCGAAGCCCAAGTATAACATCATCAATGCTATGCTTCAAAAGGAGGACCTTGACACAATGGAAGTAGGAGAGCTTGTGGGGGAAATTCGCGCTCATGAAATGAGCATTCTTGGTATGTCCGAAGAGCCAACTTCAAGCAAATCAATTGCTCTAAAGACCAAGACAAACAAATCCCGCAAGCTCAAGATGATCAAGCAAGATTCAAGCTCAAGCAATGAAGAAGATGATCGTTATGAAAGCTCATCTGATGTTGAAGATGATGGAGAACTTGCTCTCATGATGAGAAAGTTCACACGCTTGAATGAGAAGATCAATAAGAAGGGTTTCAACTTTGACTCCAAGAAGGGAATGTTCCGGCCAATGGATGTCAAGAACAAGATTTGCTACAATTGTGGCGAAAAAGGGCACATCCGTCCAAATTGCCCCAAGCCGGATAAAAGAAACAAGGACAACAAGAGCAAGCATCGCCATGATTCAAGCGATGATGAAGAAGAGGAAAGAAAGAACAAAAACAAGAGATTTGGGAAGAAGAAGACCCATGATAAGAAAACCAGGCTCTTCCCAAAGAAGAAAGGGCACACCAAGAAAAGTTTCTTGGTGGAAAAACAAGAGTGGGTGACCGATGTCTCATCGAGCGAAGACACAAGTGATGAAGAAGATATTGTCACCATCGCCCTCACCAATGAAGAACCACCTCTACCTCCGCCTCCTATGTGCCTCATGGCAAAAGGTAACACCAAGGTGAACTACAAAGCCGGTGGAAAACATTGGGTACTTGATAGCGGTTGCTCTCAACATATGACCGGCAATGACAGCATGTTCACCTCTCTTGAAGACCCCGGCGATCATGAACATGTCACCTATGGTGATAACTCAAAGGGGAAAGTCTTAGGTTTGGGTAGAATTGCAATTTCAAAAGATTTATCCATTTCAAATGTTTTGTTTGTAGAAGCACTTAGTTTTAATCTTATTTCTATTGCACAATTATGTGATCTTGGACTAACGTGTGTCTTTGACAAGAATGGTGTTGTAGTGACTCATGAAAAAGACAAGTCATTGGTATTCACGGGGTTTAGGCATGGCAATATCTATTTGGTGGATTTCTCTTCAAAGCAAACAAGCACCATGACTTGCCTCTTCACCAAATCGTCTCTTGGGTGGCTTTGGCATAGAAGAATTGCTCATATTGGCATGAGCAACCTCAAGAAAGCCCACAAGAAAGGGATGATCACCGGCATAAAGGACGTCACATTTGACAAGAACAAGCTATGCAAAGCATGTCAAGCCGGGAAGCAAGTTGCAACACATCATCCTATCAAGACGATGTTGTCTACCTCCAAGCCGCTCGAGCTACTACACATGGATCTCTTTGGTACAACTTCATACAAGAGCATTGGTGGTAACCTCTATTGCCTAGTAATTGTTGATGATTTTTCGCGCTACACTTGGGTCATGTTTCTAGGCGATAAGAGTGAAACTCTGGAAATCTTCAAGTCATTTGCAAGAAAAGCTCAAAGGGAATACAATTCCCCAATCGTGAAGATTCGGAGTGACAACGGCACCGAGTTCAAAAATATGAAAATTGAAGAATGGTGCGATGAAGAAGGAGTCAAACATGAGTTTTCCGCCACCTACACGCCCCAACAAAATGGAGTGGTGGAAAGAAAGAACAAGACACTCATCACCCTAGCAAGAGCAATGTTGGATGATTATGGCACGTCCGAAAATTTTTGGGCGGAAGCAATCAACACGGCGTGTCATGCATCCAACCGAGTGTACCCTCACCGACTCCTCAAGAAAACTCCATATGAGCTTATCACCGGGAGGAAACCAAATATATCATACTTTCGAGTCTTTGGTTGCAAATGTTTCATCTATAAGAAGAAAAGGCTCGGTAAGTTTGAAAGTAGATGTGATGAAGGTTTCTTTCTTGGTTATGCATCAAACTCCAAAGCATATAGAGTATTCAATCAAACCTCCGGGTTAGTTGAAGAAACATGTGATGTGGAGTTTGATGAATCTAATGGCTCCCAAGAGGAGGTTGTTGGCTATGAAAATGTAGGGGATGAAGAGATTGAAGAAGCCTTAAAGAAGATGTCCATTGGGGATATCAAGCCAGAGGAGGTGCATGAAGACAATGATCAAGGGAGAGGAACTTCCTCATCTTTGCCAAACACCTCCACGGCACCCCAAGTGGATGAAGATCAAGATAGAGTTGATCCACTACCTCAAGAAAATGTGTCAACGCCAACACCCCAAGTCCAAGAACAAGAAGAGCAAAATGTTCCACCACAAGCACAAGTCACTCATGATCCACCCCAACAAGCATCCACGCAAATACCGCTAGTGAAGCATGGTCGCATCTCCAAGGATCATCCAATTGGTCAAATCATTGGTAGTCCTTCCAAAGGAGTAAGAACTCGCTCTAAGCATGCTTCATTTTGCGAACATCACTCGTTTGTTTCTTGTATTGAACCCACTAGTATAGAGGAAGCACTTGAGGACTCGGATTGGGTGATGGCCATGCAAGAAGAATTGAACAATTTCACCCGCAATGAAGTTTGGGTCCTCGAAGCTCCTCCGAAAGATAAGAACATCATCGGCACAAAGTGGGTCTTCCGAAACAAGCAAGATGAACATGGGGTGGTGGTGCGCAACAAAGCAAGACTTGTGGCAAAAGGGTTTTCTCAAGTCGAAGGTTTGGATTTTGGTGAAACTTTTGCTCCGGTCGCAAGACTTGAAGCTATCCGCATCCTTCTTGCTTACTCTTCACATCATAATATTAAGTTATATCAAATGGATGTAAAAAGTGCTTTCTTAAATGGCTTTATTAACGAACTTGTTTATGTCGAGCAACCTCCCGGGTTTGAAGATCCGAGGAATCCTAACCATGTTTATAGGTTGCACAAGGCACTCTATGGGCTCAAACAAGCTCCAAGGGCTTGGTATGAGAGGCTTCGTGACTTCCTAATCATGCAAGGCTTCAAGATCGGGAGGGTGGACACCACTTTGTTCACAAAAGACGTCAACGGGGATCTTTTCATTTGTCAAATTTATGTTGACGATATTATCTTTGGCTCAACTAATGATTTACTAAGGCATGAGTTTGCTACCATGATGTCTAGGGAATTCGAGATGTCCATGATTGGCGAATTGACTTTCTTCCTTGGTTTTCAAGTCAAACAAATGAAGGAAGGGACATTCATCTATCAAGAAAAATATACTAAAGATATCTTGAAAAAATTCAAGATGGATGAATGCAAGCCAATTAAGACACCCATGGCTACAAATGGGCATCTCGACTTGGATGTGGACGGTAAACCAGTTGATCAATCCCTCTATCGTTCTATGATAGGGTCTTTGCTTTACCTTACCGCATCTAGGCCCGATATAATGTTTAGTGTGTGCTTGTGTGCCCGTTTTCAAGCTAACCCTAAGGAATCACACCTTTCTGCTGTGAATAGGATCCTTCGGTATCTCAAGCACACTCCTAGCATAGGCTTGTGGTACCCCAAAGGCGCTAGCTTAGATCTCTTGGGATACTCTGATTCGGATTTTGCCGGAAGCCGTGTGGATCGCAAGAGTACCTCCGGGGGTTGCCACTTGCTTAGGCGTTCTCTAGTTTCTTGGTCGAGTAAGAAGCAAAATTCCGTGGCTTTGTCCACCGCGGAAGCGGAATATATAGCAGCCGGTGCTTGTTGTGCCCAAATTCTATATATGAAGCAAACCCTTTTGGACTTTGGTGTGAAACTAGACAGGATACCACTCCTTTGTGACAATGAAAGTGCCATAAAAATTGCCAAAAATCCGGTTCAACACTCTCGCACAAAGCACATTGATATTCGCCATCACTTCTTGCGTGATCACGAAGCCAAGGGGGACATTTCCCTTCAAGGTGTGAGATCCGAGGAGCAATTGGCGGATATTTTCACAAAACCCTTAGACGAGAGTACCTTTGTTAGGCTAAGAAATGAGCTTAATGTGTTAGATGCGGCAAACGTCATGTAAGATGCCATGTCATATAGAAAAATGCATACATATAGGACTCTTGTCTAACCATGGTAAGATAGTAATGAGCAAGGGTTTAGCTAGAGGTGGTGGTCCACTTGTTTTCCTCTAGGCTTGTAGAAAGGCTCATCATGAAGAAGCTTTCCGTGGGATCAAACTTGACAAGTAGATTTTAAAATTCTCGCTATGCATTTCTTGTCATATAGATGTGCATTTCATGTTTACCTTTCCTTTGCATGTGATTATAGCTTGCATTATCATTGCATGCGTAAGGGTCACAAAGGAGATCACTTGATGAAAATGAGACTTGTTTTACGTGCAAGATCTTAATTCATGAGAAGTGAAAAGAGTAAAGTGCAAGGTGCGTTATTGCCTAGTGAGCAATGTCATGGTGAGTTTGAAGCTTTCTTTCTTCAATATTCCTATGACATAGCTCATACATTTTAAATTTGGCGCTTTGTCTCTCTTGCGACTTTTCCTCAAGTTTGAAAAGAAAAAATTATTTAAGCTAGTAAGCTATCCTATTTACTTTGAGGGGTAAAGTCGCCTATGCAAGTCCATTAACTTGAGTTTAGTTGAATTTTATAAGTTTATTGGACTTAGCATAGAAGAGTGAGCTGAGAGAGGGTTTTTGGGTTCACCGGTTAAACCGACGTTCAATGGATCTATACCCATCGGTTCAACCGGCGTTACTAAGTTTCAGGTTCAGCCCAGACATTTCAAGCGTTCAACCGGTGTATACAAAGTTCGCAGCATCGGATCAACCGGTGAACAGATCACTAATTTGACCTAAAAATCAACTGTTATTTGCATCGTTCAACCGACGAGTTCATTTGTGGAAGCATCGGTTCAACCGGCGTACAGATGCAGATTTGGCAGAGTCCCTGGTAAACTACACCGACGCAATCAACCGGTGTTCAAAACCTAAGCGTCGGATCAACCGGCGATAAGAAAATCTGCGGGGTCCACATGTCATATTACTCTCTTGCCCGCTTACGACCCCTCACGCGCTTTCGTTTCCCGCTCGACCCCTCGCCTTCGCCGTCTCCTACACACCTCCGCCGCCCGCTCGCCGTACGTGCGCCGCCGTCCGCCGCCGTCCGCCGCCCGCGCACACGCGCACCGCCGCCCTCACGCCTACGCCCGTGCGCCACCGCGCCGCAACCACCGCCGCCTTGCGCCGCTCGCGCCACCCCAGCCGCGCCCGTGCGCCGCCTGCACTGCAACCACACCACCGTGCCACCGCGTCACCGTGCCCGCACCTGTGCTTCCTGCTCCGCACGCCCTGCAGCTCCACCGTGCCACCACCCACGCACCATTGCACCGCATTCACACATCCACGCCTCGCACGCCACGTGTTCGGCATTTTGCCCGAACCATCTCGCTCGCCCTAGCTCACCGCTCCGCATTCTTGTTTCTGTCGATTGTCGAGATGGGTCGTGACAAGAGGAAAGGGAAGGAGATCGTGGTCGAGGAGCCCGCTCGCAAGCGGACTCGTGCAGCGAGAGAGGCCGAGAGGGCCGAGATGGTGGCTAAGGCCGTCGAGGAGCAGGCATCAGGCCGTGCTCGTCCGTTCGCCATCAGGGATACGCCAGGCAGAGGCAGAGGCAGAGGCATGGGCCGAGTCAGAGGTGCCAGGGCCACCAGAGCCGCGACAGTAGCAGCAGCAGAGTCTGATCAGTCGCCTTCAGCTGCAGAGACAGATTCAGATACAGAGACAGAGCAGTCCGAGCAGTCACAGGGACAGGGCACTCAGTCACCAGCTCTACGACGTTCTGGCCGCACCCGGCAGACGTCCCCCGCAGGGGACACTTCACCAGCGACCGAGCGTCGCACTGGACTGAGGACGCGAGGAGGTCACCAGCCACAGGAGCCTCGCAGGTCCACAGCAGCAGCAGCAGCAGCTCGTCAAGCCGAGACCCTAGCGGCCGAGCGCGCAGTGTTCCGCATGGACATTGTCGTGCGTCTGGAGCCAGGTGTGCTGCTCCAGAACTTGACCAAGGCCAATGCGGCGAAGGTCAAGAGGCTCAGGTGGAGTGTACAGGAGGAGGAGTGGTTCCCCGTGACACGTGACAGCCGGGTCGATCGTAGATTCTGGACACTTCTTCAGGCCAGTTTCTACGAGACCTATCAGAGGCGGGGCCACAGGATCTTCCCGCACAGGGTACTTGACTGGGTTTCACTGAGGACAGCCGCAGGGGGAGCAGATGTCAGGGAGCAGTTTGCTCATTTCAGGGGACTGCCCAGGTTGCTTTCAATTGAGAGGAACAGATATATTGAGGACTGGGTCAGAGTCTTTTATGCCACAGCATGGATTGCCCCAGAGCGCAGAGCTGTACATTTCATGTTTGGAGGGCAGGTCTTTGGTTTGTCCAGAGCAACACTTGCAGGGATTCTTGGAGTTGACTTGGTTGACGTCTCTCTGCACGAGATGGTCTACGGTGATGCAGATCCACCACGCAGGGCTATGATTGGCGGGATTGCACCTTCTCACGAGGCGATCTCACAGTGCTTCCGCCAGCCCTTTCCAGCCTCCTACGCCAGAGTCCCTAGCCTGCTGACCCCAGAGGCTTACGCTGTTCACATGGCACTCCGGAGGACTTTGCTCCCGAGGAGTGGCTACCCAGAGGGGTTCACAGGTCTGCAGCAGCTACTGCTTCTTCACATCCTCACTCACGAGCCGTTCGACATTGTTGACTTCATTTTGGCTGAGATTGAGGATGTCATCACTGACGGGATGGGTGTCGTGCGTCAGTTTCCTTATGCTCACTGGATCAGCTTCATTTGTTCCATGATTGTGCCAGCTGAGTCCCCCGTCAGTGCAGTTTACAGGCAGGACGAGGTCCCATGGTTTCCAGTCTACCGTCCGACAGCACCCTCAGACAGGAGGAGAGGCAGACAGGCCGATCGAGCTGCTATGGCACAGTTGGCACCCGAGGTACAGGCCCGAGTGGCCCAAGAGGATGAGGCGTTACTTGCCGCCGAGGCACAGCTTCCAGGAGGAGAGGATGAGATTCACTGGTCCGATCTTGAGTCAGACTCCTCCGAGGACAAGGAGTACTTCCCTGCACCTGCTCCAGCGAGTCACGATCACGAGGCAGGGGGTTCCGGAGAGCCAGCTCCAGTGTCAGCTGCTGCTGCTACCGTCTCAGAGTCACAGGTGTCTCAGCCGTCTGAGCTCACCGCACTTCTGCAGCAGCTGGTCACACAGCAGAGAGAGGACCGTCGCGCCCAGGAGGAGGCCAGGAGAGCTCATGAGGCCCAGCTTGCAGAGATACAGAGAGAGGCCGCCCGAGAGCGAGCTGCTACAGAGGAGCATTTTGTCGGCCTCATTGACAGAGTATCTCAGAGGACAGACGCTCAGTTTCAGCAGATGCAGCAGGGCATGATGGCGATGTTCGGGATGATCTCACAGCTGTACTCCCACACCGGACTCGCCCCACAGCAGCCAGGTCAGCCAGGCCTTCAGGGCGTTGGAGCACCTCCACTTGCAGTCACACCAGCTCCAGCCTCTACTGCTCCAGCTACCTTAGCGACCCCGGAGATCATGTTCTCGTTGTCAGCACTACTTGGGTCTGCGAGTCATCCACTCTTCTCTCCACTGCCTGCGACCTCACTCTTCCAGGAGTCACCCTCAGCAGTGCAGTCTGCCGGCCTCCCCGTCGTTCCACAGACACTACTTTCAGGGGGAGGAGGAGAGGTCTCTTTGGTCCAGCAGTCGTCACAGCCGGCAGCATTAGCACTCACTACTTCAGATGTTGACACATCTACTGCTGAGCCGGCTACTACTTTGACGGACCTTCCTCCAGGCAGCGCCAGCACACGAGCCTCCAACAAGGTACCTCACATGAAGGTGAGTCCAGAGATATAAATGCCATTACATTTTACATCACAGGCAGATATATTACAAAAATACACAAAGCATCATCAGTTCCCAGTGAAGGGAGATTATTACAAAACAGGTTTAAGTTTTTAAGCCAAAGCAGCGGAGTTTAAAAGCGTAAATATTGTACACGTCGTTATTACAGATATCATGCTAGCCCTGGCATGATATCACTCGGCGGAATCGGTGTTGGCCGGGGACGGATCCCACTCCACGGACCAACCATCAGGCAAGGGGTAGGGCCACGGTGTAATGAATGTTGGCTCATCAGGGAGATTACCTGAAGTAAATCAGCAAAGCAAGGCTGAGTATACTAATACTCAGCAAGACTTACCCGCTCATGGTATACTTAGCCATGTATCTAGACTTATGCAGGCTTTTCAGGTTTTGGGTAGGGTTTTCTGCTGAAAAGCAACAAAGAGTAGATCCTTAATTCAACTTTTAGTTTTCAGGTTCTAGTTGATTAACCATTCTAGGTAATCACCTATGTCTACTCAAACAAGGTAGAATCTTTAATCAAACATCATCTTTGATAATCACAAAGTTGCTCTTATTACTCTATGTGGTAAAGGGATCAAGCAGTCTCAACCATCGTGAGAAGCGGACGATTCTGAATCGAATTCAACCTTGCAAGGGTAAACCTAACACACACGCTTGGAACACCAAAGGGTCGTTCCGAAGCAACCGTTTGCCTTTCATTCCGACTCGTGGATCAGATCCACCACAAGCGACTGCAGGACCATACGCACTTCCAAAGTGCAGGACGTACGTCTGTAGCGCGACTACAAAACCCGTACTCCTGGTTGCCGAGCAACACGTATTCCTACACGTCGAACAAAGTAACCAAAAGAAGCAAATACATGTGGTGGGGTGTATGTCCACTCCTCGGGCCGATTGGTTACTAGGCTTACTGCTTACCATATTTCACGGCATGTGGCTAGTACTTTCAAACGCTTAACCACAGCTACCACACACTGCGGCCTTATCAAGTTCCACGACACAGATGGGGTATCATCTCAACCATGATACCTCACAAAACTCCCGTCCGTCATCCTTATAGTGATAACAGGAATGTAACATTACAATTCCTATATCGCGCGAGTGACAGGAAATCACTCGACTTCTACCGGCCCTATAAGCAGAGCAGCTATTCGGACTCAAGTACTAGTGTTCAATACATCGGTTCCTGGAATTATGCAGCTAAGGTTTTCAAACAACTCCTAAGAACTTAATGCATAAAGACATATATAAATAGTATAGTTTGCAGTGTAATAAAGTAGGGTTATGTCCGGGTGTAAGCATCTAGGCCCTCAAGGTATGTTTCGGTGATTAATGACAACCATTATTGTGACTAATGAGTTTGTGCAGCTTTATAGATCATTATCGCTCATTTGGTTATATGTCGAAAGAGGCCCCTAATTTTCATTATTCAAAAAGGCGATCTCGGCATTCATCTCAATAATATGTCAAGACTAAGGATCTTTCTAGCCCTAAGTGTCATAAGGTTGAGAAGGACACTTAGGTTAGTATAGGTTTTATAGTTTTGTAGTGATCGCACTATTAAGAGGGGTTTAGGCTTAGTAACTTGAGTATGGACTTGGTCATTTGAAAATGGATGCACACAATGGTCACTTAGGTTTCTAGAAGCTCAAATAAGTGATTCTCAACTCATATCTCAAGAATAATTGGATTTCATTCAAGACTCAAGTCAGAAAAGGCAAAATCAGGAAAATCCTTAACACCGGTTTAACCGACGCCTCAACTTTTCTATACGTCGGTTAAACGAGGTCAGCAGTGTCTGGACAAGTCAATACACCGGTTCAACCGACGATATTTGAATTTAATGTCGGTGCAGTTGTCCAGAGACTTGGTTTTTCAGTTGATCAGTGGACAACTACACTCACCGGTTAAACCGATGCTACGACGGTTAATCTGCCCAAGCTGTAACGGCTAGTTTTCAGAAGGGGTAGTTTACATTCACCGGTTAAACCGACGATGACTATTGGAGGGACGTCGGATTAACCGGCGCTACGCAGTTTTCTGGCAGCTTTTTCTCCAACGGCTCTATTCGTGTGAACTGCTTATATATACCCCTCCAATGGGTCATTCTACTACTCTTGACACCAGGAAACTTCCAAACACTCATACCATAGTCAAGAGCCACCTTGAGCTTCATCATTTCATACACTTGTTCATTCAATCATTCAAGAAGCAAGATTAAGAACTTGAGTAGAGAGAAGCTTGTGTGCATCCGTTCTTGGTGATCGGTTCTTGCTCAAGTGAAAGGCCTTAGCTTGTTACTCTTGGTGATTGGCATCACCTAGGCGATCTTGGTGATCGAGGTGATTCTCGCGGTGCTTGCCAAGAATTGTGGGAGCCCGGAGAAGAAAATTGTACGTGGCTTGATCTCCACCACACCGAGACGGTGAACGGAGACTCTTAGTGAGCGCCCTCGTCTTGGTGACTTGGGAGGTGACAATACTCTTTGTGAGTGTCACAACGTGGATTAGGGGTGTGTGCCAACACATCGATACCACGGGAAAAAATCCGGTTGTCCCTTGTCCCTTTTTACTTATTCAAGCATTATCTTTCATGCAATTTATTCATGTGCTTGATTTAGGGATCACTAGTTAGCTCTACCTTGCTTGGCTTTACCTCTTTTTATCTATCCTAGTTTGTGTAGGTAGTTTAGTCACCCGATTGGTGAATTGGTGCCTTTCTAGCTTTGCATAGGTTAAGGTTTCTTTACCTTGTTTTAGAAATTGAAAAAGGCCCAATTCACCCCCCCTCTTGGTCCATCGATCCTTTCACCGGGGCTTGCCTTTACTGGTGGGGCTGGGGTTAGTCAAATTAATATCTTCCAAACCTTGGTTCGGGGCTTCAGAGAATTCCGCGACGAGACTTCCGGAATCTTCAGAACAAACTCCTTCTAGTTCCGGAATTAGCTGATAATCTCCGTCAGCGAGAGTGGTCGAGTCTATATGAGATGCAAAGTTAAAAGTTATGGAATGCATATACTTTTATGTTAATTCACAATAAAGTTGCAATCCAAACAAAAGAACATTACATTTCGACAATAACCTAACTACCCTGCACTGGGCAGTCATTTATTGAGTATTAATTATTTTATCTAAATACATTAAATAGCTAAGTTAACCCCACTAAGTTTCTAACTAGTGGCATGGGGCAACAGGTTGGGGGTGTTTCTAATAATTACATAAAATAACTTTAGTTATTTGTTATATTAATTACTTACATGAACCTTAAGTTACTTCTAGTTATATTAGGTCTAATTTGTTTGATACCTAATCCTTGATTGGAAATTTAATAACATGTTACAATATTAAAGAACGGTACCCTAAAATATTGTCATGATTTTTTTTTGGAGCATTTAATATCTATAAAAATTTATCATATAAGATGAACTATACATTATTTCTAATTAAACTTGTACCTTAAGAAAATAATACTTAAATATTGGGATAATTATTTTTCTTCAATTCTATATGCTAAAAGAAAATTAACACAACTGGTTTCAAAATTTTATCATTTTTCTATGAATTAATATGCATTTCTTAAGCCTACATGTAACTAAACTTAACCTTTAAATTATAGCACAAAACATTCAGAAACTGAAGTTTATCCCTTAAGTAAAGTTGTAGATCTTTATCTAGGGATTCGAGCAAAATTTAGTTTATATTTTTATGATTTTTCCCCGAATAGATATAGCATTTCTAAGTTGGCAGCACAATTTACACAAGAGGTCCTTCGGTTACCATTTCCCTGAGTCTACTCCTTTGCACAAAACCCCCTAGACTTCTATTTCTTCTAACCCGCAGTCCTTCCTCCGGTCAAGGCAGAGGCACGATATTGACCGGCTTGCTCCGGCGACGGCGAGCGCCGGCGGTGAGGACAGAGGGGCGGAGAAGCATCTAGGGCCCCTTGCGCACCTGTGCTAGCTCGGAATCGGGGAGAGACGGCTCGGAGTGATGGCGCGACGGAGGCTTGCGGCCGGCGGTGAGGTGGAGCGGTGGGGGCGGTACTTCGGGCGTTTTGGATGACAATGGAAGGGTCGAGAAGCTTCCTGGGGTTGTAAGAAAGCTCGAACCGGGATCAATTTGGGCTAGGGAAGGCCGGGAGAGGGAGCTCCACGGTGAGGCCGAGGCGGCGGCGGCGGCGCTCCGTCGGGAACTGGGTTCCGACCGGAATTAAGGAGCTCTAAGGGCTTGGCGAGTATCAGCAAGGCACGGGGAAGCTACTACGGGGTTCAATGGTGTGGCAGAACCAACCTGAATTATACCGGCTCAAGTACGCGAGTCCACTCCAAAGGGCTCCGACGTACTTCAAACGGTATAATCCCTTGGCCTGTCGGGTAACGTCCCGATAAACCACCGATACACAGGATCAAATAAGGTTACCTCACACGAAGGTGAGTCCAGAGATACAATCACCATCACATTTTACATAACAGGGAATTACATTACAAGAGTTTATAGAAGTAGTATAAAGTTTCAAACTTAGAGAAAACAATACAACTGTTTAAGCTATGATTTTTAGCAGCGGAAAAACATACGCGATGATCTACAGCACGTCGATAAGATGGATGTCATGCTAAGCCTAAGCATGACGTCACTTAGCATCATCCATGTTGGCCGAGGACGGATCCCATTCCTCGGACCAACCTTCTGGGAGAGCACAGGGCCGAGGCAAGAGAAGAGTAGGGTCTTCCAGACATTATCTGCAAAACACATAACTAGCAAGACTGAGTATACTAATACTCAGCAAGACTTACCCGGAATTGGGTATACCTTAGCCCATAACTAGACTTATGAAAGCTTTTCAAGGCTGCTGGGTTTATTTTCAGCTGAAAAGCAATAACGAGTAGGTCCTTAATTTCAACTTTTAGCTTTCAGGTTCTAGGTGATTATCCATTCTAGGTAAGCACCTATAACTATTCAAACAGGGTAGAATCTTTAATCAAACATCATCTTGAATAATCACATAGTTGCTCTTGTTACTCTATGTGGTAAAGGGGATAAGCAGTCTCATTTCATCGTGAGAGGCGGACGATTCTGAATCGAGATTCAACCCTTGCAAGGTAAACCTAACACACACGCTTGGAACACCATAGGGCCGTTCCGAAGCAACCGTTTGCCTTTCATTCCGACTCGTGGATCAGGGCCACCACAAGCGACTGCAGGTCATATGCACTACAAAAGTGCAGGACGTACGTCTGTAGCGCGACTACAAAACCCGTACTCCTGGTTGCCCAGCAACACATATGCCTACACGTCGAACTAAGTAACCAAAAGAAGCAAATACATGTGGTGGGTGGTATGTCCACTCCTCGGGCCGATCGGTTACTAGGCTTACCGCTTACCATATTTCACGGCATGTGGCTAGTACTTTCAAACGCTTAACCACCGCTACCACACACTGCGACCTTAACAAATTCATCAACACAGACGGGGTATCATCTTGACCATGATACCTCATAAAACTCCCGTCCGGCATCCTTATAGTGATAACAGGAATGTAAACATTACAATTCCTAAATCGCGCGAGTGACAGGAAATCACTCGACTTCTACCGGTCCTATAAGCAGAGCAGCTAGTCGGACTCCAGTTCTAGTGTTCAATATATTGGTTCTTGGAATAATGCAACTAAGTTTTCAAACAACTCCTAAGAACGTAATGCATAAAGAGATATATATAAATAATATAGGTTGCAGTGTAGTAAAGTAGGGGTTATGTCCGGGGCTTGCCTTTACTGGTGGGGCTGAAGTCAGTAAAGTTAAGATCTTCTGAACTTTAGTTCAGGGCTTCAGATAATTCCGCGACGAAGTTCCCAGGGTCTTCAGAATAACTTCCTTCTGGTTCCGGGATTAGCTGGTAATCTCCGTCGGCGAGAGTGGTTGAGTCTATATGATATGCAAGATGGAGTTCAATGAATGCATACACTTTCATTTCAATTCACAATAAAGTTGCAATCCAAATAAAAGAACATTACATTTCGACAAATAACCTAACTACCCTGTACTGGGTAGTCATTTATCGGGTATCAACCAAACTAACTAGTTACGTTAAGCAACGGGGTGGGTTACCCTAAACATTTATACTAACTTCATTAGGTAGTATGTTTGGTTATCTAATTGGTTGGTGTATAGGTCTTGGCCTTACCCGATGAGGATGAATCAGGTTTAGCTGACTGATGTGCTTTGGTCGTGTCTAATAGAGGCGTGTCTACTGTACAATCTTATTGATCTAGGGTTGTGTACTTTGGTCTGGGTAGCCGATTGACAGGTGCACTGGTTTTCTAATTGATCGATGAAAACATCGATCACTTTAGTAGAGGGATGTTTCCTAAAGCGGCTGTGTCCTAGCTAATCTGTGTGAGCATCGGCGTACTTAACTGATCGCGTGTGTATCAGTATAGCGGATCCATGCTTTAGCAAAACTAGTCGATCAGTGATTTGACCTTCTAGCCGATTTAGTGTATCGGCACATTCGCCGATTTATACATCGGGTAGAATTAGTCGAGTGATGTATCGGCATAGCTAGTTGACTAAAGCAAGTAACTAGCCGATGGTGTATTGATAGACTAGTCGAACTATGTAACCGTACGGTCTGTGTCTCAGCGTATTCAGCCGATTGGTGAATTAGCTGTGTAGCCGGTTTTCATCCTTAACGTTCTCTTATATCTACTGGGGCATATCATCTGTGTAGCTGATTGTCCTACTCTGCACTGGCTGTGCCTAACTAAAATGTGCTTAAATGTTATCTTAGGTAACTAGGTGTGGTTGCATTGGCTGGATTACATCAACACAACAATTGAGTGCTGTACAGCCGATGGGGTTATCTAAGTTAGACCTATTTCAAGATTTAGAGGTAACAGAACACTAGTATTAAAATAGGTTGGTGAGACCATAAGTGCAGAATTAGACTAAAGAGGATGTGGTTGAGGGTATATAACCGGTAAGCATATAGCCGATCTCTCAGCCGATAAATCGGCTGATAACAGTGTGTGGACAAGAATGGGAAAACTAAGGATTGACCGGCCATATTTGACCGCTATGGGAAACAACTGAAATCAGCTTGGATTAGCCTAAAGCAAGAATCCTAAGATCTAGCGTGAAAACTTAGATAAAGCGGTTATTTAACAAAGGTTCACACCTAGCCGATTCACCCTTTAATTCGACAGAGTACCTAGTCGATAGGTGTGGCCATCGGCTAGCCATAATCTACAGGGCATCGGCATCGGCTGTCGATTGTGTGCGTATTGGCTATTTCAGAAGGCTGTCTACAGTGTTGATCGGATTTGGCCGATCTGGTGTGAATCGGCTGTCAGCCGATTATCAGGTGCTGAACCGGCTGCGTTCAGCCGATTGGTCGATTTGACATCGGTGGTACTGTGCCGGTGTATTTATCAGTTGCTTTTAGCTGATAATGTGGGCATCGTCGGATCTAGTCCGTGAGTGCATCGGCTCTTGCCAAAATGTGTTAAGACATCAACTAGTTTTCCGATTTGGGTTTTCTATATCGGCTATATCGTGCCGATTAAATGCTTGAAGTGTTAACTTAGACAACTATTTGTGCACAACAGCTCGACTACTTTTCGGCAAGATTAGCCGATAGGTATGTAGTCGATAAGTGTATTCTAAAGGTATGTGATCGATAAAAACCGGGGTGTGCTGATCGGGATATGCCGATTGGGGGTATAGCCAATCGGAAGGTGCCGATCAGGTGTAGTCGATCGGAGTGTGCCGATCGGATGTGTTGATCTGGGTGGGCTGATTGAGGGGTGCCGATTAGGCATGTGCCGATTTGGGTTATAGCTTACAGAAAAGGTCCTAGCAAGATTAAAATCTACAAACAAACATTTCATCAATACAACACAAAGGCATTTAAATTCCATTAGCTAAAAAGTAGGAAAAGACTTGAAGATTTTTACCCAAGGCTAAACACGAGGTACACAAGCTATATTTCAAAAATTAGCTGCAATTCAAAAGGTTAACACTCAAGAACTCATGGTACAAAAAGGAAACTTAAGCTCTGAATCATTTACCTTCAATTCATGATTATAGCATTGATTTAATAGGAATTAAAATATTTCAATTTTAAAATTAAATTCAAATTGGAATGTGAAGCTTGGATAATTAGGGTTATAAAGTTTTAAAAATTTAAACACAAATCAATTGTATACTTAAAAGATTTTAACCACAAGATCTAATTAGATAGACTTTACCGAATAGACTAGACTTAGCTAATTCTACTATAAACAAATTGAATTACTCAACTTAAAAGAATTTAAATTACAAAACAAACTTAGGTTTGAAAATTCTATATCGATTCATACTTAATCTATAAAAATTTGCATAACAAAAATCATGATCTACAAAGTTAACATGTAGAAGCTATGAATATTACTCTCCCTTATCTTAGATTTAATATAGATTCTAAACTATTTAGTTTCATATCAAACGCATTTAATAGAAGTTGTAGAGCTCCAAATCTAGTTTCTAACAAAACTGGTTTTGCAATTTTTAGAATCTCCTACAATTTTCTATTGAATTTATAAGTCAGCAACACAGCTCACATGAAATAATAGGTACCCTTACACAGAGGTCCTCAAACTCTACTGTTCTTATGAGTCTAGACTTCGCAGAAAACTCCCTGACCTTGTCTTAATTGTTGCACGAGGTCCTTCCTGTGAGCTTGAACAGAGGAGGCGCGGTGGGGCTCGGTTCCAGTGGGAGGAGGTCATGCCGAGGGCCGGGAAGGTCGAGCAGTACACCGGGAACTCCTTTTGGTGATCAGGAAGCAAGGAGAATGGCCACAAGGGAGACATCGGCGTGGGGGGGGAAAAACTCAGAGGAGCAGAGCAGCTCCGGCCGTGCGCTCCGCCGCCTGCACCCGGCCGAGCCGCTCGCGCCTAAGCTGCACCGCCACGCCGCAGCTGCCGCGTCCCTGCGCGCTGCGCCGAGCCGCGCCGCCAGCGCTACCGCCCGCTGCGCCTCCGCCCGCGCGTCTGCGCTCTGCCGCTCGCCCTCCTGGGCCGGGCCGCCTGGCCTGGGGCTGGCTTCGCGCTCCGCGCGCCCCCGCCTGGACCGCTGGCTCTCACGCACGCGCAGCGCCCAACCGAGCCACCGCCAGCCCGCGCGCCTCCAGCTCCCGCCGCTAGCCGCCGCTAGCCGCGCGTCCCAGCGCCGGCCCGCGCCTGGGCTCAACCGAGCCAGCGCTCGCTCCTGCCGCTAGCCGCGCGTCCCAGCGCCGGCCCGCGCGCTGAGCCGCCACCTGCCCGCGGCCCGCCTGCGCCGGCCGCCGCTTGCTGCCTGGCGCCTGCCGTAGCGCCTCCTGGTCTGCTGCTGGAATGGAGCAGAAGGGGAGAGGGAAAGGAGCAGGGAGGGAGAGGATAAGGCCAGGAGGGGCGGCAGGGAATTAAATCAGTGCTAGAGTTGGGCGACGCGTGGTAAATTGGCAGCAGGAGGTGGCAAGGATGGGAAAACAGCGGTGAACCGCAGTTCAGAAGAGCAGAGCAGCGCCAGAGGAGGAAGGCAAAGGGAATTTCCCGAGGACTTGTTTGTAATTTAAGAAAATTGTAGGGACCTCTTGGTAAAAACAAATTTAACCACTGTTCTAGGGCTCAAACATAAATGTGATCAAAATGAAAGTTGTACAACTTTTTAAGATCTACAACTTTATTTTAGGGTTTAATCTCCAAAACTCAAAATATGAGGTTTTATTTTAAGACTTGGACTAAATTTGAATTTTCTAACATCTTTGTCATTGTTAGTATAAATTATATATAACCTTGGGTCTATTCGCAAATTGCTAAGTAAGTCATGATTACTTACATTATTACCTTTTTACTTCTAGTAATTTTGGAAAGTTACTTTTGTAAATTACCTATTTTGCATAAAAGGGCTTGTTCTTTTATAAAGTTTCATAAATACCCTTATTTCCGCAAATTTTTACACAATTTAACTCCTACATTTCTAATGCAACTGTTGGGTAAATATATTTTTTTTTACAAGACATAGAGTAAAATATATTTACCAAACTACCCTTTACTTAATTTGAGGTTACCTCTTATCAAATTACATTTTGCAAAAACAACCCTAGTTTTTCCATAATTACGAAAATACCCTTTTTACTTAAGATTTTCAAGAACTTCACACAAACACACAAAAGTTTTACACCAACAAGCATACACTTCATACTATCAAATATAAGTCTAGCATTACAAATACACGAACTATCACAAATGGGCGCGATGAGCGCTCGGTAAGGGCTGCCCACGGCGACCCGTACTTCACCGGAGAGGAGAAAGAGGCGGCGGAGACAAAAGGGCTAACAGCGTATGTGGCAAAGGGGAAAAAGAGTGCAAATGAACTCTCTACGCTCTCCTGGTCACGTTGAGTAGAAGAAAGAGGACGGAGGGATAAGCGCGGGACGTGGAAACGGCAGCGACGACGTGGTGGCCGACGAACCGCTCGGGTCATCGTGGCGCGCACGCGAGAGGGCAGCAGGGGAGAGGAAATGGACCGGGAGAGGATGGAGGCGACGCGTGGGCATGTGCAGAAGCTGGAGGATGAGCTCGGGGTGCGGCATCGGCGGCGAGCGGCAGCGGCAGGAGCAGAGCAGAGGGGAAGCGGTGGTGCCAGAGGAAGACGAAGCAGGGAGGTGTTAGGGGGACTTGTTTGCAATTCCCAAAAATTTCAGGGACCTTTCTGTAAACTAAAATTTCTCACTGCTACAAAGGCCAAATGAGAAAATGCTCAACATGAAAGTTGTAGAGTTTTTCAAACTCTACAACATTATTTTAGGGTTTAGGTTCAGAAACTCAAAGTTTACAACTTTTTAAGTTGCATTTTGAAACAAGGATGGAATTTAAATTAACTTTGTCTTTTCCCTCCTAAATTTGATCAAATTTTGGACATGTTTGAAATTTGTCTAGTTTGTCATGATTACTTGTAGTTTTACACATTAACCCTTAGGTAAATCTGAATTTTACTTTTACACTTCAATCTATTCACATGTAAACCCTTATACCTTTGTGTTAATTACACATAGGTCCTTAGTTTTATACAAAGTCTATTTCCCTTAGGTTTTAATCTAATATTTGTACTTTTCTTCTCTATAGTCATTTGATTTTGACATTTAAGAGCATTTTTACACAATTGCACATAAGGACTTATAACATTCATAATTTACAGATATACCCCTAGTTCTCTGTACAAACCATAACATACATACAACTCACTAATACCTAGTGTCTATATTTCTAATTACATGAATGTTACAGTAGCCCTCCGCAACGGTCGGACCGCCGCTCACCAGTGCCCGCCGCCGCACCGACCCGCCCCCGCCGCCGAGCGTGCCGTCACAGCCGCTGCAGGCCCGTGCCAACTGCCCAGGTGTGTTACGCGTGCCACGAGCTTCCTCCAGGGCCTGATCTCATCCAAAATGGGGCCTGGACAGCCGAGATCGGCCATCTCCGGCGAGCTGCCGCCACGGGAGTGGCCTTCGGCGAGCAATCGCCGCCGCCGGACCCCCGACCCCATCCCCCTTGATCCGTACCTCCAGATCCGGATCCAACGATCCTGATTAGAAGATATCGGTTCGGTCTGGCTATTTTGTTAAAGAGTCCCTCTGTTTTCCTGGAATCAACCCGCAGTCCGGCGCCGTTCAAAAGAAATTCCATCTAGGTCCTGTTTTTAGCGCCGGAGCTCCTTGAGCTTTCTGGAAATTGGGTCCGCCGTCCATGCCCTGTGTTTTCACGGGTTAGACCCCAGATCTAGCCTTTAATTACCTTTAGGTCCCTGGTTTTTGCCCAGAACCCCCTAGAAGTTCTGTTTTCTCGCAGAAAAGCCCCTGAACCTTGTTTTAGCTCTAGTTTTCGCGTCTTAGCTCCGTTTTAGGTGGTTTTTGAGCTCACGCGATCGTTATAACGCGTAGAACCATTCTATCATAGTTTTGTGTGCTGTTTTCATGTAATATTGTACTATTTCTTATCTTTTGTCCTTGTTTGCATGTATGTGTATGTGCTGGACCATGTTTTGGCGTTGCGATCGTGAGTAGACGCTGAGCCTTTGGACGAGTACCAGGAGCCCCTTTCTGCAGAGCCACTTGAGCAGCAGCAGGAGAACTTTGAGGAAGGCAAGTATAACATGAACATCCTATCACCTTTAAATACAATTTCATACTGCATTTTAATACTGTATACCTATAAGGATTTCCTAGCCACTTTTATCCTTTATTTAAATACCTTGGTTTGCATTTTAGTTAGTTGTGCTAGGTGCTGCGCTCTTATCCATCTCGGTCCTTTTTAATTAATTTGATTAATGGTATACGCAACTTGATTCTGGGAGTGGCCCTCTGTGCTGTGCGCTTGAGCGGCTCACGTCTCGTTAAAATACGTTTTTGTTAGAAACTTGGTTTAGGGGGCCAGCACGGTGCTTAGTGCTTGGTTGGCCACTCTCCATAAGAACTGGTTCATAGAGCGACAACGTGGGACCACCGCGCAACCACAAGACTAGAATGGGACGGTCTTGACTTACTAATTAGGTCATTTTGGTTCATGAGTAACTTACCTGCGGGGCAAGAGGGGTGGTAAGCTTCAATGGTCCCTGCTCCTCCGGCTTGGTCTGTGCTGTGTGTCTTGTACCCCCGGAGGTGGGCCCCATTGTCGCTGATCCAGAAACCTTAGCGGTTACACCTTACTAACGTGATCCTTTGTAACGGTCTTGTAGTGCGCTTGCTAGTCATCTCACCTAAGTAAGTGTGATGAACAACTAGCATAGCTCACGACTTGTGGGTAAAATTGTGCAACCTCTCGATAGTGTAAAACTGGTATACTAGCTGTGCTCACGGTCATGAGCGGCCCAGATCCTCCGTCTAATTAGTGGGGTTTACCTTTGTTCGTTTGGTTTGGATTTCAGTAGTCTCATGATTAATTTGGATTAATTATTATGTAACTTGGGTTATGGTAATTCATCCACTTGTAGTAAATAGCATTAATAAAATTTGCCAAGATTAAAAGCTAATGCAGTTGAGTTAGCTAACCTTAGAGTCTCATAATTCGTGTTATACTTGTTGAGTACAAGTTGTGTACTCACACTTGCCTTCTCTACTCTCCGGTTCTTTCTGGGATATCTTCGACTGCTGCTCAGTACCAGGCGACGTGGAGGACTACATCAGCGGACTCGACGATTTCTAGGCGTTGTCTCACAGCCGACGTCCCTGTGGCGCCCTATCCTGCATGTATTTATTTACGCTTCCGCATTTTCTTGAACTGATTCTTAATTCAGTTGTAATAAAGATATTCATTTATAATTTATACGCTTTTATTTCGAGATACGTGTTGTGATATCTTGATGATTCTGTTGTATATATGCGTGACTTGATCCTGGCGCATATATGATTGCTCGATTTATGTTCTTATAAATCGGGTGTGACAAGGAGAAACCTGACAAAGGGCAAACATCGGCTCCTTATGACTCAAAAGTTTCAACGGATGCAAGAACAGCCGATATGAAGAGCAAAGAATGTCGACTCTTGCTTCAAATATAATAATAGCTGATGTGCCCACCTGCGTGGGAATTGTGGCCGAAGCATTTAAAATATATGTATATATACAATGTTCGGATCCATATGAAGCAGGTCGAATTGGAGTTCTTGAGTCAGCCTCATTTGATCTAAAATCGTCTTCTGTGCTCCCTGATAAGGCTACAATTAGATCTCCCAGCTGGCATGAGATGTTCTGAAAATTTAGTGCGTACATCGGCTCAAGGGATCATTGATGTATTTGTGGTAGCTTCTTTATGAGCATACCAGAGAGCCAATAGCCGATGAGAAGAGGAAAGAAGCAAGCTAGCAGAAACTCCATGCACGTATAAATGCGTGACAGGCTAATATGACTAGTCACTGATTGGCACTATGCATGGCACACATGTGGATACGCAAGGCAAAGAAGGGCAGATGTGATTATCGGTCACTAAGTGCCGGAGTTGAGCCGATACGGTGCTGAGCATGACCACAGAGATCATGATGGGGCTAGCCATTTCAGACTATGAGATGACCCACATCACCATGATCGACGGCGAGGTCGCCGCACTGCTACCGAAGTGGAGGTCGAACCCCAGCATGGACGACGGCAACGATGACAAGACTCCCAACGCAAGCAAGTCACCTGATGGGATTACCTACTAGAGCAACACCTGTCACCCAGCCAAGCGACTATTATACTGTTTATGATCAAGATCGATGGGAGCCACTCAAGAAGACATGCACGCATAGTGGATAAAAAAAAAGCCGATGGTTACTATTGAGAAGCAGGGACTGACAATCACAAGACTATGTTGCTGCCGATGCCACCGATACTGCAAAACACTTGGGAGTTTATCTTGCAAAAATAAAACTGGCTTAGCTCCTCAATGATATGATAAATCCCTTCCAGAGCGATATGTTGACATATCTTTGAAAACCTCATACATATGCTACTTATTTTTGCATTGAGTTGTCAGATTGTTTGTGACCCTTATAAGATTCATTTTATGCTTTTAAAATCAAGATCACGTACACTCCATATAGGTTTCCATTGCTGGGTATTCTAGATATTAACTATCGGGTGCATCACTGTGGTTGTCTAGATTCACTTACTCGGCTACTCACATGCTACCTTCTACACTGGAAGTTACGCAAAAATATGCCCCCCATCCACATAAACATACTCCATCATTTTGACATGACTTTTCATATTCATTATGCAAAAAAGGTATGGGTTATGCAAAAAGAAGAAAAGAAAGAAAAGATATCCATGCTCAAAGAACATGAGAACAAAGAAAAAGAAAAAGAAAGAAAGAAAGATAGCCCATATCCCAAGAAAGAAATAAAAGATAGAGTCGTGCAAAAGGGGTGCGAGTTCCATCGAGAAAAATTCCACACACATGCACATCTTGATCTGATTGTATGACTTATTTTCTCTATTGGATCCTATTTTTGACCTTGCAAAATATGTGATACAAGCATGCTTTATTTTCATCCCCTACCCTGAGCTCCACAAAAAGCCTTATTAGAAATAGAAAGAAAAGAGGCAACACAGTGTCATGGTGAGGACTGATAGGTTGAAAAGGTTGTGACGTTGGCGTTTGTCGTCCTCTCCCACCGTGGCGCTCAAAGCTTGGTGCACAATTAAGGTCCTGTAGTTGTTGGTTGCCGATGTACCAAAAACCTCCTTAGCACCATCATCGGAACCTGAAATGTTAGCTGCAATAATATTTTCATCTTCAATATCAGAAGCACTAGCATACCCACCGTCAGCAGTAGCAATGATGGTCTGTTTGCTAGGGCAATCTCGCTGCATATGGCCAAATCCCTAGCAGCGGTGGCACTTGATGTCGGATGTGCAACCAGTGGACGTGTTAGCCTTTGCTGCAACACCAGGAGGCGTCTAGGACTTGCTGCTGTCTTGTCCCTTTGATGTTGAAGGTGCGGTGCTGCGTACAACACCGGTCGAGGAAGGAGTGGTCGTACGTACGCTCGAGGAGGGCGCCGCTTTGGCTGGCGCCGGAAGCTGCCGTGGTGTGAAGGTGTTGTTCCGCCGCTGCTATTGGTGACCCTGCAGTTCTTTTTCTGCCAACATAGCAAGTTGAAACAAACATTGTATAGAATGATATTCCTTATAATCAACTATGTCTTGGATCTCACGCCGCAAGCCCCCATAAAACCTAACAATCTGGTCTTCCTGATCCTCAACTACCCCACAACGAAGCATACCCTTTTGCAACTCTTGGTAGTACTCTTGGACACAAGGTGGAGCTTGGGAAGGCTCAAATGCAGTATATGTATGTGGCACACAAGTTAGTAACAGATAGCAATGCTGAATAAGTGTCCACAGAACTTGACCTAGTTGCTAGCCTAAAAATGTATTAGAATAGTGGTAGTAGCAAGTAAGGAACAAGGATCAAAGATGATAAACAACAAAGGTAGAATCAGCACATATCCAGCAGCTCACACAGAAAACAGCAATTTACCCCCTATTTTGTCTTTTAGCACTAGTAGAAATCAAAATTTTATTTTGTTTCTTTTGTTTTTTTATATTTTTTTCTCAACTAGGGGCACAAGAGAATTAACAGCACCAAATGTCAGCTCAAACCGATGAAAGATGTGATCAATACAAATTCAGAAGCGTTTGGAAAAACTGGTGCTGGAACTTCGAAGCCCGAATCAAGTGCCTTCCTGATTTTTTTTATTTTTTTGAGAACGCCGAACTGGCATAGCGGGGGAATCGCATGTGCAACTTTTTGAGAGCTTTTCAGGAAAAAAATTTACCTCAATTGGAGTTCTGAGCGAAAAGTTATGCCCGTTTTAAGGAGAACCCTCCGAATTAGGTTTTGTGGCGGTGGAAACTGAATCGGATGTGAATCGGTGGATGGAAAAATTTTTGAAGATTGATTTTTTTTAGATGGCAGCAGATGGAAGAAATAAAATTGAACTAAAATAAATCTAAACCAGCAACCAAACTTAACCTTGGACATGAACTCAGAACTACGGACTCCGAAACTAAATTGTGCAAAAGGCTGAGCGAGGGTTGTAGGTCGAAACGAGTAAAATTTTTTTGGCTTTTTTGGCTTTCATCTTCAATATTAGAAACACGAGTATACCTCATGGGCAACCTGATAACTGATACCACTTGATAGGAGGTTGAGTCCTGATCTTCCGTGAGGTACAGTAAACTTGATTGGTGGAGAACTCGACGTTGATGATCCAAGGCTCCGAATGAACAGAACCCAGCAATCACTACACCACCGCTCCATTGGTTATCACTTGTGTCACATGAATGACCTCGCCACGAAGGCTTATCCCTGCAAGCACAATCAAGAACACAAGCAAGAACAGGAGATGCAATCAAATAGACTTGATTACGAGGTGGAGTCTCACAAACCGATGAACGGCGACACTGTTCGATGACAGATTGATTCTAAGCAAAACCCAAACCCTAAAGTGGTGATGGCTACTGAATAAAAGAGAGTTAGGGGCGTGCAAGTCCCCTGGACGCAACCCTAACGGGCTTCAACACGGTACACGGGCCAACGGCCCAACAGACGGTGACATAGCACCCTGACAGATTCTAGCTGCCTAATTGTATCGACGATTCCTATCGACTCAGATGGACTAGTGGCATTGGAAGCTCTATGAAATTCTGATTCCAACCATATATAGAACGTCCAAATCCGACTCCGTATGTGGCCAGGGCGTCAGTTTTGGTGAAGTAAGGTTCTAGAATCTGAGGTGGAGCCGAAGTCGAGTTGGACATGGATTCCTCCTTAGTGTGGATGTCCTAGCTGCGCCCTTAGCCCCTGGCGCCCCCCTCTTCTTCCTCTGCTCCCCCTCTGCTGCGCCACCCGAGGCCCCCTGCCTCTCCTGGCCTCCACGCGTTGCCTCCGGGCTCGCCCACGGCCTTAACCCCTTCCTGCTGGCCTTCCTCGAGCGCGCCACGCCGCTCCGCCGCCCAACCGAACTGCCACCTTGCCATCGCACACCGCCGCAAGTCACCGCCGCTGCAGCCTTGCCGGTGCCACCTCCTACTCTGGCAGCTCCCACGCATCGCCCCAGGCCGACCGCCGCCCTAGCTCCTCTTCTCTGGCTCTCTTCCGCGCACGCCACGCCGCCCCGCCTCTGCCCAAGCTCTGCTGTAACACCCTAATGTAATTTTCCCTAATTTTAATGAATTTATTTTTGCTCAAATAAAATTTCTAGGGTTTTCTCTAATTTATCTTGCATTTAAAGTAATTTTACAACACAAGGAAATAAAATTCATTATAGGATCAACTTGCTTGTGCATTCATGCTGGCGCATTGTTTTATTTGTGTTGGGTGTATAGGGTTTGAATTCAAATTTATTTGAATTCAAATAGAATTGTTTGAATAGTTTGAGTGTGGAAAAGAAAAAGAAAAGAAGAAGAAAAGAAAAGGGCCCAGCGGCCCGGCCTTCTCCCCTTCCCTCTCTCCCCCTTGGGCCGGCTCCTTCCCCCACAGCCCACTTCCCTCTCCTTCCTTTCCCTCGCGTGGGCCCTGCCGGCCCAGCTGTCCAGCCCGAGCTCTTTCTCTCTCTCTTTCCTTTCTCTCTCGCTCAGCAGCCCGGCCCACGAGCGCTCTCTCCCCCGCTCTCCCTTTTCTCTCCGACACCCGGGGCCCGCACGTCAGCATCTTCTTCCCCCTTCTCTTTCCCCTTCCCTGTTTCTCTCCGCCGGCTGGCCGCTCGGCCACTGCCCGTGGCCCCGCCTCGCCGCGCCTCGCTGCGCCTCTGGGCCCTCTTTCCCGAGCCGCACGCCGGACCCATCCCCCGCCTGGACCCTTCTAGAAGCTCGGCCGCGATTGGATGTGGGCGAGCCGCAACAGCCCGCGGGAGGTGCGGGATCCGTTGCCGGGCGACCCGCAAGCCAAGGCCGCCCCACCTCCTTTCTTAGCCACGGCAGCTCTTTTGCACTCTCCCTCAGCTGCCACTGCCTCTCCCAGCTCACCCCGTGCCCTTGCGCCACCGCGCCGCCGCTCGACCCGAGGGCAACGCCGCCGGCGATCGAGCCCCTGCGCCGCCGCAATTCCACCCCGGTGCCACCAATCCTCCACCGCTAGCCATCGTCGCAGCTTCCAGGGGTGGTAAGGGACGTGCCGTACCCCTTTTCCCTCCCTCTCTCCCTCTGCGCGAGTGCGTTCCCTTCGCTACCGTGAGCCGCGCCGCCCTCACCGTGGGGAGCACCGATCCGAGCCCTGATTCGCCTTCTTGAGCACCTAGATGAGTTCACCGCGTCGTGCTGTACCTCCAGGGCTTGATCTCGTCCCAGATGGAGCCCGGACGGCCAAGTTTGCCCAACTCCGGCGAGGCGCCGCCGCGGAGACCGAGCTCCGATGACCACACCGCCGCTCCGAGCGCATGAGACCGAGCCGTGGAATCTGAGCCGCCCGATCGCGATCCAACATTTCTAAATAGAACGTACCGGTTCGGCCTACTTGTTTTGTTAAAGAGCCCCTGCACTTTTCCAAAACCAACCCGCAGTCCACCTGTAGTTCAAGAACATTCGCAGATAGGTCCTGTTTTATTCTTTTAGGCCCCTGAGCTTTCTGGTTTTAGTGCCCGCCGTCCATGCTTTGAGTTTTTGTGGGTTAGACCTCGGATCTAACCTTTAATTATGTTTAGGCCCCTAGTTTTATGCAGAACCACCTGGTTTTCCTATTTTCTTACAGAAAGGCCCCTGGACCTTGTTTTGGCCCTAGATTTCGCGTCTTAGCTCCGTTTTAGTTGGTTTTCGCGCTCACGCGATCGTTATAACGCGTAGAATAGCTTTAGACTAGTTTTACGTGCTGTTTTCTTGTATTGGTGTACTGTTTCTTATAGTTTACTATTGTTTGTGCATGTGCGCATGTGTGGACCATCTTTTGGCGTTGCGATCGTGAGTAGACGCTGAGTTTTTGGACGAGTACCAGGAGCCCTCATCTTCTGAGCAGTTTGAGCAGCAGCAGGAGAACTTCGAGGAAGGCAAGTATTACCTGAACATCCTATCACTTTTAAATACAATTTCATATTGCATTTTAATTCTGTATGCCTATAAGGATTTCCTAGCCACCTTTATCCCTGTATATATATCCTTGGGTTGCATTGTGGTTAGTTTTGCTAGGTGCTGCGCTCTCACCTATGTTGGTCCTTTTTAATTAAATTTGATTAATGGATCTATGCAATTTAATCCTGAGAGTGGCCCCCTGTGCTGTGTGCTTGAGTGGCTCACATCTCCTTAAAAGTTGTTTTTGATAGAAACATGGTTTAGGGGGCCAGCACGGTGCTTAGTGCTTGGTTGGCCACTCTCCATAAGGACCGGTTCATAGAGCGACAACCTGGGACAACCGGGCAACCACAAGACTGGAATGGGACGGTCTTGACTTACTAATTAGGTCGTGTTGGTTCGGGAGTAACTTACCTGCATGGGCAAGAGGGGTGGTAGGCTTCAATGGTCCCTGCTCCTCCGGCTTGGTCTGTGCTGTGTGCTTGTACCCACGGAGGTGGGCCCCATCATCGCTGATCCAGAAACCTTAGCGGTTACACCTTACCAACGTGTCCTTTGTAACGGTCTCGTAGTGTGCTGGCTAGCCATCTCACCTAGGGAAGTGTGATGAACAACTAGCATAGCTCACGACTTGTGGGTAAAGTTGTGCAACCTCTCGAGAGTGTAAAACTGGTATACTAGCCGTGCTCACGGTCATGAGCGACCCAGATCCTCCGTCTGATTAGTGGGGTTATCTTGGTGGTTTGGATGGTTCTCAGAAGTTCTTAATTAATATTGATTAATTTCTTATGCTATCCGGGTTTACGGTAATTCATCCACTTGTAGTAATTAGCTTTAATAAAATTTTGTCAAGTCTAAAAGCTAATGCAGTTGAGTCAGCTAACCTTAGAGCCTCATAGTTTGTGTTATACTTGTTGAATACAAGTTGTGTACTCACACTTGCCTTCTCTATTCTTCTGTTCTCTCAGGGGTATCTTCGACTGCTGCTCAGTACCCGGCGACGTGGAGAACTACATCAGTGGGCTCGACGATTTCTAGGCGTTGTCTCCCAGCCGACGTCCCTGTGGCGTCCTACCTTTCATGTATTTCTTTTACGCTTCCTCATTCCTTGAACTGATTCTTGATTCAGTTGTAATAAAGATATTCATTTATAATTTATACGCTTTTATTTCAAGATGCGTGTTGTGAGATCTTGATGATTCTGTTGTATATATGCGTGACTTGATCCTGGCGCATATATGATTGCTCGATTTATGTTCTTATAAATCGGGTGTGACAGAATTGGTATCAGAGCCATATCGACTGTAGGACGAAGCCTAGATAGAATTGGTCGAGTTTAGGACTTCTTTTCTCTTGCCTTGCTTCCGCAAATCTTCTAACATCATTTCCTACTTCTATTCCTTGAGTCTTAAGTCCTTGATTTGCTATCTCTCTCCTGTCTTTTCTGAGAAATAGCTTGAGTTTTCCGTAGACGTTGGCCTGAGTGTCTAACCCTATAAGCTATAAGTTTAAGCTGTCCCAATGAAAATACGCTAGAACGAGTGTGTTAGTCGAGTAGTGTGATAAACTCGACTAAGTTGTGAATATTGAATGTTTGTTATTGTGCAAATGTTTGATTTGGATTTTTGGTTGATTGCATAGTCTAGTAGTTACACTTGTTCATGCAAATCGACCCTAACACAGACTTGAACCAAATAATAAAAGTGAGTTAGATCGTTGGGGGTAAAACCTGTACTCTTTTCTCTCTGCCATATCCTGTCGAAGTTTCATTTCCGCAGCTGCACAATATCTCATTCTCATGAAATTTCATTTGTTGCAATCAGATGGTGAACACTAGGCGCACCGGTTCCAGTTCTGACCAGCAGGAGCAGAACAACCAGGGTACTGGTCAGCCGCTACCGATGCCGCCACCACTGACCCCGGAGCAGTTCTTTCAGCTCCAGATGCAGATGATGGCGACCCTGAACAACACCGTTCAGGCTCTGCAGCAGATTCACACCCAGCCACCGCCTCCTCCGCCGCCTCAGCCCCGTGACAGGCATGCGGATTTCTTGAGAGGTCATCCTCCGACCTTCTCTCACGCCTCGGATCCACTCCAGGCGGATGACTGGCTTCGCCCAGTGGAGCGCCAGTTGGTTGTTGCTCAGTGCGATGACCGAGAGCGGGTTCTGTACGCAGCAGGGCAACTGCGAGGCTCCGCTCTTGACTGGTGGGAGTCCTACCCGGCTCGGGACCGCGACGACCTCACTTGGGTCCAGTTCCGGGAGCGTTTCAGGAACCACCACATTCCTGCTGGAGTGATGAAGATGAAGCACAAGGAGTTCCTTGCGCTCAAGCACGTAAATTCGAGTAAAATCTTTCCGCAATTTCTTTTTGAGCTCAAATCCACCCTTGTTATAAGAAATGCTGAGTAAATTTCCATCCTCTTTTCCGGCGATTATCATTTTCAGGAAGCTATGACGGTGACCGAATACCATGATCGTTTCCTCCAGCTCGCTCGCTACGCCCCCGCTGAGGTCGCCAATGATGGCGATAAGCAGGAACACTTCAGGGAGGGACTCGATGACCACCTGGAGTACGCGCTCATGAACCACCGCTTCGACAACTTCAACCAGCTGGTTGATGCAGCCCTCAACACCGAGCGCAAGCGCTGGGAGATTGAGGACAAGAAGAGGAAGATGGCTCCTGCTGCGTCTGGCAGCAACACCCGGCCTCGGTACCAGTACCCGTAGCAGTAGCAGCAGCAGCACTAGAGGCAGGTCCAGCAGCGCCAGCAGCAGTACCCGCCCCGTCCTCAGCAGCAGCAGCAGGCGGGACAGGGCCAGAGGCTTCCAACGCCTTCGGCATGCTCTGCTCCACCCGCTCCACCAGCCCCGCGGCAGGGAGTGCCTACTCCTCCTGCCGGGCAGTAGGCCCCAGCACTCCCACGAGTGTGCTTCCACTGTGGTGAGCCGGGACACTATGCCAACGTCTGTCCTCGGAAGGCGCAGTCTGGACAGCAGGGGCGCCCAACTCAGCCCAAGGCGCCAGCCCAGGGCAGGGTGAACCACGTGATGGCCGAGTCAGCGGCCGAGGCTCCCAACGTGGTTATTGGTACGTTCATGGTCAATACTCACCCTGCTACAGTGCTTTTTGATACTGGTGCTATGCATTCCTTCATTACTCGGTCTTTTGTTGAGCATCATGGCATCCATACTAGCACATTAAAGAGGGGCATGTTAGTATCTTCACCGGGAGGGCAGTTGAGGTCTCATATCTTCTATTCCAGAGTCAGTGTTGTCATAAGGGGGGTAGAGTTCAGTGCTAATCTGATGGTGCTAGACACCAAGGGTATCGATGTGATCTTGGGAATGGAGACCCTTGTTAGATGGGGTGTCAGGATTGACTGTGCTCAGAGGACTGTACACTTGTCAGCGCCGGATGGACAGGATGTCACAGTCAGTGCTTCGGAGCCTTCTGGAATTCTTTGTCAGATGGAGGCTAGACCCACGGATGGTATTCGCGTGGTGTCTGAATTCCTGGATGTCTTTCCGGATGATTTGCCAGGTATGCCGCCTGATTGCGACATTGAGTTTTCCATTGATCTCTTGCCTGGCACAACTCCTATTGCTAAGCGGCCCTATCGTATGGCACCTGTTGAACATGAGGAAGTTAAGAAGACTGTCGACGAGTTGCTAGCCAAGGGCCATATCCATCGTAGTTTCTCTCCTTGGGCTTTTCCTGTATTGCTTGTAGAGAAGAAGGATGGCGTGAAGAGGATGTGCGTCGATTATCGGGATCTGAATGCAGTCACCATCAAGAACAAGCATCCATTGCCTCGCATCGAGAATCTTTTTGATCAGCTTCAGGGTGCTTGTGTATTCTCGAAGATTGATCTGCGTTCGGGTTATCATCAGCTGAAGATTCGTTCCGAGGATATTCCGAAGACGGCATTCACCTGCAAGTATGGGCTATACGAGTATACGGTCAAGTCCTTCGGCTTGACCAATGCTCCGGCTTTCTTCATGCATCTGATGAACAAGGTTTTCATGGATTATCTGGACACCTTTGTGGTGATATTCATTGATGATATCCTGATATATTCCAAGTCAGAAGCAGAGCATGAGAAGCATCTGAGGCTTGTGTTGCAGAGACTTAGAGAGCACAAGCTGTATGCCAAGCTCAGCAAGTGTGAATTCTGGATTGACGAGGTTCCATTCCTCGGTCATGTCATCTCCAAGGGAGGTATTGCTGTGGACCCCGGAAAGGTGAAGGATGTGCTTGACTGGGTGGTACCACAGACAGTGAAGGAAGTCCGCTCTTTTCTGGGCTTAGTAGGATATTATCGGAGGTTCATTGAGAATTTCTCCAAGATGGCGAAGCCTTTGACTTCCTTGCTAGAGAAGGGTGTGGATTTCTCTTGGACTGATGAGCGTCAGAATGCCTTCGAAGAGCTGAAGAAGAGGTTGACTACGGCGCCAGTCCTTACTCTGCTAGACCAGAGCAAGAGGTTCACAGTGTATTGTGATGCTTCGAGGGATGGTCTTGGTTGCGTTCTGATGCAGGAAGGCAGAGTGATAGCTTATGCTTCGCGGCAGTTGCGCCGGCACGAGCTGAATTATCCCACTCATGATCTGGAGTTAGCCGCAGTTGTGCATGCTCTGAAAAATATGGAGGCATTACTTGTTTGGGCAAAGGTGTGATATTTACACCAATCACAAGAGCCTCAAGTATATTTTCACTCAGAATGAGCTGAACATGCGGCAGAGAAGATGGCTAGAGTTGGTCAAGGATTATGACCTGGAGATTCACTATCATCCGGGCAAGGCCAATGTTGTAGCAGATGCTCTGAGTAGGAAGAGCAATGTTAACATGGCCGTGGCTTTTCAGATGCCTCAGGAGTTATGCGAGGAGTTTGAGCAGTTGAGTCTGGGTTTCTTGCATCACACCTCGGGTACATCCTTCGAGGCAAAACCCACTCTAGAGGCGGAGATCAAGCAGCATTAGAAAGAAGATAAGAAGCTGCAGGAGATCCGTGAATTGCTCAAGATTGGCAAGGCACCTCATTTCAGACAGGATGATCAGGGTACCTTGTGGTACAAGGGTCGGATATGTGTGCCAGATGTAGCAGATCTCAGGAAGCTGATCTTGAGTGAGGCTCATGATACGGCGTATTCCATTCATCCAGGCAGCACGAAGATGTATTATGATCTCAAGGAACGATTCTGGTGGTATGGAATGAAGCGTTCCGTTGCGGAGTACGTGGCTATCTGTGACACTTGTCAGCGTGTCAAGGCAGAACATCAGAGACCAGCAGGTCTATTGCAGCCATTGAAGATTCCAGAGTGGAAATGGGAGGAGATCACCATGGACTTCATTGTGGGAATGCCTCGTACTTAGAAAGGGTACAACTCCATATGGGTAGTAGTGGATCGGTTGATGAAGGTTGCTCACTTCATTCCGGTGAACACTACTTACTCCGGCGCTAGACTCGCAGAGTTGTACATCTCCAGGATTGTCTGTCTACATGGTGTTCCGAAGAAGATCATATCTGATCGAGGATCTCAGTTCACTTCACAGTTCTGGGAGCAGTTGCATGATTCGTTGGATACGAAGCTGCGCTTCAGTACCTCTTATCATCCTCAGACAGATGGGTAGACAGAGAGAACCAACCAGGTGTTGGAGGATATGCTTCGAGCCTGCGCTATTCAGTATGGTACCAGCTGGGATAAATGCCTGCCATATGCAGAGTTTTCATACAACAACAGCTATCAGGCCAGTCTGAAGAAATCTCCTTTCGAGGCCCTGTATGGTCGGAAGTGCAGGACTCAGCTGTATTGGGATCAGATTGGCGAGAGGTAGGTGTTTGGTCCGGATATTGTTGAAGAGGCAAAGCAGTTGGTACAGCAGGTGCGAGAGAACCTGAGGGTCGCACAGACTCGTCAGAAGAACTACGCGGATGTTCGTTGTCGAGATCTGACCTTTACAGTGGGTGATCATGTGTACCTGAAGGTCTCGCTGATGAGAGGAATTTGCAGGTTTAACGTGAGAGGGAAGCTAGCCCCTCGATACATCGGTCCGTTCAGGGTTTTGGAATGGAAAGGAGAGGTGGCATATCGTTTGGAGTTGCCTCCCAATCTCTCAGGAGTGCACAATGTGTTTCACGTGTCCCAGCTGAAGAAGTTCTTGAGGGTGCCAGAAGAACAAGCACCGCTAGAAGGTTTGGACGTACAGGAAGATCTGACTTACACCGAGCATCCGGTGAAGATTCTGGAGACGTCCGAGAGAGTTACACGGAACAAGTGCATCAAGATGTGCCGTGTTCAGTGGAGTCACCACACGGAGGATGAGGCTACTTGGGAGCGAGAAGATGAGTTGAGAAAGACATACCCCGATCTCTTTGCCAGCTAGCCTATCCGAATCTCAGGACGAGATTCCTGTAAGGGGGGTAGGTTTGTAACACCCTAATGTAATTTTCCCTAATTTTAATGAATTTATTTTGGCTCAAATAAAATTTCCAGGGTTTTCTCTAATTTATCTTGCATTGAAAGTAATTTTACAACACAAGGAAATAAAATTCATTATAGGATCAACTTGCTTGTGCATTCATGCTGGCGCATTGTTTTATTTGTGTTGGGTGTATAGGGTTTGAATTCAAATAGAATTGTTTGAATAGTTTGAGTGTGGAAAAGAAAAAGAAAAGAAGAAGAAAAGAAAAGGGCCCAGTGGCCCAGCCTTCTCCCCTTCCCTCTCTCCCCCTTGGGCCGGCTCCTTCCCCCACAGCCCACTTCCCTCTCCTTCCTTTCCCTCGCGTGGGCCCTGCTGGCCCGGCTATCCAGCCCGAGCTCATTCTCTCTCTCTCTTTCCTTTCTCTCTCGCTCAGCAGCCCGGCCCACGTGCGCTCTCTCCATCGCTCTCCCTTTTCTCTCCGACACCGGGGGCCCGCACGTCAGCATCTTCTTCCCCCTTCTCTTTCCCCTTCCCTGTTTCTCTCCGCCGGCTGGCCGCTCGGCCACTGCCCGTGGCCCCGCCTCGCCGTGCCTCTGGGCCCTCTTTCCCGAGCCGCACGCCGGACTCATCCCCCGCCTGGACCCTTCTAGAAGCTTGGCCGCGATCGGATGTGGGCGAGCCGCAACAGCCCGCGTGAGGTGCGGGATCCGTTGCCAGGCGACCCGCACGCCAAGGCCGCCCCACCCCCTTTCTTAGCCGCGGCAGCTCTTTTGCACTCTCCCTCAGCCGCCACTGCCTCTCCCAGCTCACCCCGTGCCCTTGCGCCACCGCGCCGCCGATCGACCCGAGGGCAACGCTGCCGGCGATCGAGCCCCTGTGCCACCGCAATTCCACCCCGGCGCCGCCAATCCTCCACCGCTAGCCGTCGTCACAGCTTCCAGGGGTGGTAAGGGACGCGCCGTACCCTTTTTCCCTCCCTCTCTCCCTCTGCGCGAGTGCGTTCCCTTCGCTACCGTGAGCCGCGCCGCCCTCGCCGAGGGGAGCACCTATCCGAGCCCTGATTCGCCATCTTGAGCGCCTAGATGAGTTCACCGTGTCGTGCTCTACCTCCAGGGCTTGATCTCGTCCCAGATGGAGCCTGGACGGCCAAGTTTGCCCAACTTCGGCTTGGCGCCGCCGCGGAGACCGAGCTCCGGTGCCACGCCGCCGCTCTGAGCACCTGAGAACGAGCCGTGGAATCTTAGCCACCCGATCACGATCCAACATTTCTAAATAGAACGTACCGGTTCGGCCTGCTAGTTTTGTTAAAGAGCCCCTGCACTTTTCGAAAACCAACCCGCAGTCCACCTGTAGTTCAAGAACATTCGCAGATAGGTCCTATTTTATTCTTTTAGGCCCCTGAGCTTTCTGGTTTTAGTGCCCGCCGTCCATGCTCTGAGTTTTTGCGGGTTAGATCTTGGATCTAACCTTTAATTACATTTAGTCCCCTAGTTTTTGTGTAGAACCCCCTGGTTTTCCTATTTTCTTACAAAAAGGCCCCTGGACCTTGTTTTGGCACTAGATTTCGCGTCTTAGCTCCGTTTTAGTTGGTTTTCGCGCTCACGCGATCGTTATAATGCGTAGCATAGCTTTAGCCTAGTTTTGCATGCTATTTTCTTGTATTGGTGTACTGTTTCTTATAGTTTACTATTGTTTGTGCATGTGTGCATGTGTGGACCATGTTTTGACGTTGCGATTGTGAGTAGACGCTGAGTCTTTGGACGAGTACCAGGAGCCCCCATCTTCTGAGCAGTTTGAGCAGCAGCAGGAGAACTTCGAGGAAGGCAAGTATTACCTGAACATCCTATCACTTTTAAATACAATTTCATATTGCATTTTAATTCTGTATGCCTATAAGGATTTCCTAGCCATCTTTATCCCTGTATATATATCCTTGGGTTGCATTGTGGTTAGTTTTGCTAGGTGCTGCGCTCTCACCTATTAAATTTGATTAATGGATCTATGCAATTTAATCCTGAGAGTGGCCCTCTGTGCTGTGTGCTTGAGTGGCTCACATCTCCTTAAAAGATGTTTTTGATAGAAACATGGTTTAGGGGACCAGCACGGTGCTTAGTGCTCGGTTGGCCACTCTCCATAAGGACCGGTTCATAGAGCGACAACCTGGGACAACCGCGCAACCACAAGACTGGAATGGGACGGTCTTGACTTACTAATTAGGTCGTGTTGGTTCGGGAGTAACTTACCTGCATGGGCAAGAGGGGTGGTAGGCTTCAATGGTCCCTGCTCCTCCGGCTTGGTCTGTGCTGTGTGCTTGTACCCCGGAGCTGGGCCCCATCGTCGCTGATCCAGAATCCTTAGCGGTTACACCTTACCAACGTGATCCTTTGTAACGGTCTCGTAGTGTGCTTGCTAGCCATCTCATCTAAGAAAGTGTGATGAACAACTAGCGTAGCTCACGACTTGTGGGTAAAGTTGTGCAACCTCTCGAGAGTGTAAAACTGATATATCAGCTGTGCTCATAGTCATGAGCGGCCCAGATCCTCCGTCTGATTAGTGGGGTTACCTTGGTGGTTTGGATGGTTCTCAGTAGTTCTTAATTAATATTGATTAATTTCTTGTGCAATTCGGGTTTACGGTAATTCATCCACTTGTAGTAATTAGCTTTAATAAAATTTGCCAAGATTAAAAGCTAATGCAGTTGAGTCAGCTAACCCTAGAGCCTCATAATTCGTGTTATATTTGTTGAGTACAAGTTGTGTACTCACACTTGCCTTCTCTATTCTTCTGTTCTCTCGGGGATATCTTCGACTGCTGCTCAGTACCAGGCGACGTGGAGGACTACATCAGCGGACTCGACTATTTCTAGGCGTTGTCTCCCAGCCGACGTCCCTGTGGCACCCTGCTCTTCATGTATTTATTTTACGCTTCCGCATTCCTTGAACTGATTCTTGATTCAGTTGTAATAAAGATATTCGTTCATCATTTATACGCTTTTATTTTGAGATACGTGTTGTGATATTTTGATGATTCTGTTGTATATATGCGTGACTTGATCCTGGCGCATATATGATTGCTCGATTTATATTCTTATAAATCGGGTGTGACATCTGCCCGGCCGCCGCCACGCACGCCGTCGGCCGCTAGCAGCTGCTACCACTCGCCGTGCCCTCTCCTGGTCTTGAAGCATGCTCTAGGATGCTCCTCGGCTTCTTTTACCCCTCACGCGCCCACTGTTGCCTTCTTCTTTCCTCTGTTCGACTGCTTTCACCGGACCTCCGCCGCAGCCCCGGTCTGCCGTGGACAGCTCGCCCCACCCCTTCTCGAGCCATGCCATCACCTCTAGCAGCTCCTCCATGATCCCATGAAGCTCACCAGCCCCTCCATCGCCGCCCTTGAGCCCTGCATCCACCTCGCCGATGAGCTCCCCCCCCCCCCCCGCCGCCGTCCCGGGTCACCGTGGGGACCCATCCTTCCGGCCGTCCTAGCTACCGCCAAGTAGCTTGGGAGAACCGCCTTGATTCCCTGGAGCTATTCCCCCACCTCTGATACCAGCTGTGGCAGAACCAACCTGAATTATACCGGCTCAAGTGCGCTGATCCTTTCTCGGAAGGCCCTAAGGACTCAACTACACTTCAAATGGTGTAACCCCGTGGTCTGTCGGGTAAAGTCCCGATAAAACTACCTAACTCAGGATCAAAACAAGGTACCTCGCACAAAGGCGAGTCCAGAGATACAATCACTGACCATTTTACATCACAGGCATAATATTACATTAGTATTCAGACATATATGGTAGCAAGACTATCTAGTATGAATTTATACAAAACTGTTCAAAGTTAGAGTATCTGCAGCGGAAAATAAAACACGACACTACCAAACATCGCGGAACGGATATTGAGCTAAGCCCAAGCTCAACATCACTCGGAGGGACCTGTGTTGGCCGGGGACGGATCCCACTCTACGGACCAACCATCGGGAAGAGTATAGGGCCAGGGCACAGGCAGAGCAGAGTCCTCAGGGGGATTACCTAGAACAAAAGTCATATTGCAAGGCTGAGTATTCTAATACTCAACAAGGCTTACCCGTTTCAGGGTATACTTAGCCATGTAGCTAGACTATGAAGGCTTGTAATGGTTCTGGGTATAGTTTCAGCTGAAAATCAACAAAGAGTAGATGCTTAATTTCAACTTTTAGCTTTCAGGTTCTAGTTGGTTATCCATTCTAGGTAAGTAACTATAGCTACTCAAGCATGGTGGAAAATTTTCTAAACAAACATCATTTTTGATCATCATCAGGTTGCTCTTATTACTCTATGTGGCAAAGGAATCAAGCAGTCTCAATCTCCATGAGAAACGGACGATTCTGAATCGTATTTCAAAACCTTGCAAGGGTAAACCTAACTCACATGCTTGGAACATCCAATGATCGTTCCGAAGCAACTGTTTGCCTTTCATTCCGACTCGTGGATCAGTGCCACCACAAGTGACTGTAGAACCATACGCACATCCAATGTGCAGGACTGTAGCGCGACTACATGACCGTACTCCTGACCACTGTGCGGAACGTACTCCCGCACGTCGTTGCGTTTGCGAAAAACCAAATTACGAGTGGTGGGGGGTATGTCCACTCCTCGGGCCGATTGGTTACTAGGCTTACCGCTTACCATATTTCGCAGCATGTGGCTAGTACTTTCAAACGCTTAACCACCGCTACCACACACTACGATCTTATCAAATTTTCATCAACACAGATGGGGTTTCTGCCAAAGTCATGAATCATAATTACAACCCCGTCCGTCATCCTTATAGTGGTTGCAGGAATGTACACATTGCAACTCATATAAAGCTCGCGAGTGACAGGGAATCACTCGACTTCTACTGGTCCTATTAGCTTAGCAGTTAGTCGGACTCAGGTTCTAGTATTCAATACATAGGTTCTTAGGAATATGCAACTAAGGTTTCAATACAATTCCTGGAAACTTAAATACACAAGTAGATATACACGAATATATAAATTGCAGTGTAGTAAAAATAGCGGTTTATGTCCGGGGCTTACCTTCGCTGGTGGGGTTGGGTCAGAGATGTCGACACTAAAAGTTTCCGAACTGGGGTTCGGGGCTTCAGTTAAATCTTCGATAACATTCCCGGGGGTCTTCAGAAATATCCCCTTCTAGTTCCGGGATCAGCTGGTATCAGAGCTAATAAGTGTACACCAAAGATATGAATTGCCTTAAAAATGTGTTTAGTATAAAATTTGACCAATAAAGTATTTTACAAAACTACGTTAGTTTCGTTAAGGATTGTGCTTAATAAGGGAGTTAGAGGTGGCTATAGTATATATATATAAATCTAACTTCCAACATTACCTTTTCGTTAAAACTTAGATTTATGCACAATCAACTTTACATTTTGTAATGACACCTTCAACGATGAGGTAAGAAGGTAAGGATCCTCAGCTAACTGGGGAGTTAGCCTTCCCATCGGTGATCCGAACCGAATGCTGTTTCTCAAGCAGTGGCCTACTTGAGATGCTATCAATATATCAACTTTCGTTGGTTATATTGGGAGTATATGGTTAGGCACAGGGTATGGTGATCGCTGTTCAAACCCCTGAATTTTGCGGTACCCCCATGAATACGTTGTTTCGATAACGTATGTTGACGTCCTCTGTACGGCGGAAATTGTGCGGATGCTATTTCTATAGTGAACAGTAATGATTGGGAACACTTTCATGACATGCTGGCATGAAAGGTTCACGATATACAACTGTGGTTTTCTGCAGGTACGCTAACCTCGAATCGATAGGTTCTGAACGGTTAGGATTTGTCGACTAGATATTATAGGGAGAGACGTATCTATATTATGCCACCGTAACTCCAAAGATATTTGGCAGTTATTTTTGTTGTGAGGACATAGTACGTGCATGCATCTTTGAACTATTGTTTGTAAGTTAGAATTGGTGCTTATGTTGTCATAAGGATATCTAGAGTGTTATTATTTACGAGTGTAGTCTGAAATGGTCATGTGGACAGTTATAGGGTTAGTATCTTAGCATCTTTCAATTCATCCTCAAGATCTATCATATCCATCTGATGTCTCGTTCCTTTATCTTGTGAGTTCCTAGTGGGATGGATACTACGATGCATTCCAGCATTTTCATCAGCTTGACTCACATCTTTCCACAGCCATTATCAAACTTTAGGAAATTTATATCCTATCTAACATTTGAATTCTTTTGATTCAGATGGCAGATGTTCGGAGGATCTATTGGGATGCTGAGGGATATTCTCACACTGATTGTTTATATTGGAAAGGGTTTCCGAGAATTCTGTGCGATACACTTCGTATCTATCACTACCCGGATCCACCCCAGTATAAGGGTCGTGAGTTTACTGAGGTCGGAGTCCCTCGATGCCGTGCTACTATCACTATTTCCCCGCATCCTACCCTTGAGTGGCAATCCATTAAGATAGAGGTAGTTGGATATTGTCTCGTGGATGCTTTTGAAGTAGCAGCCCTCAAGGCTATCACCACTTTTTGTGAACAGCATCCGAATGCGGTAGCAACTTACCCTATCGGACTGTTTCCAGCAGTGTTTGCACACGATGCTGAGTGGACTTTCAGAACAACTTATCTCGGACGTTTAGTTGGAGATATAGCCGAGGAGACCCTCAGGGCAGTGATCAGGTATATGAACGCTCAGTATCGCTTCCAGTCTCTTAAGCAAAGGTGTATGGACGATATGGTGAATCTAGCCCAGGATTTTCATAGGAATCTTACCCTAAAAGATGACCAGATTCATTCGCTTGGTCAAGGAATTGCCGGGAGGGATACTGAAAGGACCAACACTAGGCCTAGAGGGGGGTGAATAGGCCTTGTTCAAATTTTTCCTGAAAATCTTGGCAGAAAAATGTCAGCGGCTGGATGATCCGGCCTAGGGTCGGATCTTCCAGCCGGGAGAAAATAACCAACAACTAAATTCAAAATATACTTAACTTTTGACGATTCCCTTTGAATACAAAGTTGGTAAAAGGTATTGCAAAGCCTATGCAGGAATCCAATATACGAGATCTACACCTATCTAGTAGATTGGGTTGAAACAAGCTCAAGAACGACATGAACAATAATAAGTAAATGGAGATACAAGATTTAATCCGAAGTACACTCCACAAAGAAGCTACGTCTCTGTTGAGATGCTCACAAAGAGCCGGGATGTCACTAGCCCCAAGTCTCTCACAATCAACCACAAAGGAGGATTGAGTTACTTCCTATTGATCTCACAAAGAGAGGGGTAATACAAACTTCCGGGAGCTAAAACCACAAAGGAATGGGAGCTTACCGGCACCTCTAACCGTTTAGGAGCTGGGCTCTAAGAGTAACAAACGCAAATCGACAAATCAAAGGATGCTTCAAGTGCTTCTTGAGATGAAGAAGTGAAAGCCCACGAAGTGCTCTCTTCCCACACCCCAAATCTCACTCCCTCTCAATCCCTAGGTGAATCCTTGCAAGAATCAAGCTCTTGGATGGAGGGGAAGGTTGAAATGAATACTGTGGAGGTGTGTTAGGTCATGGGAAGCAACAGGAGTGAATGAGGGGGGTGAAAGGGTATAAATACCCCACCCACCTCAAGTGACCATTATGTGTATTTCTGAGGGGTACCGGATCATCCGGTGTTAGTCCGGATCATCCGAGCAAGCAACAGAATAGGTCAAAATACACTACGCAACTCCCATGGCCGGATCATCTGGCCTAGGGTCGGATCATCCGACCCAGCACTCATTTAAGCACGAAAAGCTCTCCAGAATTCCCAAGGCCTGATCATCCGGCCATGGGGTCGGATCATCCGACAGGCGACAAAAGGTTTCACGCTTAGAGGCCGGATCATCCGGCCTAGGGCTGGATCATCCGACCCAGATGAATTTAGAAGGTAGATTTTCTAAAGAAAGAATTTCATCTCAAACTGAAGCACTTTGACAACCTGGATCAATCGACAGCATCCCCCTTTATAGTACGGTGGTCCTATACTCAAATTCAAAATGAAAATCTGAACTAAATCACCAGTGAACTCCACCACCATACATATTTGAATTGGGGACCTTCTTTTCATCTTCTTCTCAATTCTTTCATTTTATTCTTGCACACAACTTCATCAAAGCATCATATCCCAAATTGTGATTGTCAAGAATCACCAAAATCAATTAGGGGCCTAGATGCACTTTCAATCTCCCCCTTTTTGGTGATTGATGACAATACCAATTTGGGCTCACAAGGGAGGAATAAAATTCATGAATTGTAAACGACAAAATGGAAGAGCTCCCCCTAAATATGTGCATGAACAACTCAAAGTGGTCTCAAATACCAATGCACATATTTAGGTGAACTCCCCCTAAGACTTTGCATAGAAGTGCTCAAGTGTGATGAAAATAACCGTGATGCATATGACAGGATATCAGAATCAACAAAGTGACAAATAACATTACATCATCCACACGCATCAAGCTAATAAAAAATCAAGTTCATCATCACACTAGCAAATAAGTCTTACAAATTATCAAATAAGTTAACAAAGTTCACGATCACCAAACATGACACCAATACATAGTTCTTACATGTCCAAAGATAAAGTTTGATAAGACATAAATTATGATAGAATGACGATGATGGCACCCAAATATCACTCCCCCTTTGGCAGCAAGCACCAAAAAGGAAGCTGTTCATCAGCTCACTCGGACTCAGTCTCATCATCGCCGCCTTCTTCCTCTTCCTCTTCATCACTATTGGCTTGACCCCCTTGGAAGGGCATCTCTTGTCCTCCATAGTCAAGCTCAACATCTTCACCAAATTGATACTCTTGAGGAACATAATCATCCCAAGGATTGTAGATGGATGGTGGAGAAGGATAGTCTCGAGGCTCACGAATGGGAGAATGAGGAATGTCAACTTTGGCCATTAGCTCCTTTTGCCTCCTTTCTAACTTGAGGAGTTCCTCATCCATATATCTTCTATGTTCTCGCATTTCATGTGCATTTTGGTGACACATATTGAAGCAAGCAAAAATTCCTTGAGCAATAAAGGATAACTTGCCTTTCTTGGACTGGGAAGCCTTGCGCCCGCGAGAAGTAGATGGTGCCGTAGGAGAAGGAGGAGCAGCTCGCGAAGATGATGCACCGGGAGTGAAGTTCGAAGCATAGGCACCCGGAAAGGGTCCAGAAGCAGGAATCCCTGTGCCGTGTCCGGCAATATGAAGTGTCTGTTCGATCTTTCCTTTGTTTGACCGATAGGCCATGTGAATGGTGTTGTGCACTATGTTGAGCTGAGTTGCCGCCTTAATCATGTGAAAGATGTACAGAGCATAATGGCATGCACTAGATGAATCAGATGAACAAGCAATGATCTCATGCCAAATAAACTCCATGACAGCAAACTTGGGACGATCGGGGGCCATTTGAGCTAGTAGGTTCTTAGCTCTAGAGGATATTTTATCTAAGTCACCACCTCTAGGAGTGAGAGTGAACCTAAAGAGAGTGTTGAGCATCTTGTAATAAGGAGTGAGCCCCTTGATTTGCCCATACACTATATCTCCATAAGCTCTATCATACATGAAGTGCATCTTGGAGGGCTCAAGTTCATTGCCTTCATGCAAGTCAACCTTAGAGTTGTCACGACCCACAATGTAGCCACCCCCATAAACTGTAGAGTCTCCAGTGTGACCAAATAAGATACTAAACTAAGCCATGTTGTATCTGAATTGCTTTCCTCCGATTGACCAATGGATGGTTCGCTCATCTTTCTCAACAAATAGTGTGGCATAGAATTGAGCCACAACCTCTTCATTCCAATCATATCTGAAACTCATGATCTCCACAAGATCCATCTCACTACAGTGATCATACACAGCCTCAACCACTTCCTTAACCGGTGATGACAACCTCTTCAAGTGATCCCAATCAATCCACCTCATCTCAGTGGTAACGTGCTTCTTGGTCATGATAACTGATTCATACCAATCAGCTTGATGAGGAAACCAAAAGTGAATATCTCCAAAGAAACTGCGCTCAACATGTCTAGGATCTTCACTATATCGAAGCGTTGAGATAGAGTTGCCACCCCTCTTGTAATTCACCATTGAGGGATCATGGGGGCCACGAGTTGGACGCATGATACTAACAACCATGGTTTCTAGATATGAAAGGTCAATATCATCATCATACTCATCTGTTGGACGGCTAATACTTGCTTGCTTCATTCTGGGATGACCACTAGAACTTCCTGCAGCCATCGAGCCTCTCCCTCGAGGAATTTGTGCACCACGTCCTCTTACATTCCTCCGAGGGATGGTTTTCTTTCTTGTCTTTTCTTTAACGTACACCTCTCCATCAGAACCGGTTTCATACTCCGTTGATTTGGAGTTGGTGGGAGGACCCTTCTTCTTGGTCACCTTTTGCCTGACCATCTAGATCAAAAGATTAACAAGAATTTAGGATATGGATCGAGAGAATGATATGAATTCATGAGCTCATTGTGCATCTCAGGGCAGGACGGATGATCCGGCCCTAGCTCGGATGGTCCGGGAGCCGGATCATCTGGCCCACCATCGGGTCATCCGGCCCTGCTCGAGGATGAACTCCAAATTCGTGAATCCGAGAAACTAGCCCACCAAAACATATGAAACTCTAGGCATGATCTCTAGATGGGTAAAGAAGATGATTCACCGGAGGAAATCGCCTAAGACATCCTACATTGAGAGATCGGGGTGAGAGGATTTTGAAAGAAATACCTTCGAGTTTCCCGCACAATTTGAAACAAAGTTCCGGAGTAATGCCGGATCTTCCGATGCGGAGGAAGCAAGGCACAAGAGGGCACGAAGAAATCTTGGTTGGGTCAAAAAATCGCCACGCAAGTTTTGGAGAGAAAAGAGGCCAGCGGATGAAAGAAGAGGTGATGTCTAGGGTTCCAAACGGTTAGTTCCTTATATAGGTGAAGTGCCAGGGCCGGATCATCCGGTGTAAGGCCAGATGATCCGACAGCTAATAGAGATACACGACTGGAGAGGCCGGATCATCCGGTGTAGGGCCGGATGATCTGGTACGTAACAGAGGCAACCCGGACGAAGGGGCCGGATCATCCGGTATAGGGTCGGATGATCCGATGGTCGACAGAAGATAACAAAATAGAGAGTCGGATGATCCGGTGAAGGGCCGGATGATCCGACTTCCACCAGAGATAAAAGCCTAGGTGATGTTGATTTGAGGAATTTGATCCGAAAAAGATGATTGGAAGTATGGACATATAAGATCCTTGACTTAAAATGATCAGCCACATTCATCATTACATAACTATGATCATTTGAGCCAAGAAAGATCCAAAGATCTCAACACCAAAGATTTTTGAAAAACTCACACAAAAGAATTTTTCTTAGTCTAAGCATCAATACGAAGTGTATACAACAAGTCAAGCCAAGATATGAGAATCCAAGATATTTAGCTCACACCTCAAAGAACAAAACTTTTGCTCATCAAGAGGCTTTGTGAAGATATCGGCTAGTTTTTTTTGGTTCCTACATGACTTAGTGCGATATCTCCTTTGGCTTCATGGTCTCTAAGGAAATGGTGTCTTATGTCAATATGCTTGGTTCTTGAGTGTTGGACCGGGTTGTTGGCTAGTTTAATGGCACTCTCATTGTCACATAAGAGAGGAATCTTTTTGTACTCACAACCGAAATCACTCAAGGTTTGCCTCATCCAAAGCAGTTGAGCACAACAAGCCGATATCTTCACAAAGACCTCGGCGGTGGATAGCGCAACGGAATTTTGTTTCTTAGAACTCCAAGACACCAAGGACCGACCAAGAAATTAGCAAGTCCCTGTTGTACTCTTTCGATCTACCTTGCAACCGGCATAATCCGAATCGGAGTAGCCAAGTAGGTCAAAAGTGGAGCCCTTGGGATACCATAAGCCAAGGTTTGGAGTATGCACTAAATATCTAAAGATTCTTTTAACAGCCACTAAATGACATTCCTTAGGATTGGCTTGAAATCTTGCACACATGCACACACTAAGCATAATATCCGGCCTAGATGCACAAAGATAAAGAAGAGATCCAATCATGGAGCGATATACCTTTTGATCGACCGGTTTTCCATCTTTATTGAGATCAAGATGTCCATTTACAGCCATAGGAGTCTTGATGGGCTTAGCATTTGCCATGTCAAACTTCTTGAGCATATCACTTGTATACTTGGTTTGACATAAGAAAGTTCCGTTCTTCAATTGCTTGATTTGAAAACCAAGAAAGAAATTCAATTCACCCATCATGGACATCTCAAACCTCTTTATCATGATCCTACTAAATTCTTCACAAAACTTCTTATTAGTAGAACCAAAGATAATATCATCAACATAAATTTGGCAAACAAATAAGTCCTTGTCTACTTTTTGAATGAAGAGAGTAGAATTAGCTTTGCCCATTTCAAAGCCATTCTTAAGAAGAAATTCCTTAAGGAGCTTCTACACATAATCGGGAAATTGAGGATCTTCAAAGCCCGAAGGTTGCTCTACATATACCAACTCGGAGAGAGGTCCATTTATGAATGCACTCTTCACATCCATTTGATATAGCTTGAAGTCATGATGGGCAGCATAGGCTAGAAGAATACGAATGGACTTAAGCCTAGCTACCGGAGCATAAGTCTCACCAAAGTCTAGACCTTCAATTTGAGTAAAACCTTTAGCAACCAATCTAGCCTTGTTTCTTGTGATAATGCCATGCTCATCTTGCTTGTTCCGGAAAACCCACTTTGTACCAATTACATTTTGCTTGGGCCTTGGAACCAACTCCCAAACTTCATTTCTTGTAAAGTTATTAAGCTCTTCTTGCATTGCAATGACCCAATCCGCATCACCAAGAGCATCTTCTACCTTAAGAAGTTTCAAAGAGGAAACAAACGAGTAACATGCACAAAAATTTACTAAACGTGAACGAGTAGTTACCCCTCTTCGAATACTCCCAAGGATATTATTGTGACACCCTAGGTGTTAACTAGAGCAAGCCAGTAGGAAGAATGCTTGGTCTGGATTAAATTGTGTGAAAATTTAGCAAAGTTATGAAAATTAGGGTATTTGTGTAAATTTATGAAAGTACAAGTCCTTTCATGTAAATTAGTTGTAGTACAAAAGTAACATCCAAAATTACAAAGGGTCAAAATGTAAAAAGGTGCAAGTCATCATGACATGTCATAAATACTTGCAATTGGATGTGACATTCAGGTGCTTAGAATGAAAACACACTAAATGCTAGTAGAAAGTATGTATGTTTGATTTTGTAGAGGTGTGCTAATATTTGAATGCAAAGGAAAAAGGGTGTTTGTGTAATTTTGTAAAAAATAGGTCCTTTAGTGTTAAATGGGTGAGAATGGGAGGTAAAATCCAAATATATGAAGGTTGTTTTGTAAAAGTCAAGAATTTGCTTTTAAATCACAAATATAGATGAAACTACACATAGGATGTAAGTGTAGTCTAGTTTTCAAATAGGATTTAATTAAAGTTCAAAACTTTGCCAATTTTTATGTTAGTTTCAAATCCTTAGCTCTTTTGCAACTCAACCTTAAAGCAAGGTTGTAGATCTTGCTAAACCCTACACTTTTGCTTTTGGGCACTTTTTCATTTGAGTTATGGTTTGAAAGTTATCTAGCCATTACAGAGGAGTCCCTGCACTTTTGGAAAATAGCAGATCAGTCCCCATCATCTACCTCCAGCTCCCTCCTCCTCTGTTTTCTCTGCGCCCGACTGCCGCCGCCCTCGCCGGCCCTGTGCCGCGCACCCGCCGCCCCCGTGCCGCTCTGTGCTGTGCCACGTGCCACCCCAGCACCCGTGCCACCGCTCCCCGCCCTCGCACTGGCCTGCTCCCGCCTCTCCACGTCGCGCCGCTGCCGCCCGAGCCGCCACGCGTGCCGCCGGCATCGCCAGCTCCTGCTCACGTGTGCAACGCCTCTCCCGGCCTTAAGACATGCTCAGCTGTTGCTCTATGATCTTCTTTACTCACCCGAGCACCTCTAATCCACAGCATTTTCTCTTCCCGAGTGCAGCCCCTCGCCGGACCTCCGCTGGAACCCCTGGTCGCCGTCGTCAGCCGCCCACGCCGCCACCCAGCCACGATCCAGTGCTCCTAGAGCACCACCACAACTCCCTGCAGCTCACCAACCCACCCAATTTCCCTTTGCCACATCCGAGAATCGCCTCCCGCAGCGCCGGTGAGCTCAAGCTCCGCCGCCGCTCGGCCTCGCCGTCGACCCGACGCGACACCGCCCCTCAGCCTCAACCAAGGGTACTAGCAGCACTGCATCATCCCGTAAAAGCGATCTACCTACTCCTTCACCGCCCTCCGACACCCCAGCCAGCAGAACGCCGTGCCACCATCGCCGCCGGTGAAAACCCGAGCCACCTCACCGTCGACGACTCCCTTCCGCCCCACCTCCGGCCAAATTAGGTACGGTAATCGCACCCCCACACCTCCACGGTGCTCATGCGCGTCCCAGCCACCCACCTTCACCGGCCCCTCACCGGGAACACGAACCCGCCGCCACGGCCGCCGCCACTCCTCACCGCCGGCCATGCTCCACCACTTTTCCTGGTGCACATCACCCACCTTTGAGAACAGCAGGTCCTGTAGGTCGTGTAGGACCTGTTCCTCCCCGCCGAAGACCTCGTCGATGTCGAGGACTGTCAAGGACTAATTTGCAATTTAGTTTTCTATTTTAGGGACCCTTATGCTTAAACCCAAGGGCCTCTCTGTAAACCCCTCTTTCAATTCTTGTTTATAAAAGCTGTCAACTTGTAAAATTCATAGGAATGTGTAGAAAAATCCAAAAATTGCCAAACTAGTTTTGTTGGAATCTAGAAGTATAATTCTACAACTTTTGCTAATAAAGTCTGGTTGAAACTAAATAATTTTTGATTTATTTTAAACTTTTGCCAAAAGGGTATCTTGGTCATAACTTTTGCATACAAGCTTATTTTCTTGTGATTTTTGGTGTGTAGTCTGCTTAGGTCATGAGTAAGCTTGTGTAAAAATTTCATGCTCAGTACTACTCTGTAGTTTAAGTTCTTTTAAATTTTGTGCAAATCAAGTTTGAAAGGATTTAAAATTATTCAAACATGTTCCTAAACTTTTCATGCTTAGATATTTTTACCATAGGTTAATAAATTGATAGTTAATCCTTAATTAATTTTTCAAGGATTTATAATGTGACAGTTCATGTATTTGCAATGCTAGGCAAATATTTTGTTAGTGTGAAATATGTGTTTGTTTGTATAAAGCTCATGTGTGTTTATGTGAAGCTTTTGAAAATTTAAAAGTACAAGTTAAAAGGGTATTTTTGTAATTACAAAAAAACCTAGGGTTGTTTTTGCAAAATGTGTTTGGATGGGAGGTAATTTTAAAATAAGTGAAAGGTGGTTTTGTAAACATGTTTTCTTTATTTTATCTCTTATTTATCCAAAAGTTTCATTGGAAATGTGTGTGTTGAAGTGTGTAAAATTTTTGGGTAAAATGGTGAAAATAAGGGTGTTTATGTAATTTTATAAAAGTACAAGCCCTTTTATGCAAAGTAATTGATTTACAAAAGTAACTTTCAAAATTACTTAGGACTAAAGTGCAAAAGATGCAAGTCATCATGACACGTCTATCCAATCATTATGACGATTCTATCCCGTCATTATGACGTGTCATAAATGCTTGCATTTAGGTCCTGAATTTTATAAAATTTCGTTCTTTAAGACAAACACAATACAAATCCAACTTTTATTCAAAACTTCACGTGTAAAAATACAAATTTTGAGTTTTTGAACTTAAGCCCTAAAGCAATGTTGTAGAGCTTGAAAAACTCTCCAACTTTCGTTTTGGGCATTTCTTCATTTGGGTTTTAAATCAACGGGAAATTTTATTTTACAGTCAGGCCCTCGCAGTTTTCTATTTTTACGCATAAGCCCTTGGGGAAAACCAATCCCCTTTCTCCTCTGTTTCCTTATCTCTGGCGCCTTATCTCCTTCCACGGCAGCAGCTCAGTTCAATCCCTTTTTCCCTTCCTCTTCTCCATCTCTATCCCTTCCTGTTTTTCCCCTTCCTCTCCTCCAACCAAACAGCACAGGGAGCAACAGGTGGGCCGGCGTGCGGGGCGCGAGCTGCGGCGGCCCCAAGCGGGCACAGGCGCGGGCAGCGGCTAGGCGGCCGCAGGAGCGCGCGCGCGGTAGGCGGGCCCGGGGCGGCGGCCGTAGGCGGTGCGGGGCGCAGGCGCGCGAGGTGCGAGGCGCGCGGGGCCGGGCGCGTGGGCGCGGAGGCGCAGGAGAGCGGCAGCGTGCGCGAGCGGGAGCCCGAGGCGGCGGCACGGCCCAGGCAGAGGCGCCAGCGGGGGCCCGAGCGGCGGCCGCAGGAGCTGAGTGTGCGGCTAGGCATGGGCGGCAGCAGTGCGTGGGGCTGGGCGGCGGCTCGGCCCGAGCGCAAGAGAGAGGAGGCGCGTGAGACGGGGCCAGATCAGGCGCATGGCAACGGGCGGCTGGCGGTGCCCAGCAGCTCAGGCGCGCGAACGCACAGGGGCGCAAGCCGGGCGGAAGCAAGAGCAAACGCGGGCAGCGCTGGCGCGGGTGAAGTAGCAGAGTACTGACGTAAGCGCAGGAGCTGAGGGTGCAGGTACAGAGCCGGCGGCATAGGGGTGGAACAGCAGTGCAGGTGGAGCCGCGGAACGGCTGCGGTTTGGGCGGCGAACGACGGCACCACGGTGGCCGGCTGCGGCTCGCGAACGAAGGCGCGCTGGTGACGTATAGCGCGGAGCGCAGAGGTGGAGCAGTAGCACTGGGCTAGTGTAAGCGTGCGATTGCGGCTCGGAGTGAGCGCGCGCGACGCGGGAACAGGCATGTGCGAGCACTGGCGTTAAGCGAGCACGAGAGCGAGAGCGACATGGTTTAGGCGATGCAGGAGCTCGTGTGCTGGAGAGCCGGTGCAGGTGCTGGGGCGGCAGGAATGTGAGCGGCACCGAGCGAGTGGCGCGAGCGTGTGCGCGGTGGCGTGCGGGAGTTGGCGGTGTGGGCAGGTGTTGAGCGGCCGGAGCAGAGCGAGCCCATAGGCACGAGCAGATAGTGTTGGAGTGCGACGTGCCGAGCAACGGCACACGCAGGAGGAGTTGCGATGGAAGGTTTCTACGCAAGATGCGGGAACACGGTGACATCGGCCCTAACTACGCTACGGAGATCTCTGGTGACGCAAGGGTGGCGATATTGAGGACGCGAGCTCGCTCGCTCGTAAAATGCACGAGGGGCAACGAGCCGGAAGGAAAGATGGGGAAGCAAAGGCGACGGTTATAGCGTGGCAAATTCAAAAGGAGCAACTGCGCGGGTGTGCCGACCATATCTCAGCGGCACACGCGCATGGGCAGTGAAGGCTTAACCCATGAGCAAGAGGACCTAGAGGTTCGTGGAGGATTTAGCATAGCGAACCAATCCGGCTCTGTCGTCTCGTCCCAGGAGTCCACGACACCCAACAATTCCTTTTCCTCGTCGATCGCCGAGCAAGATCACTAGTCACCGCGGAGATTACCCCTTCGGCCATTCTCTACCCACTGCAATTACCGGCAAGCTTCTTCATCAACCACGGAATCTCGTCGTCGTCGAGCTCATCTTATCATCGCCAATCCTATTCACCGCAGGAATTCACTTCCGCTTGTTCTTCTCCTCAACCAAGGTTTGCCCTGTTTTGCTAGATCTTTTTAATGCCGGCGATTCATTTGCCGAAATATCGCCGTTAACTCCCTGTTATTTGTTTTCCCGGACCAGGGACTTGATTGTTTTGTTTTAGAAAGTTCCAGGGTGTTTTCTGTAAGATTTCCAGAGCTTTCTTTATTTCAACTCAGTGAACTTCTACATTTCATAAATTTTCCTAGGAAGTTCACAAAAATGTAAAATCAGTTTTGTTTGAAACCCTAAGTCAAACCCTACAAGTTTTATGTTGTGATCTTGAGTGAAAATCTTGATTTGTGATCTAGGTTAAATGTTAGAGAATGAATGCTTTATTTGTACATTGTGTTGTATGCATGTGATATAGCTGAAAAGTAATCATAGGAGGTATGTCTCAAGTATAGATATGTGATATCTAGTTAATCTTTTCACCCAAGTACTCATATCCCTGCCGTCAAGACATTGTTCTCGTCTTGATTGCAATCTCCTTAAGGCCCTTTTCGTATAGGGATTCTTGTTAGTTCATGTGTATCTGCTACTTAGTTAATACATCTCGACAGCTATGCTTCAGTGGCGGCTATTAGCTCGGCCGCTAAGCATCTGTTTTCCTTGAGTTTATGATGTTCCCGTGTAACAGCTGTCGGTCGATACTTCTACCATCGGCTGATTAGCTGATACAGTTGTTACCTTTCTAGTATCGGCTGCTGCCGATACAATTCCTTTGTTCTGTCCTACGTCGGCTGCACCTAGACACTGTATCAGAGTTGCACGCACGACCTTAAGATTCTTGTTATCGGCCGATCCAAGCCGATTCTAGTCGTTTTCCGTATCGGTCAAATATGGCCGATCAATCCTTAGTTTCCCCATCCTTGTCCACACACTTCCATCAGCCGATTTATCGACGGAGAGATCGGCTACATATCTATCGGTCACATACCCTTAACCACACTTCTATCGGCTATACGTCACTCAATTGTTGTGCTGACGTAATCGAGCCGATACAACCACACCTAGTTGCCTAGAATAACACTTAAGCACATCTCAGTTAAGACACAACTGCTTTAGGAATCCTCCCCCTGCTGAAGTAATCGATGCTTTCATCGATCATCTAAGAACCCGATGTGCTCATCAATCGGCTAAACCCTCGTTGTTTCCAATCAGCTCTGTTGTAACCCTCAACAAGTAGCTGTTTCTAATTGGTTGTTCCCCTGAAGCTCTGTTTAAGTTTAGCTTCAAATCTTTTTGGTTGTTATGTGATAGTGTGTTATATGAGTGCTGGATTGCAACTGTATTGTGAAGTCAGATAGTTTCATATGCACGTTTTGAATGTAATGTTGCATCGCATGTAGATATGACTACGTTCGGCAACGGTACCTGCGAGATCTCCCCGGAGTTTACGGAGGATGTTCTGAAGATCAAGTAAACGTCATCAAGGAACTGACTGAAGCCCCGAACCAAAGTTCGGAAGATATTGACATTTCTGACTTCAGCCTCACCAGTAAAGGCAAGCCCCGGACATATCCCACTATTTTATTTACACTGCAATCTATATCTATCTATATTGTATCTTGCATTAAGTCTAGGAGTTGGAATGAAACCTTAGATGCATGAATCCTAGGAATCCAATGTAATGCTCCCGAGTCCTTATCGGATAGATGCTCCGCTAAATAGGACCGGTAGAAGTCGGGTGATTTCCTGTCACTCGCGCGATATAGGGGTTGTAATGTTTACATTCCTGTTCTCACTATAAGGATGCCGGACGGGAGTTTTGTGCGGTATCATGGTTGAGGTGATACCCGTCTGTGTTGTTGAATTGGATAAGGCCGCGGGGTGTGTTAGCGGTGGTTAAGCATTTGAAAGTACTAACCACATGCCGCGAAATATGGTAAGCGGTAAGCCTAGTAACCAATCAGCCCGAGGCGTGGACATACCTCCCACCACTCGATTGCTTCTTCTGGTTACTTATGTTCGACTGAGGGAATACGTGTTGCAAGGGCAACCAGGAATACGGGTTTTGTAGTCGCGCTACAGACGTATGTCCTGCACGAGTGATGTGCGTATGTTCCTGCAGTCGCTTGTGGTGGACCTGTCCACGAGTCGGAATGAAAGGCAAACGGTTGCTTTGGAGCAAATGTTGGATGTTCCAAGCGTGTGTGTTAGGTTTACCTTGCAAGGTTAAATTCGATTCAGAATCGTCCGCCTCTCACGAAGATTGAGACTGCTTAATCCCTTTATCACACAGAGTAACAAGAGCAATTATATGATAAGTAATACTGATGGTTGAGATAAAGGGCTCTACCTTACTTGCTTAGCTATAAGTGCTTATCTAGAATGGATAATCACATAGAACTTGAAGCTAAAAGCTAAAAATAAGGATCTACTCTTAGTTGCTTTTCAGCTGAAACTAAACCTAGAGCTATTGTAAGCCTTCATGAGTCTAGTTATGGGCTAAAGTATACCCAAATCCGGGTAAGCCTTGCTGAGTATTAGTATACTCAGCCTTGCTAGTTTTATGTTTTTCAGGTATACTCCTTGAAGACCCTACTCTTTCCCTGCCTTGGCCCTATGCTTTTCCAGAAGGTTGGTCCGTGGAATGGGATCCGTCCTCGGCCAACATTAAAGATACCGAGTGATGTCATGCCCGGGCTTAGCATGACATCCACCTTGACGACGTGTTGTAATTCTTCGCGTATGTTTTCCGCTGCTTTAACCCTAACTTTACAGTCTGTAATCTTTTCTCTAGATTTGAAACTTCATACTTCTTTTGGAAACTCTTGTAATGTAATTCTCTGTAATGTAAAATGTGATGGTGATTGTATCTCTGGACTCACCTTCGTGTGAGGTAACCTTATTTGATCCTGTGTGTCGGTGGTTTATCGGGACGTTACCCGACAGGCCAAGGGATTATACCGTTTGAAGCACGTTGGAGCCCTCTGGGGTGGACTCGCGTGCTTGAGCCGGTATAATTCAGGTTGGTTCTGCCACATATAACACTGTTTACCTAAGATTTGAAACTAAACCTAACATTTACACTAAATTCAAATACCCTAGCTTTTATTTTCAGAAAATTTTGAAAATTCATAGTAAGCTTATCCAATAGAAATAAGCTTATCCACAAAAATTCAAGGCCATAGCCTTTATGGTTTTCAAAATAAAAATCAAACTAATCAAATTACTTCAAAGTAATTCAATACTCGAATTAGGACACAAATAATAGAATTGGATCCAACCCCCTTGTTTCATGAGTTTATATTTGTTAATTTAATGGATTGCAACTTTATTGTGAAGTAAAATCCTTAATTCGAGAACCATTTAATCAAATCATTGCATACTATGTAGAGTCAACGACACTCAACGACGGAGACTACGAGCTAGTCCCGGAACACGAGCAAGGATTTTCTGAAGATCCTACGAACGTCGCTGAGGTTATAACTGAAGCCCCGAACCAAAGTTCGGAAGTCTCTAACACCACTAACCCTAGCCCCGCTCCAGAAGGCAAGCCCCGATGCATAACCCAGTATTTCAAATTACTACATTATGGAATTCTATACTTATATATTATATGTTGCACTAAGTCCAGGAGTTGAAATGGAACCCTAGATGTATAAATCCTAGGAACCAATGTATTGTACCTGAGTCCTTATCGCATAGAGGCGCTATTAATAGGACCGGTAGAAGTCGGGTGATTTCCTTTCACTCGCGCGATATAGGAGTTGAATGTTTATTATTCTGCAACCACTATAAGGATGACGGACGGGGTCATGTGTGATACCATGACTCGGAAGGTTACCCCGTCTGTGTTGATAAAAGTTGATAAGGTCACAGTGTGTGGTAGTGGTGGCTAAGCGTTTGAAAGTACTAGCCACATGCCGCGAAATATGGTAAAGCGGTAAGCCTAGTACCTGATTGGCCCGGCAAATGGACATGTCTCCACCACTCGATTATTTAGTTTCTATTGTACACACGCACCGACGTGTGGGAGTACGTTCTGTATAGCAGACAGGAGTACGATCATGTAGTTGTGCTACAAACGTATGTCCTGCACAATTGATGTGTGTATGGTCCTGCAGTCGCTTGTGGTGGCCCTGATCCATAACCCGGAATATGAGGGAAACGGTTGCTTCGGAACGATCTTTGGATGTTCCAAGCGTGTGAGTTAGGTTTACCCTTGCAAGGTTTGGAAAATCGATTCAGAATCATCCGTTTCTCGTGGAGATTGAGACTACTTATTCCTTCTGCCACATAGAGTAAGAACAGTAACCTTTATGGAATAATCCGGATGGATGTTAATCTCTACCTTGTTTGTCTAGTATAGGTGCTTACCTAGCATGGTTAATGGAACTAGAATCTGAAAGCTAAAATATGAAAGTTAGCTTATACTCTTTGTTGCTTTTCAGCTGAAATTAAACTCAGAACCATTACAAGCCAGCATAAGTCTAGCTACATGGCTAAGTATACCATGACCCGGTTAAGTCTTGCTGAGTATTAGTATACTCAATCTTGCTAGACTATTTTCCAGGTATGACCTTTGAGAACCCCACGGATGGTTCCGCATGGCCAACTTTTGTTCCGTTTGGCTGGTCCGTGGAGTGGGATCCATCCCCGGCTGGCAGTGACCCTCATGAATGACGCCGTACTTTGGGCTGAGTGTGGTATCAACCTCCACGATGTGTGTAGTCGTGTGTGAATTTTCCTTCCGCTGTGAACCTGGACAAGCCGTTTAGCTTGTCGTCTTAAACAATGTTTGTATATTACTTTAAGTTTGAAACAGTTTGTAATAATGTTTAATATTCTACGCATTAAAAGTTCGTGAGCTGTTGTGTGATTGTAAAGTCGCCTTCGTGCGAGGTAAACCTGCATCGGGCAGTGACCCGACAAACCAATGGGTTGTTCCGTTTGAAGTGCGTTGAGTTAGTATCGGCTGTATAGCGATGACTAGCGCACTTGAGCCGGAATAATTCAGGCAGTTCTACCACAGCTGGTATCAGAGCTATAGGTTTATGCTTACACGTTGCAACAGCTCTTAAAAATATTTTCAGGATAAAACTTGCTTAACAAAAGAGTTTATAAATCGCGTTGGATTCGTCAAGATTGGTGCTTAGAATGCAAAGCCCTAGGGATTTATATGGGAATTATTAGGTGGCTGCTAATATATATATATATATATATATATAGTCTTGTTCTAACTCGCAGCACTACTCTCTGTCAAAACTTAAATTTATGCATAACCCAACTTTACTATTTGTAATGACACCATCGATGGTGAGGTAAGAAGGTAAGGATCCTCAACAAACTGAGGGAGCTTGGCCTTCCCGTCGGCGATGCGAACCGAACACTGTTTCTCATGCAGTGGCCTACTTGAGATGCTGCCAATATATCAACTTAGGTTGAATATATTGGGAGTATATGGTTCGGCGCAGGGTATGGCGATCGCTGTTCATACCCCCATTTTATACGGTACTCCATGAATTCGGTTCAAATGTAATGTATGTTAACGTTGTCCATACGGCGTGAATTGTACGGATACTGTTTCTATAGTGAACAGTACTATTTGGGAACGCTTTCATGTTGTGCTGCCATGAAAGGTTCAGATTATATAGATGTGATCTTCTGCAGGTACATTAACCACGATTAAGAGGTTAAGATGGATAGGACTTATTGACTAGATATTAGTGAGAGACGTATGTATTATGCCACCGAAATTAACCACGTAAGTCTGAAGATGTTCGGCAGTTGCTTTGGTTGTGAGGTCGAATAGTACGTGCATGCATAATCCATTAATAAACAAAATGAATGCATAATATATGTTGATCTTTTAAGGACGTATAGAATGTTGTTTATCTCTAGTATGGGTCAATAGGATTCTTGTGGTAGCATTGGTTGAGTACCTTAAGCATCCATCTGATTTCTAGCCTTTGCTGTTATCAGAATCGTTTGTCTCATTCCATTTACCTTGTGAGTTCTTAGCAGGGTAAATATATCTCACCATTTGCATTCTTGTTGCAGATGGCGGCCCCTTCAAACATCTTTTGGGATCACGCAGGGCATCTCCACACTAATGCCTTGCACTGGGAGGGTTTTCCCCGTCTTCTATGGGAATCACTAAGTTTGTTCTTCTACACCGAGCCTCCACAGTACGACGGAGTGGAGTATCGGAAAGAAGGTGTTCCTCGATGCTCAGTCAAGATAACTATTCCTCAACATCCTTTCCGCTCCAAGTGGCAGCCCATCGAGGTCAATGTGGTGGGCTATCGTCTAGTTGACACCATTGAGACTGCAGCTCTGGAGGCCATCCACATCTTCTGCAACCAGCATCCCATGGAAGTTGCAGGGTATCCTATTGGCCTATTCCCGGTAATAGATTCTGGTGATCCTGAGTGGAATTTCAGGATAGCCCATTATAGCCACTTGTCGGGAGATTCAGCCGAAGAAACGCTCCGTGGTCTTATCAGGTTCATGAATGTTCACCACCACTATCAGATCTTGCTACGCCGTGGTATGGGTCAGTTGATTGGCATAGCTCAAGGTCACTATCGAAATACTGATCGATAGGTCACCCAGATAGTGGAGTTTCAAGCCTTGGTCACGAAGAAGGAGGAGATCATCACAGCACGTGAGGAGGCTATTCTTCACCGGGAGGATCAGATCAATGAGAGTGATGCTATAATCACTCAACGCAACACGATCATTGAGTTCCTCCAGGAGCAAATCTGCGACCTTATCCTTGAGGTCGATGATGCCCATGCTCACATCGACGAACTCCAGCAGCAGCTAGTACCTCCTGCTGTGCCTGTAGCCCCTGAAGGTGGAGAAGAAGATCCGGAGGAAATCGAGGGAGTTTCTGATCTCGACTCCGAGCATGGAGACCCAGAGCCCAATCCTCAGCCAGATCATTCCTCTTCCAGCAGCCAGTCCTCCGTAGGCAACCTCGATGATTTTTAGTCCATCTAAATCGTCGATCTTTCAGATGTACTTAGCGTAGAATATTGTGACATAGGTCATGAGTAGATTACCTAGACTTAGAGCCGCTGGTTGTAATATATGCGGCATGTGTACATATAGTTTGACCCGTGGCAGTCAAACCACCCTGATGTAAGACGTTAAGGACCACCAGTATCTGCGATGTAATCTAAGCCTCGTGTTCTGTTATCTTGTTCAACATCTTTGCATCTGAAATGAGTTGGTTGAATGGAACATGTGAACTACTTATATGCTAGCAATAATCATCTGAAAATAGGAGTAAGAATATGGTTGATAATGGATATCTCCTTTGTTTCAGATGGTTGGAGCTACTCGTGGAACCCTGGAGGATTTCCGGCCAGACCAAGCTAGAGGTTCCCAGCAACCGCCACCAGCCCCGCCAAATCTAGCAGAGGTCATGGCTCGACAGACCGAACTCTTCAACCAGCTAGTGCAAGCTTAGATGGGCCAATTTCATCACCAGTTCCGAGGTCGTGATGAACACCCATCGGCTAATTGTCAAGACTTTCTCAGCACCCAGCCCCCACTATTCCATAAAGCAGACGAGCCCCTCCATGCTGACGCATGGCTCCGCACCATCGAGTCTAAGTTCGCATTATTGTCTGCCCCATGTTCAGATGAGAACAAGGCACTCTTCGCAGCCCAACAACTTCATGGCACCGCCCGCATATGGTGGGACCATTACCATGCCATGCAGCCGGCTGGTCATGTTGTCACCCGGGATGAATTTCAGACCGCTTTCAGAGCACACCACATCCCTGAAGGACTCATTGAGCGAAAGCTCAATGAATTTCTGAATCTGACTCAGGGAACCCGCACCGTTATGCAATATGCACAAGTCTTCAACCACTTGTGCCAGTATGCGGGTTATCATGCGGACACTAATGCTCGCAAACGTGATCGTTTCCGTCGAGGCCGGAACACCAAACTTAAGGAATGACTGAATTTGGTGAAGGGCGACACCTTCAATGAGTTGGTCAATATGGCCATCACCCAAGAGGACTGCATCTCAGCCCACCGGGCAGAAAAGAAACGGAAGACACCCACTGGACCCTCAACTGCGCAACCGCCAAGATATCGGTTGCTCCAGAACACTGCTACCCGAGCCCCACCCCGTAACAATCAACCAGGTAGATGGGTACCCAGACTACCCCAGCAAGCTCGATTCAATCAACCACCAACACCACAACCCGAGCAGCAACAACAGAAAGGCCCACGGCTGAGCTTTCCGCCATCCTATCAACGAAACAACAATTATCATTGTTTCAATTGCGGTAGCCCGTCCCATTTCATTAAGGATTGCCCCCAACCCCGAAGATCTTTCCAAGGGCAAACATCCAACCTGAACAACAAGGGCAAAGGCAAGAAGCAGATGGTGCAAGTCCGCCAGGGAAGGGTGAACTTCACCACTCTCTCCGAACTCCCCGAGGATGCGCCAATAATGACGGGTACTTTCTCTATCAACCATCAACTCGTGATTATACTTTTTTATTCCGGTGCCACCCATAGTTTTATCAGTTCAAAATGTGGGACAAAGATAGGCTTAAATCTTTATCCTACTAGTGGGGCCTATACGATAGCGACTCCTGGTGGTAAAATTTCCTCAAACCAAGTTTATAAAAGTGTGCCAATTCAGATGGGTAGAAATCTGGTGAGAACAGATTTACTGTTATTGGACCTAGAAGGAATGGATGTCATAAGGACCATAAGCTTCGTAAGCAAATTTTGGACGAAGCTCATTTGTCCAAATTCTCTATGCATCCTGGCAGTAAGACGTACCAAGATCTGAAATAGAACTTTTGGTAGACTCGCATGAAGCGAGAAATTGCAAAGTATGTCTCAGAGTGTGACATCTGTCAAAGAGTTAAAGCCAGTCATCTCAAAACTGCTGGTATTCTTCAACCTTTACCCATTCCTTCTTGGAAGTGGGAGGATATCAGTATGTTCTTTATCGTCGGCTTACCCAACACCTCTCAAAGACATAACTCCATCTGGGTAATCATTGATCGATTAACCAAGACTTCCCATTTCCTTCCCGTGCATACTACGTATAATGCCAAAATATGCCGAAATCTATTTAGATCAAATCATTCATCTTCATGGAGTGCCCAAGATGATCATTTCTGATCGTGGAGCACAATTCATCACTCGATTCTGGGAGCAACTTCAATATGGTCTTGGAACTAAGTTAATCCGAAGCTCCGCATATCACCCTCAGACAGACGGACAAACTGAACGGGTGAATCAGATTCTGGAAGATATGCTTAGAGCTTGTGCACTTCAGTATGATAAGAATTGGGACAAATGCTTGTCACTGGTAGAATTTTTTTACAACAACAGCTATCAAACTAGTCTCAAGATGGCTCCGTTCGAAGCATTATACTATCGCCGATGCCGAACTCCTTTGAGTTGGTCACAAACCGGCAAACGTAAAATCTTTGGACCGGACCTTGTCATTGAAGCCAAAGAAAAGGTGAAGACTATTTAGAATAATCTCAAGGCCGCCCAATCTCGACAGAAAAGCTATGCTGACATACGAAGGAGACCGTTACAGTTCCAGATTGAAGACTTTGTGTATCTTCGAGTATCTCCTACTCGGGGTATTCAACGGTTCGGCGTAAAAGGGAAGCTTGCTCCTCGATATATCGGACCCTTTGAAATTCTCAAAATCTATGGACCCGTAGCTTATCGTCTTCAACTTCCTCCTCAGTTAGTGGCCATCCATGACATCTTCCATGTATCTCAACTTAGGAAATGTGTCAAAGTTCCTACCGAGATCATCGATCCTCAAGCTATAAAAATTGAATCTGATCTAACTTATACCGAACATCCAATCAGAGTGCTAGACACAAAAGAAAGAAGCACTAGAAAAGAAACTATCAAGATGTTCAAAATTTAGTGGGATCATCATACTAAAGAAGAAGCGACTTGGGAAACCGAATCTTATCTTCAACGAAATTTCCCAGACTTCCTTCAAGCCAACTCCCAAATATAATCACCCACTTCCATTCTATTTCGGAATCTTGGGATGAGATTCTTTTTAGGGGGGAAGGCTATGACATTCAGGTACTTAGGATTATAACACACTAGATTCTAGTATAAAGTGTGTGTCTTTGATTTTGTGTGTGTGTGCTAAAAATTGAATGCAAAGGGAAAAGGGTGTTTGTGTAATTTTGTAAAAAATAGGTCCTTTAGTGTTAAATGGGTGAGAATGGGAGGTAAAATCCAAATATATGAAGGTTGTTTTGTAAAAGTCAAGAACTTGCTTTTAAATCACAAATATAGATGAAACTACAAATAGGATATATGTAAAGTGTAGTTTTTAAATAAGATTTAATTAAAGTTTAAAGCTGTGCCAAGTTTTATGTTAGTTTCAAATCCTTAGCTCTTTTTGCAACTGAACCTTAAAGCAAGGTTGTAGATCTTGCTAAACCCTACACTTTTGCTTTTGGGCACTTTTTCATTTGAGTTATGGTTTGAAAGTTATCTAGGCATTATAGAGGAGTCCCTGCACTTTTGGAAAATAGCATATCAGTCCCCATCGTCTACCTCCAGCTCCCTCCTCCTCTGTTTTCTCTGCGCCCGACTGCCGCCAACCTCGCCGGCCATGTGCCGCGCACCCACCGCCCCTCGCCGCTCTGAGCTGTGCCACGTGCCACCCCAGCACCCGCACCGCCGCTCCCCGCCCTCGCGCGAGCCTGCTCCCGCCTCTCCACGTCGCGCCGCCGCCGCCCGAGCCGCCACACGTGCCGCCGGCGTCGCCAGCTCCTGCTCGCGCACGCAATGCCTCTCCCGGCCTTAAGACATGCTCAGCTGTTGCTCTGTGATCTTCTTTACTCACCCGAGCACCTCTAGTCCACAGCATTTTCTCTTCCCGAGCGCAGCCCCTCGCCGGACCTCCGCTGCAACCCCTGGTCACCGTCGTCAGCCGCCCACGCCGCCGCCCAGCCACGATCCAGTGCTCCTAGAGCACCACCGCAACTCCCTGCAGCTCACTGACCCACCCAATTTCCCTTTCCCACATCTGAGAATCGCCTCCCGCAGCGTCGGTGAGCTCAAGCTCCGCCGCCGCTCGGCCTCGCCGTCGACCCGACGTGACACCGCCCCTCAGCCCCGACCAAGGGTACTAGCAGCACTGCATCATCCCGCAGAAGCGATCTAGCTACTCCTTCACTGCCCACCGACACCCCAGCCAGCAGAACGCCATGCCGCCATCGCCGCCGGTGAAAACCCGAGCCGCCTCACCGTAGACAACTCCCTTCCGCCCCACCTCCGGCCAAATTAGGTACGGTAATCGCACCACCACACCTCCACGGTGCTCATGTGCATCCCAGCCACCCACCTTCGCCAGCCCCTTGCTGGGAACATCAACCCGCCTCCACGGCCGCCACCACTCCTCACCGCCGGCCATGCTCCACCACTTTTCCTAGTGCACATCACCCACCTTTGAGAACAGCAGGTCCTGTAGGTCGTGTAGGACATGTTCCTCCCCGCCGAAGACCTCGCCGCCGGTGAGAACACGCCGGACAGACATGCCGGCCGCCATCGTGGGCTGTCAAGGACTCATTTGCAATTTAGTTTTCTATTTTAGCGACCCTTATGCTTAAACCCAAGGGCCTCTCTGTAAACCCCTCTTTCAATTCTTGTTTATAAACGATGTCAACTTGTAAAATCCATAGGATTGTGTAGAAAAATCCAAAAATTGCCATAGCAGTTTTGTTGGAATCTAGAAGTTCCCCTTGAAGAACATCCATCTTTCCCTCCTTGACCACATCCGTTCCTTCATGAGACAATTGGAGTGTATCTCAAATGTCCTTTGCAATTTCAAGCCCTCTTATCTTGTTGTATTCATATGAGCTTAGAGAGCTTTGAAGAACCATCAAGGCTTGAGCATTTCGGAAGAAGTCATGTTCTTGCTCTTTTGTGTGAGGGGGCTTAGCGTTAATGTCCACACCTACAACCACAATAGTCCAAAGAGAGGGATGAAGACCATATAAGTATATTTTCATATCATCGCTCGAACGAGCATAGTCACTTCCATCAAAGTGAGGAACTTTTCCCATTGGAACGGATGTAAAAGCAAGGTTAGCGGGATCAAGAGTTTTATGAGAGGAAGAAGTCTCATATGAATGAGACACCGCATGAAGTCCTGCAAAGATTTCCTTCTCCTTCAACTTCTTCTTGAGAAGCTTTTGTGCTTTCTTCTCGGCTTGTTCGGCAATCTTCTTTCTTATCTTCTCACTTCGTTTCTTCTTCTTCTCCGCTTCCTCCAAGCTCTCATCAACATCGCTTATAGCGAAGTCATCATCATCATCATCTGAGCATGATTCCACAACCACATGTTCTTTCTCGGAGGATGCACCAATACCGGAGTTATTTCCGATCCCGGCCATAGTGTGTTTCCCTTAGCGGTTAAGCCTTAATTAAGGGATTTGGCTCTGATACCAATTGAAAGGACCAACACTAGGCCTAGAGGGGGGATGAATAGGCCTTGTTCAAATTTTTCCTGAAAATCTTGGCAGAAAAACGTCAGCGGCCGGATGATCCGGCTCAAGGTCGGATCTTCCAGGTTCCGGATGATCCGGTCCAGGGTCCGATCATCCGGTGGCGGATGATCCGGCCTAAGGTCGGATCTTCCAGCCGGGAGAAAATAACCAACAACTAAATTCAAAATATACTTAACTTTTGATGATTTCCTTTGAATACAAAGTTGGCAAAAGGTATTGCAAAGCCAATGCAGGAATCCAATATACAAGATCTATACCTATCTAGTAGATCGGGTCGAAACAAGCTCAAGAACGATATGAACAATAATAAGTAAATGGAGACACAAGATTTAATCCGAAGTTCACTCCACAAAGGAGCTATGTCTCCATTGAGATGCTCACAAAGAACCGGGTGGCACATTTAGGTTTTGATCTGAGGCCCCAAGTCTCTCACAATCAACCGCAAAGGAGGATTGAGTTACTTACTATTGATCTCACAAAGAGAGGGGTAATACAAACTTTCGGGAGCTCAAACCACAAAGGAATGGGAGCTTACCGGCACCTCTAACCGTCAAGGAGCTGGACTCCAAGAGTAACAAACACAAATCAACGAATCAAAGGATGCTTCAAGTGCTTCTTGAGATGAAGAAGTGAAAGCCCACGAAGTGCTCTCTTCCCACACCCCAAATCTCACTCCCTCTCAATCCCTAGGTGAATCCTTGCAAGAATTAAGCTCTTGGATGGAGGGGAGGGTTGAAATGAATGCTGTGGAGGTGTGTTAGGTTGTGAGAAGCAGCAGGAGTGAATGAGGGGGGTGAAAGGGTATAAATACCCCACCCACCTCAAGTGACCGTTATGTGTATTTCTGAGGGGTACCGGATCATCCGGTGTTAGTCCGGATCATCCGAGCAAGCAACAGAATAGGTCAAAATACACTACGCAACTCCCATAGCCGGATCATCCGGCCTAGGGTCGGATCATCCAACCCAGCACTCATTTAAGCACGAAAAGCTCTCCAGAATTCCTAGGGCCGGATCATCCGGCCATGGGGTTGGATCATCCAACAGGCGACAGAAGGTTTCAGGCTTAGAGGCCGGATCATCCAGCCTAGGGCCGGATCAAACAACCCAGATGAATTTAGAAGGTAGATTTTCTCAAGAAAGAGTTTCATCTCAAACTGAAGCACTTTGACAATCTGGATCAGTCGACAGCATCCCCCTTTATAGTACGATGGTCCTATACTCAAATTCAAAATGAAAATCTGAATTAAATCACCAGTGAACTTCACCACCATACATATTTGAATTGGGGACCTTCTTTTCATCTTCTTCTCAACTCTTTCATTTTATTCCTGCACACAACTTTATCAAAGCATCATATCCCAAATTGTGATTGTCAAGAATCACCAAAATCAATTAGGAGCCTAGATGCACTTTCAGATACTACCATTGGACATTTGGAGGTGCAGATCTTGGAAGGTGATGCTCAAATTCTCCAACGAACACCGTAATTGACTTTTTGTAGGAACAAGTCCATGACTTGAACCAAGAATTAGGTGATGCCTTTGGACATATTGAGATGCTCCAAGAATAGCAAATGCCTCCTCTTGTGCCGAATGAATTAGAAGAAGAAGAGGAAGATTCCGAAGAAGAACCTGAGAAAATTGAAGGCGTATCTGAGATAGATTCGGAACCTAATCTTCAGCCCAATCATTCTTCTTTCGGCAGCCAGTCTTCTGTGGGCAACCTCGACGACTTTTAATCCATCCTTGTCGTTGATATCCTAGATGTATTTAGTGTAGTATAGTGTGACATAGGAAGTGTGTAATCTAGTTTGACTTAAGGGCCACTTGTTGTATTATATGTGGCAGGAGTAGGTATGGTTAAATGGTAATTGGTAGATTACCAAGATGTAATATACAGACCACTAGTTATGATCTATAACTCGAGTTCCTGTTCAGTTATCTATCGAACTGTCAATCTGTTGCACTATCTGTATATGTTTTCTTTTTGTGCGGTATATTCTAAAAATGGAAGCAAGGATAACTTGATGTAATGGACATCTTCCATGTTTTTCAGATGGTTGGCACTACGCGTGGAACTCCGGAAGGTTTCAGGCCAGACCAGGCTAGCGGTTCCCAACAACCGCCACCACTCCCCCCCCCCAAACCTAGTAGAGGTTATGGCATGACAGACTGAGCTTCTCAATCTGCTAGTGCAGGCCCAACAGACCCAGCATTGCCAGCAATCCCGAGGAGGTCATGATGACCTCAATCCTCAAGTGGCAAGCTATCAAGATTTCTTCAGCACCCAGCCTCCATTGTTTAGTAAAGCTGAAGAACCTCTTGATGCCGATGTCTGGCTCCATACTATTGAATCAAAGTTTGCCCTTCTTACTATACCTTGTGCGGACTCGAGTAAAGCTCACTTCGCTGCTCAACAACTTCGTGGCGCTGCCCGCATTTGGTGGGATAACCTTTGTGCCATGTAACCCGCTGGCCATGTTATCTCCTGGGAGGAATTTTGAACTGCCTTCATGTGACATTCAGGTATTAAGATTATAAACATATTAAATTTTAGTATAAAATGTGCATGTTTGATTTTGTATGTGTGTTCAAATTGAATGCAAAAAGGGAAAAGGACATTTATGTAATTCTGAAAAATATAGGTCCTTTAGTGATAAATGGGTGAGAATGGGAGGTGAAATCAAAAATATATGAAGGTAGATGTGTAAAAAGCAAGAACATACTTTTAAACCCGAGTGGAACTGAAACTACACCTAGGATGTAAGTGTGGTGTAGAAATTTAAAGGGGATTTACTTAAATTTAAAGCTCTGCCAAGTTTTATTTTAGTTTCAAATCCTTAGCTCTTTAGCAATTGGGCCTTAAAGAAAAGTTGTAGCTCTTGATGAACTCTACACTTTTGCTTTTGGGCACATTTTTATTTGAGCTATGGTTTGAAAGTTAGCTAGACATTACAGTGGAGTCCCTATATTTTTGGGAAATTCCGAGTCAGTCCTTCGTCTACCTCTAGCTCACTGCTCTGCTCTGCTCTGATTTCCCTCTGCCCGACGCGCCGTGCCGCTTCGCCGGCCATGTGCCAAGCACCGGCCACCCCGCGCCGCTCTAAACCGTGCCACGTGCCGCCCTGGCGCCCGCGTCGCCGCTTCCCCGGCTGGCGCTGGCCGCTCCTGCCCTCTCCACGTCGCGCCGCCGTCGCCTGAGCTGCCACGACTTCTGCCAGCCGCCAGCTCCTGCTCCCACACGACCACGCTTTCTTCTGGACCCCGACCACATCCTGGAGCTACCCACGCATTCCTTCTTGCCTTCACGCGACTACATTTCCACGACCTTTTCCTCTCCCGAGCACCACCCCTCGCCGGACCTCCGCCATAGCCTCGGGTCGCCGTCATCAGCTGCCCACACCACCTCCGAGCCCCGATCCAGTGCTGTTAGAGCATCACCGACCCATTGGTGCTCCCCAGCCCAACCAATTTCATTCTCCCGCGCCCAAACATCGTCTCCCGCAGCGCCGGTGAGCTCAAAGCTCCGCCGCCGCTCGGCCTCGCCGTCGACCCGCCGATACAGAGCCTCTTCACCACAATCAAGGGCACCAGCAGCACCACATCAACCCGTAGAAGCTTCCTGGCAGCTTCTTCACTGCCCTACGACACCCTAGCCAGCAGAACGCCGTGCCGCCATCGCCGCCAATGAAAACCCGAGCCGCCCCACTGTCGACGACCCCCTTCTGCCCCACCTCTGGCCAAATTAGGTACGGTAATCTCACCCTCACACCTCCACGGTGCTCATGCGCGTCCCAGCTACTCACGTTCGCTGGCCCCTCACCGGGAACATGAGCACGCCGCCACGGCCGCCGCCATTCCTCGCCGCCGGCCATGCTCCCCCACTGTTTCTGGTGCACATCACCCACCATTGTGATCAGCAGGTCCTGTAGGTCGTGTAGGGCCTGTTCCTCCCCGCCCAGGACCTCGCCGCCGGTGAGAACACACTGGACCGACACGTCAGCCGTCGTTGTGGGCTGTTGAGGACCCAATTGCGAATTAACTTTCTGTCTCAAGGTTCCATGTGCAAGAAACCGAGGGCCTCTCTGCAAGACTCTTAATTAGTTTAGCTGTCAACTTGTAAAATCCATAGGAATGTGTAGAAAAATCCAAAAAATTACCGAACCAGTTTTGTTGGGATCTAGAAATATAAATCTACAACTTTTGTTAATAGAGTATGGTTTGAAACAAAATTCTTTTAAAGTTATTTTAGAGTTCAGTGAAAAGGATATCTTGTGTATAACCTTTGCATAGAAGCTTATTTTCTTGTAATTTTTGGTGTGTAACCTGTATAGGTGGTGAGTGAGCTTGTATGAAAATTCCATACTCAGTACTGCTCTGTAGTTTAAGTTCTTTTAAACTTTTGCAAATCAAATTTGAAGTGGTTTGAATTTTTTTAAGCATGTTCCTGAGGCTTTTCTGTTTAGATCTTTTTATCATAACCTAATTTGTTGATAATTAGTTCATAATTAAATTTTCAAGAATTTATAGTTCTGTTTACTCAGGGTTTGAATTTAAACTTGAAACTTGAATTCAAATTCAAATGCTTTAGTTTCTATTTTCAGAAAATTATGAAAAATTCACCATAATCTTATTGTTATAAATAAGCTTATCCACCAAAAATTCAAAATCAGAACCTTGATGATTTTCAAAATAAAAATCAAACTTGTCAAATTACTTCAAAGTAATTCCATTATTATGACAATGAATTAAATACAAATAATAGAATTGGATCCACCCCCCTTGTTTCATGAGTTTATGTTTGTTAATTTATTGGATTGCAACTTTATTGTGAAGTAAAATCCTTAACTCAAGAACCAACTAATCAAATCCTTGCATATCAGGTAGAGTCAACGACACTCGACGACGGAGACTACGAGCTAGTCCCGGAAAACGAGCTAGGATTTTCTGAAGATCCTACGAACGTCGTCGAGACTATAACTGAAGCCCGAACCAAAGTTCGGAAGTCTCTGACACCCTGACCCTAGCCCCGCTCAAGGAGGCAAGCCCCGGTGCGTAACCTAGTATTTTAATTTACTACAATTTTATACTTATATATTATATCTTGCATTAAATCTAGGAGTTGAAATGGAACCCTAGATGCATGAATCCTAGAAACCTTTGTATTGTGCCTGAGTCCATATCGAATAGATGCTCTGCTAATAGGACCGGCATAAGTCGGGTGATTTCCTGTCACTCGCGCGATATAGGAGTTGAATATTTACTATTCTGCAGTCACTATAAGGATCATGGACAGGGTCATGTATAGTATCATGACTCGGAAGGTTACCCCGTCTATGTTGATAAAAGTTGTTAAGGTTCCAGTGTGTGGTGGTGGTGGCTAATGTCACACCCGAATTATAAGAATATAAATCGAGCAATCATATATGTGCCAGGATCAAGTCACGCATATATACAACAGATTATCAGGATATCACAACACATGTCACGAATAAAAACGTATAAATTATAAAATGAATTTCTTTATTACAACTGAATCAAGAATCAGTTCAAGGAATGCGGAAGCGTAAAATCAATACATGAAGAGTGGGGCGCCACAGGGACGTCAACTGGGAGACAACGCCTAGAAATCGTCGAGTCCGCTGATGTAGTCCTCCACGTCGCCTGGTACTGAGCAGCAGTCGAAGATATCCCAAAGAGAACAGAAGAGAGGAAGAGGCAAGTGTGAGTACACAACTTGTACTCAACAAGTATAACACAACTATGAGGCTCTAGGCTAGCTGACTCAACTGCATTAGCTTTTAGTCTTGGCAAATTTTATTAAAACTATTTACTATAAGTGGATGAATTACCATAAACCCAAATTACATAAGAAATTAATCAATATTAATTAAGAGCTACTGAGAACCATCCAAACCAAACCACCCGGGGAATCTCCCTAATCAAAGGTTGATAACCCCACTAATCAGACGGAAGATCTGGGCCGCTCATGACTGTGAGCACAGCTGATATATCAGTTTTACACTCTCGAGAGGTTGCACAACTTTACCCACAAAGTCGTGAGCTACGCTAGTTGTTCATCACACTTCCTTAGGTGAGATGGCTAGCAAGCACACTACGAGACCGTTACAAAGGATCACATTGGTAATGTGTAACCGCTAAGGATTCTGGATCAGCAACGATGGGGCCCACCTCCGGGGGTACAAGACACACAGCACAGACCAAGCCGGAGGAGCAGGGACCATTGAAGCTTACCACCCCTCTTGCCCACGCAGGTACGTTACTCCCGAACCAACACGACCTAATTAGTAAGTCAAGACCGTCCCATTCCAGTCTTGTGGTTGCGCGGTTGTCCCAGGTTGTCGCTCTATGAACCGGTCCTTATGGAGAGTGGCCAACCAAGCACTAAGCACTGTGCTGGCCCCCTAAACCAAGTTTCTAACAAAACATATTTTTAAGGAGACGTGAACCACTCAAGCACACAGCACAGAGGGCCACGCTCAGGATTAAGTTGCATAAGACCATTAACAAAATTAATTAAAAAGGACCAAGTTTGTTATAGCGCAGCAACCTAGCACAACTAACCATAATGCAACCCAAAGGATATAAATATAAGGATAAAGGTGGCTAGGAAATCCTTATAGGCATACAGAATTAAAATGCAGTATGAAATTGTATTTAAAAGTGATAGGATGTTCATGTTATACTTGCCTTCCTCAAAGTTCTCCTGTTGCTGCTCAAGAGCTTCCGAAGATGGTGGCTCCTGGTACTGGTCCAAAGGCTCCGCGTCTACTCACGATCATCAAGCATGGTCCACACATACACACATGCACAAACAATAGCAAACTATAAGAAAACAGTACATGAATACAATAGAACAGCACACAAAACTAGTCTAAAGCTACTCTACACGTTACAACGATCGCGTGGACATAAAGAACACCTAAAACGGAGTTAAGACGCGAAAACTACGCTTGAAACAAGATCCAGGGACCTATTTGCGAGAAAAAACAGAACTTCCAGGGGGTTCTGTGCGAAAACTGGGGACCTAAACGTAATTAAAGCATAGACTCGGGGTCTAACGCGCTAAAACTCACAGCATGGACGGCGGGTTCAATTTTGAACAACTCCAGGGGGGCGAACAGAAGAAACAGGACTAAAACGTAAATACTTGTGAACTAAAGAGGACTGCGGGTTGATTCTTGAAAAAGCCGAGGTCTCTTTAGAAAGATCACCATGCCGAACCGGTACGTTTTAATCTGGGCCGCCGGATCTAGCATCTATGGCCCAGATTAGATCCTAACAGCGAAGGGGTACGCGCGCACGGTGACCCTCGGATCTGGATCCAATGCTCCTGACTCTCACTTTCCTCGGATCTAAAACGGTGCGCTGGATCGACGACGGACGGCTCAGATTTAAAACCCCGGATGAACTGGTACGCGTGGACTCCGTCCTTTGGATTTAGATCCCGTGGCTCGGATCCAACCCTACCGCGATCTAATCCTATGCGCTGAATACGGATCGGGCGGCCAGGAACAAAAGAGGCGCGGGCTGGCGGCGATCCCTCACCGGAGCTCGGCTCCCGCGGCGGTGCCTCGCCGGCGCTTCGTCGGAGCAGGCGATCTGGGCCGTCAGTGGGTCTTTTGGCCTGCGGTTTGGCCGTAGAGCACGAGCGCGGGATGGGTAATCCACTGGTGGGCTCAGGAAGGGGCGGCATCGGCCGGAGGGAGAGGCTCGCGGGGAGAGGCAGCTCGGGGCGACGAACATCGCCGGCGTGCGCGCGTTCCGGCCTCGGGTGGTGCCTATGATCTACGACATCTGGCGCATCGTGACCAGGGGGGACGCGTGGTGCTCACCTAGGGGTTGTGGGGGCCGGAGCTGCGGCGGACGGAGGAGAACGATGACGACCGGCGGCGGAAGGGCTCGGCTCTCGCGGAGGAAGGTGATGCCGGGGTACCCCAGGCGTCTGGATCCCACGGTCGGCTCGGGGTTGACCTGTGAAGCTGGCAGAGGGGTCAGGGAGGCGTGGGGCTCACCGGCGGCGAGCAATTTCGGCGGTGGTGGACTTACCCGCGGCGGTGTTCCGGGAGAAATTCGGACCGAGGAACGGGCCGAGGTCACGGGTGAAGGGCGCTGGAGCTCCTGGGTGGTGAGGCGGTGCTGAGGCGCAAGCTCTCGCGGGCCGTGGCACGGTGGAACGGCGTGCCCATGGTGGCGCAGAGGAGGTGGTGCGGCGGAGGAAAAGGGGGCGGCGGCGTTGGAGGTCCTCGGGCGACGCAAGAGCTAGGGTTAGGGTTCAGATGGTTGGGGCTGCTCTTTGTAGGGCGGCGGAGCCACACTGCGAGCGGGCCCGGGGAGAGAAGGTCGCCGGCGATCTCGGGGCTGTTGCGCGCTGGGGAGGAAGAAGGAGGGGGAGAAGAAAGGCGCTGACACGTGGGGCCGCTGAGTCAGAGAGAGAAAGGAAGGGAGGGGAGAGCGGGCGCGTGGCTCGGGCTAGGGAACGGGGCAAGCTGGGCCGGCGCGGCCCAAGCGGGGAGGGGAGAGGAGGGAGGGGGCCCGAGGGGGAAGAGGGGTAGCTGGGCCGCCGTGGCCCATTCGGGAGGAGAGGGACACGAGAGCTGGGCTGGGCCAAGGATTTGGGTTCTTTTTCTCTCCTTCTTCTTTTCCTTTTCTTTTCTATACTCAACTAATTCAAACAAATCTAATTGAATTCAAAATACAATTTTGAATTCAAACCTATAAACTCAACACAATTAAAACAATGCTCCAGCATGAATGCACAAGCAAGTTGATCCCATGATAAATTTTAATTACTTGCGTTATAAAATTACTTTAAATGCGAGATAAATTAGAGAAAACCCTGGAAATTTTATTTAAGCCCAAATGAATTCATTAAAATTAGGGAAATTACATTAGGGTGTTACAAACCTACCCCCCTTACAAGAATCTCGTCTCGAGATTCGAATAGGCTAGCTAGCAAAGAGATCGGGATATGTCTTTCTCAACTCATCTTCTCGCTCCCAAGTAGCCTCATCCTCCGTGTGGTGACTCCACTGAACACAGCACATCTTGATTTTCTTGTTCCGGGTAACTCTCTCAGATGTCTCCAGAATCTTCACCGGATGCTCGATGTAGGTCAGATCCTCCTGCACATCCAACCCTTCTATCGGTGCTTGCTCTTCTGGCACCCTCAAGCACTTCTTCAGCTGAGACATGTGAAACATATCGTGCACTCCTGAGAGATTGAGAGGCAACTCCAAATGATATGCCACCTCACCTTTCCGTTCCAGCACCTTGAACGGACCAATGTATCGAGGGGCTAGCTTCCCTCTCACATTAAACCTGCGGATTCCTCTCATCGGCGAGACCTTCAGGTACACATGATCACCCACTGCAAAGGTCAAATCCCGACGACGAACATCCGCGTAGCTCTTCTGACGAGTCTGAGCGACCCTCAGATTTTCTCGCACTTGCTGTACCAGCTGTTCTGCCTCCTCAACAATATCCGGGCCAAATACCTGCCTCTCGCCAATCTGAACCCAATACAGCGGAGTCCTGCACTTCCGACCATACAGGGCCTCGAAAGGAGATTTCTTCAGACTGGCCTGATAGCTGTTGTTATACGAAAACTCTGCATACGGCAGGCATTTATCCCAGCTGGTACCATACTGAATAGCGCAGGCTCGAAGCATATCCTCCAACACTTGGTTGGTCCATTCTGTCTGCCCATCTGTCTGAGGATGATATGCGGTACTGAAGCGCAGCTTCGTATCCAATGAATTAGGCAACTGCTCCCAGAACCGTGAAGTGAACTGAGATCCTCGATCAGATATGATCTTCTTTGGAACACCATGTAGACAGACGATCCTGGAGATTTACAACTCTGCGAGTCTAGCACCGGAGTAGGTAGTGTTGACCGGAATGAAGTGAGCAACCTTCGTCAACCGATCCACTACTACCCATATGGAGTTGTACCCTTTCTGAGTACAAGGCAAGCCAACAATGAAGTCCATGGTGATCTCCTCCCATTTCCACTCTGGAATCTTCAACGGCTGCAATAGACCTGCTGGTCTCTGATGCTCTGCCTTGACACGCTGACAAGTGTCACAGATAGCCACGTACTCCGCAACGGAACGCTTCATTCCATACCACCAGAATCGTTCCTTCAGGTCATAAAAAATCTTCGTGCTGCCCGGATGAATAGAATACGCTGTATCATGAGCCTCACTCAAGATCAGCTTCCTGAGATCTGCTACATCCGGCACACACATACGACCCTTGTACCACAAGGTACCTTGATCATCTTCTCTTTAATGAGGAGCTTTGCCCATCTTGAGCAACTCACAAATCTCCTGCAGCTTCTTATCTTCTTTCTGATGTTGCCTGATCTCGACCTCTAGAGTGGGTTCTGCCTCGAATGATGTACCCGAGGTGTGATGCAAGAAACCCAGACTCAACTGCTCAAACTCCTCGCATAACTCCTGAGGCATCTGAAAAGCCACGGCCATGTTAACATAGCTCTTCCTGCTCAGAGCATCTGCTACAACATTGGCCTTGCCCGGATGATAGTGAATCTCCAGGTCATAATCTTTGACTAATTCTAGCCATCTTCTTTGCCGCATGTTCAGCTCACTCTGCGTGAAAATGTACTTGAGGCTCTTGTGATCGGTGTAAATGTCACACCTTTGCCCAAACAAGTAATGCCTCCATATCTTCAGAGCATGCACAACTGCGGCTAACTCCAGGTCATGAGTGGGATAATTCAGCTCGTGCCGGCGCAACTGCCGCGAAGCATAAGCTATCACTCTGCCTTCCTGCATCAGGACGCAACCAAGACCATCCCTCGAAGCATCACAATACACTGTGAACCTCTTGCTCTGGTCTGGCAGAGTAAGGACTGGAGCCGTAGTCAACCTCTTCTTCAACTCCTCGAAGGCCTTCTGACGCTCATCAGTCCAAGAGAAATCCACACCCTTCTCTAGCAAGGAAGTCAAAGGCTTCGCAATCTTGGAGAAATTCTCAATGAACCTCCGATAATAACCTGCTAAGCCCAGAAAAGAGCGAACTTCCTTCACTGTCTGCGGTACAACCCAGTCAAGCACATCCTTCACCTTCCCGGGGTCCACAGCAATATCTCCCTTGGAGATAACATGACCAAGGAATGGAACCTCGTCAATCCAGAATTCGCACTTGCTGAGCTTGGCATACAGCTTGTGCTCTCTGAGCCTCTGCAACACCAGCCTTAGATGCTTCTCATGCTCTGCTTCTGACTTAGAATATATCAGGATATCATCAATGAATATCACCACAAAGGTGTCCAGATAATCCATGAAAACCTTGTTCATCAGATGCATGAAGAAAGCTGGAGCATTGGTCAAGCCAAAGGACATGACCGTATACTCGTATAGCCCGTACTTGCAGGTGAATGCCGTCTTCGGGATATCCTCGGGATGAATCTTCAGCTGATGATAACCCGAACGCAATGGAGCTGATCGAAAAGATCCTCAATACGGGGCAATGGATGCTTGTTCTTGATGGTGATTGCATTCAGATCCCGATAATCGACGCACATTCTCTTCGCACCATCCTTCTTCTCTACGAGCAATACAGGAAAAGCCCAAGGAGAGAAACTACGACGGATATAACCCTTGGCTAGCAACTCGTCGATGGTCTTCTTAACTTTCTCATGCTCAACAGGTGCCATACGATACGGCCGCTTAGCAATAGGAGCTGTGCCAGGCAAGAGATCAATGGAAAACTCAATGTCGCGATCAGGCGGCATACCTGGCAAATCATCCGGAAAGACATCCGGGAATTCAGACACCACGCGAATGCCATCCGTGGGTCTAGCCTCCATCTGATGAAGAAATCCAGAAGGCTCTGTGGCTCCAACAGTGACCTCCTGACCATCCGGTGCTGACAGAAGAACAGTCCTCTGAGCACAATTTATCCGGACTCCCCACTTAGCAAGAGTCTCCATCCCGAGGATCACGTCAATGCCCTAGGTGTCTAGCACCATCAGATTTGCATCGAAATCTACCCCCCTTATGGCCACACTGACTCTGGGACAGAAGACATGAGACCTCAACTGCCCTCTCAGTGAAGATACTAACATGCACCTCTTTAATGTGCTAGTAGGAATGCCATGATGCTCAACAAAAGACTGGGTGATGAAAGAATGCGTAGCACAAGTATCAAAAAGCACTGTAGCAGGATGGGTGTTGACCATAAACGTACCAATATCCACGTTAGGAGCCTCGGCCGCTGACTCGGCCGTCACGTGGTTCACCCGGCCCTGAGCTGGGGCCTTGGGCGGTGCTGCACGCCCTTGTTGTCCTGCCTGCGCCTTCTGAGGGCAGACGTTGGCGTAGTGCCCCGGCTCGCCGCAGTGGAAGCACACTCGCGGAAGTGCCGGAGCCTGCTGCCCGGCAGGAGGAGTGGGCACTCCCTGCCTCTGAGCTGGTGGGGCCGGAGGTGCTGGAAGCCTCTGTCCCTATCCTGCCTGCTGCGGAGGATGAGGAGGGAACTGCTGCCGCTGCTGGTACTGCTGGGGCGGCCTCCGCTGCTACTGCTATGGATGCTGATAGCGGGGACGAGTGTTGCTGCCCGAAGAGGATGGAGCCATCTTCCTCTTCTTATCCTCAATCTCCCGGTGCTTACGCTTGGTGTTGAGGGCAGCATCAACCAGTTGGTTGAAGTTGTCGAAGCGGTGGTTCAGCAGCGCGTACTGGATGTGATCATCCAGCCCTTCCTTGAAATACTCCTGCTTGTCGCTATCACGGGCGACGTCAGCAGGGGCGTAGCGGGCAAGCTGAAGGAAATGGTCATGGTACTCTGTCACCGTCATTGATCCCTGAAATGACAAACACGGATAACAAGGATGGAGATCGCTCAGTATGTCAGGCTTACGAGAGTGATCAAGGATAGATCAAGCTCAAAGATATTGCAGAGATTTCCATTCAAATTTACCTGCTTAAGGGCACGAAACTCCTTCTGCTTCATCTTCATTATGCCCTCAGGGATGTGATGGTTCCTGAAGCGCTCACGGAACTGGACCCAGGTGAGAGAGTCGCGGTCCTGAGCCGGGTAGGACTCCCACCAGTCGAGAGCGGAGCCTCGTAGCTGCCCTGCTGCGTACAGAACCCTCTCCCGGTCATCGCACTGCGCAACATCCAACTGGCGCTCCACCGAACGAAGCCAGTCGTCCGCCTGGAGTGGGTCCGTGGCGTGAGAGAAGGTCGGAGGATGACCGCTCAAGAAATCCGCACGCCTGTCACAGGGCTGAGGCGGCGGAGGAGGCGGTGGCTGGGCGTGGATATGCTGAAGAGCCTGAACAGTATTGTTCAGGGTCGCCATCATCTGCATCTGGAGCTGGAAGAACTGCTCCGGGGTCAGTGGTGGCGGCATCGGCAACGGCTGACCAGTACTCTGGTTGTTCTGCTCCTGCTGGTCAGAACCGGTACCGGTGCGCCTGGTGTTCACCATCTGATTGCAACAAACGAAATTTTATGAGAACGAAATATGGTGCAGCTGCGGAAATGAAACTTCGGAAGGATATGACAGAGAGAAAAGAATATAGGTTTTACCCCCAACGTTCTATCTCACTTTTACCATTTAGTTCAAGTTGTGTTAGGGTCGATTTGCATGAACAAATTTAACTACTAGACTATGCAATCAACCAAAAATCCAAATCAAACATTTGCACAATAACAAACATTCAATATTCACAACTTAGTCGAGTTTATCACACTACCCGACCAACACACTCGTTCTAGCATATTTTCATCGGGACAACCTAAACTTATAAATTACAGGATTAGGCAACATCAGGCCAACGTCTACAGAAAACTCAAGCTGTTTCTCAGAGAAGACAGGAGAGAGGTAGCAAATCAAGGGCTTAGGAGTCAAGGACTAGAGGCAGGAAATGATGTTTGGAGGTCTGCGGAAACAAGGTAAGAGAAAAGAAGTTCTAAACTTGACCAATTCTACCTAGGCTTCGTCCTATAGTCAACACGGCTCTGATACCAATCTGTCACACCCGATTTATAAGAACATAAATCGAGCAATCATATATGCGCCAGTATCAAGTCACACATATATACAACAGATTATCAGGATATCACAACACATGTCATGAATAAAAACGTATAAATTATAAAATGAATTTCTTTATTACAACTGAATCAAGAATCAGTTCAAGGAATGCGGAAGCGTAAAATAAATACATGAAGAGTGGGGCGCCACAGGGACGTCAACTGGGAGACAACGCCTAGAAATCGTCGAGTCCGCTGATGTAGTCCTCCACGTCGCCTGGTACTGAGCAGCAGTCGAAGATATCCCAAAGAGAACAGAAGAGAGGAAGAGGCAAGTGTGAGTACACAACTTGTACTCAACAAGTATAACACAACTATGAGGCTCTAGGCTAGCTGACTCAACTGCATTAGCTTTTAGTCTTGGCAAATTTTATTAAAACTATTTACTATAAGTGGATGAATTACCATAAACCCAAATTACATAAGAAATTAATCAATATTAATTAAGAGCTACTGAGAACCATCCAAACCAAACCACCCGGGGAATCTCCCTAATCAAAGGTTGATAACCCCACTAATCAGACGGAGGATCTGGACCGCTCATGACTGTGAGCACAGCTGATATATCAGTTTTACACTCTCGAGAGGTTGCACAACTTTACCCACAAGTCGTGAGCTACGCTAGTTGTTCATCACACTTCCTTAGGTGAGATGGCTAGCAAGCACACTACGAGACCGTTACAAAGGATCACATTGGTAAGGTGTAACCGCTAAGGATTCTGGATCAGCAACGATGGGGCCCACCTCCGGGGGTACAAGACACACAGCACAGACCAAGCCGGAGGAGCAGGGACCATTGAAGCTTACCACCCCTCTTGCCCACGCAAGTAAGTTACTCCCGAACCAACACGACCTAATTAGTAAGTCAAGACCGTCCCATTCCAGTCTTGTGGTTGCGCGGTTGTCGCAGGTTGTCGCTCTATGAACCGGTCCTTATGGAGAGTGGCCAACCAAGCACTAAGCACCGTGCTGGCCCCCTAAACCAAGTTTCTAACAAAACATATTTTTAAGGAGACGTGAACCACTCAAGCACACAGCACAGAGGGCCACGCTCAGGATTAAGTTGCATAAGACCATTAGCAAAATTAATTAAAAAGGACCAAGTTTGTTATAGCGCAGCAACCTAGCACAACTAACCATAATGCAACCCAAAGGATATAAATATAAGGATAAAGGTGGTTAGGAAATCCTTATAGGCATACAGAATTAAAATGCAGTATGAAATTGTATTTAAAAGTGATAGAATGTTCATGTTATACTTGCCTTCCTCAAAGTTCTCCTGTTGCTGCTGAAAAGCTTCCGAAGATGGTGGCTCCTGGTACTGGTCCAAAGGCTCCGCGTCTACTCACGATCATCAAGAATGGTCCACACATACACACATGCACAAACAATAGCAAACTATAAGAAAACAGTACACCAAAACAATAGAATAACACACAAAACTAGTCTAAAGCTACTCTACGCGTTACAACGATCGCGTGGACATAAAAAACACCTAAAACGAAGTTAAGACGCGAAAACTACACTTGAAACAAGATCCAGGGACCTATTTGCGAGAAAAAACAGAACTTCCAGGGGGTTCTGTGCCAAAACTGGGGACCTAAATGTAATTAAAGCATAGACTCGGGGTCTAACACGCTAAAACTCACAGCATGGACGGCGGGTTCAATTTTGAACAACTCCAGGGGGCTGAACAGAAGAAACAGGACTAAAACGTAAATACTTGTGAACTAAAGAGGACTGCAGGTTGATTCTTGAAAAAGCCGAGGTCTCTTTAGAAAGATCACCATGCCGAACCGGTATGTTTTAATCTGGGCCGCCGGATCTAGCATCTATGGCCCAGATTAGATCCTAACAGCGAAGGGGTACGCGCGCACGGTGACCCTCGGATCTGGATCCAACGCTCCTGACTCTCACTTTCCTCGAATCTAACACGGTGCGCTGGATCGACGACGGACGGCTCAGATTTAAAACCCCGGATGAACCGGTACGCGTGGACTCCGTCCGTTGGATTTAGATCCCGTGGCTCGGATCCAACCCAACCGCGATCTAATCCTATGCGCTGAATACGCCACGGTTTGGCCGTAGACCACGAGCGCGGGATGGGTAATCCACTGGTGGGCTCAGGAAGGGGCGGCATCGGCCGGAGGGAGAGGCTCACGGGGAGAGGCGGCTCGGGGCGACGAACATCGCCGGCGTGCGCGCATTCCGGCCTCGGGTGGTGCCTATGATCTACGACATTTAGCGCATCGTGACCAGGGGGGACGCGTGGTGCTCACCTAGGGGTTGTGGGGGCTGGAGCTGCGGCGGACGGAGGAGAACGACGACGACCGGCGGCGGAAGGGCTCGGCTCTCGCGGAGGAAGGTGATGCCGGGGTACCCCAGGCGTCTGGATCCCACGGTCGGCTCGGGGTTGACCTGTGAAGCTGGCAGAGGGGTCAGGGAGGCGTGGGGCTCACCGGCGGCGAGCAATTTCGGCGGTGGTGGACTTACCCGCGGTGGTGTTCCGGGAGAAATTCGGACCGAGGAACGGGCCGAGGTCGCGGGTGAAGGGCGCTGGAGCTCCTGGGTGGTGAGGCGGTGCTGAGGCGCAAGCTCTCGCGGGCTGTGGCACGGTGGAACGGCGTGCCCACGGTGGCGCAGAGGAGGTGGTGCGGCGGAGGAAAAGGGGGCGGCGGCGCTGGAGGTCCTCGGGCGACGCAAGAGCTAGGGTTAGGGTTCAGATGGTTGGGGCTGCTCTTTGTAGGGCGGCGGAGCCACACTGGCGAGCGGGCCCGGGGAGAGAAGGTCGCCGGCGATCTCGGGGCCGTTGCACGCTGGGGAGGAAGAAGGAGGGGGAGAAGAAAGGCGCTGACGCGTGGGGCCGCTGAGTCAGAGAGAGAAAGGAAGGGAGGGGAGAGCGGGCGCGCGGCTCGGGATGGGAAACGGGGCAAGCTGGGCCGGCGCGGCCCAAGTGGGGAGGGGAGAGGAGGGAGGGGGCCCGATGGGGAAGAGAGGTAGCTGGGCCGCCGTGGCCCATTCGGGAGAAGGAGAGGGACACGAGAGCTGGGCTGGGCCAAGGCTTTGGGTTGTTTTCTCTCCTTCTTCTTTTCCTTTTCTTTTCTATACTCAACTAATTCAAACAAATCTAATTGAATTCAAAATACAATTTTGAATTCAAACCTATAAACTGTTGTCGGTCAAAACCCGCCAGTGGGCAGCGACAGGCAACACGAGGAGCCGGGAGGCTTCCGGGACGGCTGGTGGGCCCCGGTCCCTCGGTCAACGGCCCAGTAATCCGGCGCGCGCCCTGGCCGAGAGTCGCTAGGCGTGCCACCTGACCGTGCACCCGATCAGGAAGGTATGACGTGTCAAACTACTGCGTGCATAGGCATGTGTAAAGATTAGTCCGAGCCGTGATCGGCTCATCACCTCCTCCCCGGTATCGGCTATAGGGAGCCGATTGCATCAACACGGGGTCGGATCTCTGGAACATGCAGCATGCAAACATATATATATATATTTAAACAAGATTTGCTTCATGAATATCAATCTAATCCAACCCGCGACAACTAAGTCCTCATTGCACAATCGGAACATCCTACACGTGATTGAGCCTAACAAATACACGAAGGCATCGGAATATCGATCTAAACAAAGATCAAAGAAACAACTGAAAAGCCAATTCCTGAAACAACCTCTATTCAAGCGATAAGCTGATACAAAGCATATCATCGGATCATTCAACTCGTTTGCAAGGCCTAATCATGCACATATCGAACCAAGCCTCTAAATAAACAGAAACCAGCCTTAACAGATCGGATCTACTGATAAATATGAAACAAGATATAACCATCGTACCCGTGAACGAATACGATGATCAAGCACACGAGAGCAATGAATAAAGCATGATCAAGGTGCAAAAAGAATAAAATTACTCCATGCGTGCGAAGATAAATAACGCTACTCGCCATCTACAAGGCTTCAGCACGAGCAACGTGTAAACGAACAAGCAAGGGTGATGCTACCCCGATCACGCAGAACGTGATCGGGGTCGCATGGCACTTACCCGATGAGAAACCCTAGAACAGGGGAGGCGATACGCCGAGAGTTGATGATGAACGATTCTGTCTTTCTTGTTTATTCATGGTACATATTTATAGTCCGTAGACTTGTTCTCTTTAACTAACCCTAACCTAACACGACACGAATCTTAACTGCTTATTCCTAACTTACACGGCCTTACTGGCCTCCATCATCCGCACAAGGCCCGATTCGCAAGCTTTTCGTGACTGCCTTCTAAGCCCATCTTGCTCCATGGCCCACTTCTGGCCCGGTCAAAATACGGCGATAACACATGCCCCCCTGGTTTCGGTAATGGTAATTCCGAAATCATCTTATTTTTTACGCCGCCTTGACCCTTCGTCTTCCGATCTGTACAACCATGCCCTTTCGACTTCCGATGGACGCGACTGCTCTGTGCTAGCTTCCTAGGGAACCGTTATGGTGCCGATTCATTTCACCCACTCGTTGGCTTTATAAACTTATTTCCGGCACCCTCCTTAACCATTTCCTCTCACAGCCATCGCCAATTCTTCCTCTCTTCCTTTACTATGGCCTCTTCTTCTTCTGCCTCCTCCGTCATCTCTTATGAATCCGAATCCTCTCGAGAGCCGACTCCAGAATACGACCCAATCGCCACTTATGAGGTCCGTGCCCCCCCTGCATTGGGATGCAGAGGAATGGGACTTCCGTTACCAGTCAGAGGATGATGAATCCCTGACTGATGGCGAGGATCTCGCACTCCTCCTCGGGGCCGAGCTGGAGGAAGATGAAGACGATGCAACTTGGGGAGAGGACCTTTCTCTCTCAGAGGAGAAAACCGATTCCATCTCCTCCGAGGAAGATCCGATGGCAGGTACCTTCCTTTTTGACAGGTCAACGGACGACACTTCCGACGGCCGCGAAGGAGCTGAAGACGATGACAGCTTTACCAGCAGCAGCGGCGGGGACGACGACGATAGCCGCAGCGATAGCAGCAGCAGCGGCACTAGCATTGCTCCACAGTCCAAACGCCGCAAGACCTCTGATGTGTACTGGTGGTAGACCGTAGCATCCCTACTAGGTCATCTTTAGGAGTAGTTAGCTCCTCTTTTGTTTTACTGCCTCGCTGTGAATGTAATCTGCTTTTGTATTAGCAACTCTTCTCGCGCACAATAATCTGTTCAAGAGCCGATGGCAACGCATCGGCCTTAGGATATACCGATCCGGATCCGACATAGCCCCTTCAATTTACTTTACCCTCTGTCGGCCTTTCAATCCGACGCACATCTCTGTAGATTCTGGGATCCAGGTCAACTCCGATCTTCTTTTCGCTCACAAACCCTAGCCGCAAGATCCTCCCTGGTTCTTGAGACACACATCCGATCTTGCGCCACCGAACCTAGATCCACTCTCCAGGGTCTCGATTCAAGATTCCCGATGGCGGAATCTTCGCGTACCGCCGCCGCCGCCTTTGGTTTGAAGGTAAACTCCGACCCCCATTAATTTAATGCGGCATCCGCAAATTTTACTGCGCGGTTAAATGACTCTTTCCTCGGCAATCTTGATTTCTTGGGGTTTTTTCAGGCTTTCGATATCTTCTTGCCGCACCCTTCTTCCCCCAATTCTTTCTGCCTTGGACCTCATTCCTACGAGAAACCCATAGATCTGATCTCGTGCGAAGCCAACCGAATCCCCTTTGTGAGTCAGGATATAGACCTAGAATCTTGGTCGGATTGCCTCCGCGCCTGGCCAAATCCCCCTGAAGGCTGGATAGTTTGGTACAATAGAGTAGCGAACACCTACCAGCCCTTATGGGAATCAATCGGGATAGCCGATGCTCTGTCTCTGTCCCTCTCCTTCCTTGAAAAAGATGAAAACCTTCTGAAGACCATCGGCTATTTCTGGTCTGACGCCTTGAACTGTTTCCTCTTCGGGCATAGCCCATTGGCACCAACATTGCTGGATGTTGTGATGATCACCGGCCTAGACGTATCATCAGCTTGCCCTTCTGCCTACAGCCTCCATGTAGTCCCTTACAAACTGTCTTCCAAAACTGAATGCACTAACTGGAGCACATACCTGAGCCAACACCAGAAGAGCAAAGGCCCTGTATCGGAGAAGGAGCACACGGCCTTTCTAAACCTATGGCTTGAACACTTCCTCTTCTGTGGCCCTTCCCTCACCCCGACCAAGAACTACCTTTCCTTGGCTTATGAGCTGGCCAAGGGTCAACCTATTGGCCTCGGTAGACTTTTTCTGGGGGAACTTTACAGATATCTCCATCTGATGACTTCTAGCCTCCTTTCTCAGAAGAAGATCAGAACTGGTGGCCCATGGTGGTTCATTCAGTTGTGGGCTCGTCTTTATTTCCAAAGTTCTGACCCTGATTTCCCTTCCTTAGTCGGCAATTCCTTCCTTGATCTGAGTGGGAGACTGATTAGGTGTACTAGTTTCGGGCAGGCCTTATACAGTCTCCCTGGTGGGAAATTGAATCCTCTAAATGCTTCCCGCTGGTTCAAGATTTTCTATAAAGGCCTTGATAACCCAAACTTTCTTCCTTACGCCGATTCTGAACTCTTCGAGAACCCGGCTGGCTTCCGATTAGCCGATATTGACTGTGACGCTAACACTAGGCACCTTTACTCCATTATGGTTCGGCCCTGTCTTCTCCCAGTCGGCATGAGTACTTCTAATCGGATCCTCAAGCCTGGTTATGAGTTTTACCAGCCGGTCGTAGCAGCCCGGCAGTTTGGTCTTGCGCAGGTGCCTCCCCACTTCCTTCTCCACCTGTTGACATCAAACAGGGTGGACCTCCCTGACGCTCTGACCGCCCAAAGATGCTATAGCCTATTTATAGACCTTTCCTTATCTGTCCCTGCCAATTTTACCTTTACCTCTTCGGCTGTCGACTTTGAGGGATGGTGGACGATGTGGAAAACTCACGTTTTCCGAAGAGCTCTGGGTCCGATGCTACAGCAGATTCACCCCGAGTATGACATTCCCGCTGGAGAGGTACCGACTTTTTGGATTAACGTTCCTTCTTTAAACTTTGCTAGATCCTTCCTGAATCCATTTTTTGTTTCTGCAGCAAGAAGACGGCCCAGAGCCGATGAACGAGGATGGATCGCCTTTTTGTTTCCGGGCGGTTGCTCCTGTGGTCCTCTTTGGCAGGAAAGCACCCCCTCCTTCAAAAAGTGTGATGCAGATTCAGCCGAGCACCGTTAAGTTGACCCCCAAGCGAAAACGACTTTCTGAAGCTGCTGCCCCCCGGGCCCGCACTAAGACGAGGAAGATTCTTGTCAAAAAGGTTCGGAAGGAAGCTGCGCCATCCTCCCCTAATCCATCATCTCCAGTCATCAACCAGGTTTGGCCCCTCCTCCCGCTTTGCAATCGGGTTTTGTTCATGTCTCCTTTAATGTTGCTCTCTTCTCTTGTAGCCTGCCGTTGTAGAAGTCTCTAGCGGGGAGGAGCCCCCATGCCAGAAAGGCTCATCTTCGGAAGTGCCAGATGTCGTGGATGCGCCTATCAGGGCCTTGATCACTCTCCGTGATCCCGGTGCAACAATCTTGGAGGACCCTTCTGCATCGGCTGTTGTCCCAGCTGCTTCGCAAGGTCTGCAGGCGCCGGTCGTGACTACATCCCTCGTTGGCCCCTGTTTGGAAGGACCCTCTCCCACCTCAGCTACTGCCGATTCCCCTGCACGAGAGGTACGCCCAGCAGAGCCGATCACCATCTCATCGGCTGTTGCTCCCGCAGAGCCGACTGCTACCCCGTCGGCTGTCACTTCTTCCTCTGGAGGTGCGGTTCATGTGGCCCCTGCCGCCACCGTTTATTCCTTGGAGGGAACGTACTCCCGGGAGCCGATCGCCCCTTCGTTGGCCATCGCCCCTTCCCTTTCAGGACAGGTATGCCTTTTCTTTGTAACTATTTTGGTCTTCTCCTGCAATGCCTGTCTCACCCTCTTTTCCTCTAGAACTTGGACCTTTCAGAGCTCCTTGCGTTCGACCCTGCCTCGATCGGGTCGACCATATTGGAGGCCGATGACTCTCCCTCGGGCCTGACCAGCACTGCCGATCAACTTCTCCGCGTAAAGGATCTTCTATCGGGTCCAATCTCCGCCCTGATTCAGGATTCCAGTGCAGTCAAGCAAATTCTCGACGAGGTCAACTCCCAGCTCCCTGTGAGCCTCCAGGTCAAGCTCTTGCCGGCCGGGTATCTTTCTTCCTTCCAAGCAAAAGTGGCAGAAGCTCGCCGCCGGATCGAGACTCGGCGTTCCCAATCACTCCTAAGAACCATCATCGCTGAGATGTGTCAGTCGATCAACAAGAAGGCCGCACTCGACGCTAAGGTCGACACATCTGCTTCCGCCCATCGGCTTCGCCTCTTGGAGAAAGAACTGGAAGACCTTGAAGCTAAGGTCCAGGCCACCAAGCAGCGCATCCAGGAGGAGAAGGATCTCATCGCGGGTTCTAAGCAGGAGGCAGAAGTTTTGACTGCCGATCTGAAGACGGACTTGGCCGAGCTGAACAGCTTGAGCAAACAGGTGGTGCCAGGGGCGGACGAAGAGGATGAAGTGGTACTTGCTGAGGTTGACCATATCCGCCTTGATGCTATCGCTGCTATTGACGCTTTCCTTCAGCAGTCCTGCCCGAGATAAACTTTGTGTTTTTATGTAGTGAACCCATTGTGTTTTTATGTAGTGAACCTAAAGTCGATGGTGGCACATCGGCTTTTTGACAATCTGTGATACTTGATTGCCGTAAGCGCACTTCTAAAGTCGATGGCACTGCATCGGTTGTTCTAATCCTTTCCGTTTCCTGTCTTGCCACCAAAATCGGCGGTACTTAGCTTGCTGGCTGCATCGGCTTGTGGCCTGATGGGTGCCATCGGCTTCATTATTCGTTAGCCCACATACTTGGGAAATATTTCTTAAGGTGTTGGCCGTTGACTGCTACTGGAAACTTAACGCCGTCCAATTCTTCAAGCATGTATGCGTTCCCAGGTAGGACCTGATCAACCCTGTACGGCCCGTGCCAGTTTGGGGACCACTTGCCATATGCCGCGTCTTTAGTTCCCAATGGTAACACTGTGACAGTTCGTGTATTTGTAATGCTAGACATATATTTTGTTAGTGTGAAATATGTGTTTGTTACCGTAAAGCTTGTGTGTGTTTGTGTGAAGCTTTTGAAAATTTAAAGTGCAAGTAAAAAGGGTATTTTTGTAATTACAGAAAAACCTAGGGTTGTTTTTGCAAAATATGTTTGGATGGGAAGTAATTTCGAAATAAGTGAAAGGTGGTTTTGTAAACATGTTTTTCTTATTTTATGTCTTGTAAAAATAAATATTATTTATCCAAAAGTTTCATTTTAAATGTGTATGTTGAAATGGGTAAAAATTTTGTGTAAAGTGGTAAAAATAAGGGTATTTATGTGATTTTATAAAAGTACAAGTCCTTTTATGCAAATGTTTGATTTACAAAAGTAACTTTCACGTTTACTCAAGGCTAAAGTGTAAAAGTGCAAGTCATCATGACACGTCTATCCAGTCATTATGACAAGTCTATCCCGTCATCATGACGTGTCATAAATGCTTGCATTTAGGTCCTGAATTTTATAAAGTTTCATTCTTTAGGACAAAAGCAATACAAATCCGACTTTTGTTCAAAGATTCACGTGTAAAGATACAAATTTTGAGTTTTTGAACTTGATCCCTAAAGCAATGTTGTAGAGTTTGAAAAACTCTCCAACTTTCGTTTTGGGCATTTCTTCATTCGGGTTTTAAATCAGTGGGAAATTTTGTTTTACAAACAAGTCCCTGCAGTTTTCTGTAATTATGTATAAGCCCTTGGGAAAGTCCATTTATCTTTCTTTTCTCTTCTTCCTTATCCTGACGCCTCTGTTCTTTTTCCTTCCCCACCGGCACATGCTCTGTAAAATCCCGTTTTCCCTTCCTCTTCTCCATCAGGCGTTGGGCCGAGCGAGTGTGCAGGCGGCAGAGCAAGCAGGGGAGGAGGCGCGCGCGGCGTGCGGGCACGGCGCGCGGCGCAGGCGCGTGCGCACAGGCGCGCGAGGCGGGGCCGGATCAGGCGCGGCTCGGCTGGCAGCAGCGGCGCTGGCGGCGCGGGAGCAGCGCGCGGCCCAGGCGAGCTTGGCCCAGGCGAGCTGGGCCCAGGCGGTGAGACGCGCGGCGCGCGGCTCAAGCGCAGGCGGGGGCAGTGGCCCGGGGGCGCGCGCGTGCGAGCGCTGAGTGGGCAGGCGATGGCGAGCGCCGAGCCAAGGCGGCGCGCGGCTCGGGAGCAGTAAGCGGCGGGCCTGGGCGAGCACAGGCGCGAACGCGCACGGAAGTTAGCGGGCGCTTGCGTGAGGAGCGGGCCGGCGCTGGGGAAGCTAGCGCGCAGGCGAGCTGGAGAGGCGGCCGCGGTTGGAGCTGGGCGAGGCGACGCGGGCGCGCAGGGCGCGCGGCTCGGTGCTGGCGCGCTAGGCGAGCGGCGTCTGGAAGCTGGAGAGCACGGGTGTGGAGCGGCACAGGCAGAGGCAGGCGCTGGAGGGTGGTGTGTGGAGCGCGCGCGGGCAGCAGGCGTGCGCGGTGCGGAGATGGTGCGAGCGGGAGCCGGGTATGCGGGCGCGCGCAGGCCCGAGCCGAGCGAGTAGGGCGGCGCCGCGCGGGGGCGAGCCAGTGCGGAACGGCTGCGGTTCGTGCGGGCGAGCGACGGCACCACGGTGGCCGGCTGCGGCTCGCGAACGGAGGCGCGCGAGTAGGCGACGGCGTGCGCGGGGCGTTGACGCGGGTGAACGGCCGTGGCGCCGAAGTACTGGAACAGACTCGGGAATCGGCGGCGCGGACGTGGGTGAGCCCGAGCCACAAGACCGGCAGAACGTGCAGAGCGGCGCGGCCCAGTGCAGTTGTCGGGCGGGCAGAGAATCGCGCTGACGCGCGTAGTGTTGAAGAATGCGAGGGTCCTGTTGTCGGGCGAGGCGTCAAGGGTGCAAGACGTCGTCGGGCAGATGTTGCGAGGGTGAGCAGAGCAACGATGTACAGATGCAGCGCGACAAGGCCGAGGCGACGCAGGTCCAGCAGATGAGGGGGAAGAAGAGCAGCAGCACGGGGTGATCGAGGCGGAAACAGCGGTGTGGGTTTGACAGCAGCTGGTCTGCAAACAGCATGACATCCAGGGCTTCCTTCCAGGGTTTGACCACATTGAGTGCTCAGCATGGGGCGGCGGAGGCCACAGATAGTGATGCGGCTACGAGTATGGCATGGCGAATCGAAAGAGAAGCCGCGGAGCGAAGGCAGTGATCGGGCGTGACGAGTATGAGGGAGATGCGGTGCGGCCAGGTACGACGAGCTCCCTTCATCTATACGGAAGTCGAGGCGGGAGCAATGCGACACGGGTTTGACGTGCAACGCAAGACCGGCGACGGTGGTAGGTCAAACCAGAGGGCGTCGCAACAAGTGGAGAGGACGGCAGAGTTGCAAGACCCGGAGGTCCGAGCGGAATTGAACTGGCGCGTTCGCTAGTGCGAGCGGAAGTGTTTGTCAGTGGCCGGCTCGACTCGATTCAGCAAGCGCATGCGTGTACAAGATAACAGGCCATCTTCCACCCATGGCAACCATTTCCCGGCAGACTCCTTCGTCATCCGCGAAATCTCATCATCGTCGAGCTTTTCTCTTCGCCGATCCTGTTCACCGCGGGAATTCACTTTCCGCGTGTTCTTCTTCGTAACCAAGGCTACCCCAAGGTTTGCCCTGATTCATTGAATCTTTCTAATGTCGGCGACTCCTTTGCCGGGACATCGCCATTAATTTCCTGTTATCTAATTTCCCGGACCAGGGACTTAATTGCTTCGTTTTAGAAAATTCTAGGGTGTTTTCTGTAAGGTTTCCAGAGTTTTCTTTATTTCAAATCGATGAACTTCTACATTTCATAGATTCTCGTAGAAAGTTCATAAAAATGTAAAATCAGTTTCGTTTGAAACACTAAGTCGAAACCTACAAGTTTTATGTTGTGATCTTGAGTGAAAGTCTTTGATGTGTGGTTTAGGTCAAATGTTAGAGAATGAATACTTTGTTTGTACCTTATATTGTATGCATGTGTTGTAGCTGGAAGATAAATTATAGGGTGTATGTTTTAAGTGGAGAAGTGTGACAGTTAGTTAATCGTATCACCCTAGAGCTCATGTCCCTACCATCAAGATATTGTCCTCGTCTTGATTGTTGTTTCCTTAAGTTCCTTGTCGTATATAGATCCTTGTCAGTCTGTGTGCATCTACTGCTTAGCTAATACGTCTTGACAGTTATACTTTAGTGGCAGGTTATCAACCCAGCCACTTGGCATCTGTTTTCTTTAAGTATATAATGTTCCTGTGTAACAGCTGTCAGTCGATGCTTCTACCATCGGCTGGTTAGCTGAAACGGTTGATATCTTTCTAGTATCGGCTACTGCCAGTAACATTCTGTTGTTCCGCCCTACATCGGCTATCACATAGCCGATCAACTTAAGGTGCACACACGATCTTAAGATTCTTACTATCGGCCGATCCAAGCCGATTCTAGTCGTTTTCCGTATCGGTCAAATATGGCCGATCAATCCTTAGTTTTCCCCATCCTTATTCACACACTTCTATCAGTCGATTTATCGACTGAGAGGTCAGCTTTATACTTATCGGTCATATACCCTTAACTACACTCCATTCGGCTATACGTCACTCAATTGTTGTACTGACGTAATCGAGTCGATATAACCACACTTAGTTACTTAGAATAACACTTAAGCACATCTCAATTAAGACAACGGCTTTAGGAATCATCCCTCTGTTAAAGTAATCGATGCTTTCATCGATCATCTAGGAACACGATGCACCTTTCCATCGGCTAAACCTCTATTGTTTCCAATCGGCTCTGTTGTAATCTTCAACGAGTAGCCGATTCTAGTTAGTTGTTCCCCCCTAAAGCTCTATCTAGGTTTAGTTCAGATCTTTTTGGTTGATATGTGAATAGTATGTTGTATGAATGCTGGTTTGCAATTGAATTGTGAAGTAAGGTAGTTTTATGTGCACACTTTGAATGAAATGTTGCATTGCATGTAGATACGATTACTTCGGCAACAGTACCTATGAGATCTCCCCGGAGTCTACGGAGGATGTTCCTGAAAACCAAATAAACGTCATCAAGGGATTAACTGAAGCCCCGAACCAAAGTTCGGAAGATATTGACATTTCTGACTTCAGTCCCACCAATAAAGGCAAGCCCCGGACATATCCCATTACTTTATTTACACTGCAATCTATGTCTATCTATATTATATCTGGCATTAAGTCTAGGAATTGAAGTGAAACCCTAGATGCATGAATCCTAGAAATCCAATGTAATGCTCCCGAGTCCTTATCGGATAGATGCTCTGCTAATAGGACCGGTAGAAGTCGAGTGATTTCCTGTCACTCGCGCGACATAGGAGTTACATGTTTACATTTCTGCAACCACTATAAGGACGACGGACAGGGTCATGTGCTGTATCATGACCTGGAAGTTTACCCTGTCTGTTTCGTTAAAAGTTGATAAGGTCGATATGTGTGGTAGTAGTGGCTAAGCGTTTGAACAGTACTAGCCACATGCCGCGAAATATGGTAAAGCGGTAAGCCTAGTAACCAATCGGCCCGGCAAGTGGACATACCTTCCACCACTCGATTAATTTGGTTCTTTTCACGCACCGACCTGTGGGAGTACGTTCTGCATGGCAGACAGGAATACGGGTTTTGTAGTCGCGCTACAGACGTATGTCCTGCACATATAGGGTGTGCGTATGGTCCTGCAAGTCGCTTGTGGTGGCCTGTTCCATGACCCGGAATGAAAGGTAAACGGTTGCTTCGGAACGATCTGTGGATGTTCCAAGCGTGTGTGTTAGGTTTACCTTGCAAGGTTGAATCTCGCTTCAGGAATCGTCCGCCTCTCACGATGTATGAGACTGCTTATCCCTTTTACCACATTGAGTAAGAAGTGGAACTAATGATGGATAATCTTGATGGATGATAATCACTACCTTGCTTGCTTAGTGTAGGTGCTAATCTAGAATAAATACTCAACTAGAAGATGAAAGCTAAAACTTGAAAGTAGTTCATACTCTTTGTTGCTTTTCAGCTGAAAATAAACCCAGAGCCCTCACAATGCCTTCATGAGTCTAGTTATGGGCTAAAGTATACCCAATCCCGGGTAAGCCTTGCTGAGTATTAGTATACTCAGCCTTGCTAGTTTTATGTTTTTCAGGTAAAGCCTTTGAAGACCCTACTCTTTCCCTGTCATGGCCCTGTGCTCCTCCAGAAGGTTGGTCCGTGGAATGGGGTCCGTCCCCGACCAACCTTAGTGATACCGAGTGATGTCGTGCCTGGGCTTAGCATGACATCCGTCTTGTCGACGTGCTGTAGATCATCGCGTATGTTTTCCGCTGCTAAAGATCATAGCTTAAACGGTTTGTATTATTTTCTCTAGGTTTGAAACTTTGTACTACTTTTATAAACTCTTGTAATATAATTCCCTATTATGTAAATTGTGATGGTGATTGTATCTCTGGACTCACCATCGTGTGAGGTAACCTTATTGATCCTGTGTATCGGTGGTTTATCGGGACGTTACCCGACAGGCCAAGGGATTATACCGTTTGAAGCACATTGGAGCCCTCGGGAGTGGACTTGCATACTTGAGCCGGTATAATTCAGGTTGGTTCTGCCACAAACACTGCTTCCCAAACCAAGTCTCCTACTTGAAATTCCTTTGGCTTAACCTTTTTATTATATGCACGGGCTACTTTAGCCTTATTCTCCTTAATCTTCTCTAATGACCATAGCCTGAGTTCCGTGAGATCTTCCACATTATCACTCATCAGAGTAGAATATTCTTCAGCGGATAAATCATTCTGGAATTCTACGCGCCTTGACCCGGCCGTAACCTCCCATGGTAACACGGCCTCCTGCCCGTAGACCAAGTGGTAAGGAGAAGTTTTTGTCGCCCCGTGACATGATATACGGTATGCCCAGAGTGCTTCTGATAAGACCTCGTGCCAGCGTCTGGGGTATTCATCAATCTTCCTTTTGATCAACTTGATAAGACTCTGATTGGACGCTTCGGCCTGTCCATTCGCCTGAGCATAATATGGAGACGATCTAATCAGCTTGATTCCCATATCAGCAGCAAACTTCTTGAATTCTTCTGAAATAAAAACTGAGCCACCGTCTGTTGTAATAGTCTGTGGAATCCCGAATCTATGAATGATGTGTTCCTTGACGAACTGAATAACATCCTTGGATGCCACCGATTTCATCGGGACCGCTTCCACCCATTTGGTAAAATAATCTGTGATAGCTAGAATGAACTGATGACCCTTGCTAGATGGAGGATTAATTTTGCCGATCATGTCCATACCCCAGCCTCTGAACGGCCATGGTTTAATGATGGGGTTCATTACGGACGCTGGCACCATCTGGATCTTTCCGAACCTCTGACATGCTTGACACCCTCTATAATACTTAAAACAATCTTCAAGCATGGTAGGCCAGTAGTACCCTGATCGCCTGATTAGCCTCTTCATCTTGTGGGCCGACTGATGAGTCCCACACGTTCCTTCATGAACTTCATGCAGGAGCCGATTGGATTCAACTGGCCCCAAACACTTAAGCAATAACCCTTCTAAGCTCCTGTAAAACATATCATCCCCTATGAGGACATATTTCATAGCTTTGTATCGTATCCTCTTTGATGCCCCCCGAGCCGAATCCTTCAAGTAGTTGAAGATATCGGCTCTCCAATCTCCCTGGTCTAAGAAATATACCTGATGATTTGACCCATCGGCTTTATACCCTAAGGCCAGCTGCGCTAGATCATTGGCTTCGGCATTCCGAGCTCTAGGTATCCAATAAAAATTAATGTACCTGAACTGAGCTATTAGCTCCTGGCATTGAACCCACATCGGGAATAGCAGCCCACTTTCGCATCTGTATTCTTCTGTAAGCTGGGAAATAACCAATTTTGAATCTCCAAAAACCTCCACTGCTTCGGCTCCAGCTTCTAGAAGTAACTCCATGCCTTTACGTACCGCCTCATATTCTGCAAGATTGTTGGTACAGGCGACAGGTAATCTGATCGAGAAAGAATACGTTGCCCCCCGAGGCGATACCAGTAAGACGCCAATGCCGCATCCATCTCCACAAACTGATCCGTCGAAGTACATGGCCCAGGCTCGTATAGAAAGTGCTGCTATATTGGTCTTAACCCTCTCAGCAATGAGATCCGCTAACGCCTGCCCTTTAACCGCTTTTGCAGGTTGATATCGGATATCAAATTCTGATAACGCAAACATCCATTTCCCCAATCGGCCCTTCAATATAGGAGCCGATAGCATGTGTTTTATGACATCCGATTTGCAGATGACGATTACTTCAGCCGATAGCAGAATATGGCGAAGCTTGGTGCATGTAAAAAATAAACACAAACAAAGTTTTTCCATATCGGGGTACCTTGTTTCTGCATCCAACAACCTTCTGCTGAGATAAAATACCACCCTCTCTTTGCCATCATACAATTGTACCACCACTGAAGCAATAGAAGTGTCGCCAACTGATAAATATATATAGAATGGTCTATCCTGTTGTGGTGGCACCAACACAGGCGGTTTCGACAAATATTCTTTGATTTCTTCGAATGCCCGTTGCTGTTCTGCCCCCCAGCGGAACTCAGCATTGGTTCTAGTCTTGACTAACTCCATAAAAGGCTCAATTCGCCCGGACAAATTAGAAATAAACCTTCTGACAAAGTTAATCTTACCAATGAGCTGCTGGAGCTCTTTCTTGGTGGTGGGTGGCACCATGGTGCGTACGGCTTCCTGACTTTTTAGGCCAATTTCTATTCCTCTTTCATGAACCAGAAATCCCAGAAACTGCCCAGCCGACACGCCAAAAGCGCATTTTTTTGGGTTCATCCTGAGCCCGAACTTTCTAGTTCGTTCCAGAACCCGCCGCAGATCGTCCAGATGTCCCTCGACCGATGCTGACTTTACCACGACGTCGTCGATATAAATCTCCACTAGGTTGCCGATCAAATCATGGAAGATGTGGTTCATAGCCCGCTGATACGTAGCACCAGCATTCTTCAAGCCGAAAGTCATAGCCACATACTCGAACAAACCCACCGCTCCAGGCACTCTAAACGCAGTCTTGTGTATATCTTCAGGGGCCATGAAGATCTGATTATAACCTGCATTACCATCCATGAAACTTAAAATCTTGTGGCCGGCGGCAGCATTGATCAATGTCTCTGCAATGGGCATTGGGTATTCATCCTTCGGAGTGGCTCTATTGAGATCCCAGAAATCCACGCACACCCTCCATCGGCCGTCTTTCTTTTGTATGGGCACAACGCTGGAGATCCATTCAGCGTACCTACAAGTCCTGATAAATCCAGCTTCCAACATTTTTTCTATTTCTTTCTTTTCTTCAACCAGGACTTCGGCTTTCATCTGCCGTGCCCGCTGTTGGAATGGTCGAAATCCGCCCTTAAGAGGGAGCTGATGCTCGACTATACTCCTATCTAGCCCAGGCATCTCTGTGTAATCCCAGGCGAAGCAATCGGCATATCCCTTCAGCAAAGCTATCATCGGCTCTCGTAGTGACGGGTGTAACTTCCTACTTATGAACGTTGGTCGTGGCTTATCCCCAGGACCAATATCTATCTCCTCAAGTCCGTCAGCCGATGTGAAACCATATCCTAGCTTCCCTTCCTCTGTTAGATCGATGCTGCAGGTGGAAAAGGAATACAATACACAAAAACTCGGCCGATTATTAAGGTCGTCCGTTCTACGCATCCCATTATTTTCCAAATTTTTATAAAAAGAACAAGGCCGGCTGCCAACGCTGGCCATATCATAACAACTATGTAAAACACTTGTCTTTACAAAATCAATTTTTTGGGGCCGATTGCAGGAATCGGCCTCTATAGCTTTGCTACAACGTCTCGCTCCTTGCAGCTCTTTTACTCTGTGAGGCCGGTGGATAAGACCAGCCTTACTCCGTTTTTTGTAGCCTCAATGCGGTCACACCCTTCTAGGCTCATCCCTGAAATCGGCTCTTGGTCCTCTGCATCCCAAATACTCATGGCAGCATGTGAAATTTCGATCGAGTCGTCTGCCTGGACCACTTCCACCTCATCTCCATCCCATTGGATCAAACATTGATGCATCGTGGAAGGGATGCAACAGTTGGTGTGGATCCAATCCCTGCCAAGTAAAACATTGTAGGTGCTCTTGCTGTTGATGACGAAGAACGAAGTCGGGACGGTTTTGTTTCCAATGGTGAGATCCACACTGAGGACACCCTGGGCTTCTGAAGTCTGCCCGTTGAAATCACTTAGCGTGACATTGGTCTTGATTAAATCTGCAGTGGACTGCCCCAAACGGCGCAAGACTGAGTACGGCATGATGTTGACCGCCGCTCCCGTATCCACCAACATCTTATTAACGGGCTGACCCTTAATAAACCCTTTAAGATATAGGGCCTTCAGGTGCTTGTAGTTCTTAGCTTGCGGCTTCTCGAATATCACCGGCCGAGGTCCCAAATCAAGTTGGGCTACCGATGGTTCCTCCTGGGTCCGAGCATGGAACTCTGCAGGAAGTACGAAAACCATATGTGCATCAGTCGATACCTTCTTATCGGCTTTTGTTGACTTAGGCCGCCATTCCTTCCTGGGCGGGCGCGACTCCTTTTCCTGCACATAATGAACTTGTTCTGCCAAATCCGGTCACGCCTTCCTTAAGGTCTCGATGTACTTGGCTTCGACCTCCTCCAAGCTACGCAGCCGCTGAACCCTGCGCTTCTGGGAATGATTAAATCCATCGGGGCACCATCGTGGACGATGATACCTATCTTCTTCTTCATCTTCCTTTCGTGGTGACCGAACCCGCACTTGCCGGATTGGGGCAGGTCCCATCCGCTGGAAAAACCGAATCCCTTGTTTCTGGCCTCCTTGGTCCACACTCTGGGCAATCCCTGATAGTAGGCAGTCGGCTCATACCTGAATCCCAACAGTACCTGAAGAACGGGCAGTGCCAATGATCGCGGGCGTCTTCGTGCTTCCTCAGGCGCTTCCCGGTGCGGCGCTCATACTCCTCTTCTTCAGATTCCCGATGGAGGCGCTGCTGGAAATGGTATTCGTATTTCCTGAGAAGATCAGAAGAAGTTGGCCGTTGATTCCTTACGTACCTTACTTGCCTTTCTGTAACATATTCCTTCTTTACTTTTTGGGGCCGATTGCTAGGATCAGCCTCTCCGTCCTTGCTCCGTCGACGTGATGCCACCCCCGCCATGTTGATGCCAAGCACGAAGTCCAGTTGTCGCCTTGCCGTCCGGTCATGATTTTCCACCATATTGACACCAGGGAACGGCTGAGTGTCAACTTTCATGGCGGTCTGGCCTAGGATCAATCGGCCCTGCTCAATGGCCGATTGGATCTGCCGACGGAGCTCCTTACAGTCGCTTGTGCTGTGGGTGAAAGAATCATGCCATTTACAATATGATCTTCCTTTCAACTCCTGCGCCGTAGGGGGTTTGTATCCTTCTGGAAACTTCAACTGCTTTTCTTTCAATAATAAATAAAAAATCTGTTCCACTTTGCTTACATCAAAATCAAACCCCTTTGCCGGTCCTGTTTGCTTTACCCACTTGCACGATACGAGATTTGCGCCACAAGCCCATCTGCAACCGAAACTTCCGCTTCTTCCCCGGAGTCATCGGCTTCTTCAGTATCAGCTAGCGCTACTTGGCGCTTAAACTTTTCTTGGTACAGCTCAGGGTGACGCTGCTCGTGCGTCGTCAACTTCTGGACGAGATGCGCCAAAGAAGTGAATTCCAATTGAAAAGCCAGATCCCTAATCGGCTTCAATAACCCTAGCGACGCCAATTCTACGGCTTCCTTTTCTGAAATCCATGTCAAATAACATCTATTCTTCATTTCCCTGAAGCGTCGAATGAATTCTGCCACAGTTTCTCCACGCTTCTGTCGCATCTGCACCAGGTCAGCAATCCCTGCTTCCGCAGCTTCTGAATGATACTGAATATGAAATTGTTCTTCCAACTGTTTCCATGTACGGATGGAGTCAGGACCTAATGATGTATACCATCCGAAGGCCGATCCCGTGAGCGACTGCGAAAAGAACCTTACTCGTAGTGGATCCGATACAGAAATCATACCTAACTGTGCCAAATATCGGCTCACGTGTTCGATAGAACTAGAACCTTCTGCCCCACTGAATTTGGTGAACTCAGGGAGCCGATACTTTGGTGGCAATGGAATTAGATCATAATCACTTGGATACGGCTTTGTATAGCCGATCGCTCTCCTCTTTGGCAAAATGCCAAACTGATCCCTTAGAATGGCACCAATTTGTTCCGCTGTTTGAACCCCGGGGGCCGAGTGCATACTATCGTGGCTCGGCCCTGTAGCATAAGTTGCTAGCCATGCTTGTTTATCCGCGTCAGCTCCAGAAACCCCTCCAGCTACTTTCTGTGAGAGATGCATCGGGTTATTGCTATCCGGAATGTATGCACACATGTAGCCATGTGGGATTTCCTTGGGTGGCTCGTTGAAGAACTGGTGGTCCGTGGGATCACCCCCCACTTTGTAAACCACATAAGCTGGAGCACCGTGTGATTCCGCCGCTGCAAGCGCATAAGGCAATGGGGGTCTGGTCTGGAATGGCAACTCTCCCTTGTGGCTTCCCAGAGCAGCCCAGTCGGAGAATGTTGATGCTTCATAATTTCTTGGACCACCCGTAAAGCTACACGCTCGAAAGCATTAACCAAACTTTCAGAATGCCGGTGCAACGAATGAGCCACCGCATAATTCACCTCTTGCCGCAGAGCTCTGGTACGATCCTCAGACGGGGTAGACAGATCTACTCCATCAAGAGCACCTTCAGGTGAAAACCCTCTCCACCTGACACCGTGGCTGCGAGTCCTTTCAAAAGAGCCGATGAGATCGGCTTCAAATTGAGTCTTGATTTCATCGTACCTCTGCTTGTGTTCAGCAGAGAGCTCCTCGTAAGTGATCGGATCATCCCTTGCCATCTTATTAACCACCACTGACGGAGTCGACGAAGATAACGGAGTTGATGAAGATGATGCCGATGATGATGACGAAGTCGATGAAGAGCGTCCCACTGGGCGTGCCAGAATGTGTTGTCGGTCAAAACCCGCCGGCGGGCAGCGACAGGCAACACGAGGAGCCAGGAGGCTTCTGGGACGGCTGGTGGGCCCTGGTCCCTTGGTCAATGGCCCAGTAATCCGGCGCGCGCCCTGGCCGAGAGTCGCTAGGTGTGCCACCTGACCCTGCACCCGATCAGGAAGGTATGACGTGTCAAACTCCTGCGTGCATAGACATGTGCAAAGATTAGTCCGAGCCGTGATCGGCTCATCACCTCCTCCCCGGTATCGGCCATAGGGAGCCGATTGCATCAACACCGGGTCGGATCTCTGGAACATGCAGCATGCGAACATATATATATATATATTTAAACAAGATTTGCTTCATGAATATCAATCTAATCCAACCCGCGACAACTAAGCCCTCATTGCACAATCGGAACATCCTACACGTGATTGAGCCTAACAAATACATGAAGGCATCGGAATATCGATCTAAACAGAGATCAAAGAAACAACTGAAAAGCCGATTCCTGAAACAATCTCTATTCAAGCGATAAGCCGATACAAAGCATATCATCGGATCATTCAACTCGTTTGCAAGGCCTAATCATGCACATATCGAACTAAGCCTCTAAATAAATAGAAACCAGCCTTAACAGATCGGATCTACTGATAAATATGAAACAAGATATAACCATCGTACCCGTGAACGAATACGATGATCAAGCACACGAGAGCAACGAATAAAGCATGATCAAGGTGCAAAAAGAATAAAATTACTCCATGCGTGCTAAGATAAATAATGCTACTCGCCATCTACAAGGCTTCAGCACGAGCAACGTGTAAACGAATGAGCAAGGGTGATGCTACCCCGATCACGCAGAACGTGATCGGGGTCGCATGGCACTTACCCGATGAGAAACCCTAGAACAGGGGAGGCGATACGCCGTGAGTTGATGATGAACGATTCTGTCTTTCTTGTTTATTCATGGTACATATTTATAGTCCGTAGACTTGTTCTCTTTAACTAACCCTAACCTAACACGACACGAATCTTAACTGCTTATTCCTAACTTACACGGCCTTACTGGCCTCCATCATCCGCACAAGGCCCGATTCGCAAGCTTGTCGTGACTGCCTTCTAAGCCCATCTTGCTCCATGGCCCACTTCTGGCCCGGTCAAAATACGGCGATAACATAAACTCAACACAATTAAAACAATGCTCCAGCATGAATGCACAAGCAAGTTGATCCCATGATAAATTTTAATTACTTGCGTTATAAAATTACTTTAAATGCGAGATAAATTAGAGAAAACCCTGGAAATTTTATTTAAGCCCAAATGAATTCATTAAAATTAGGGAAAATTATATTAGGGTGTTACAGCTAAGCATTGGAAAGTACTAGCCACATACCGCGAAATATAGTAAAGCGGTAAGCCTAGTACCTGATTGGCCCGGCAAATGGACATGTCTCAACCACTCGATTATTTTGGTTTCTGTGGTACACACGCACCAACGTGTGGGAGTACGTTCTGCATAGCAGATTGGAGTAGGCCCTGATCCATAACCCAGAATATGAGGGAAACAGTTGTTTTGGAACGATCTTTGGATGTTCCAAGTGTGTGAGTTAGGTTTACCCTTGCAAGGTTTGGAAATTCGATTCAGAATCGTCCGTTTCTCGCGGAGATTGAGACTGCTTATTCCTTCTGCCACATAGAGTAAGAACAGTAACCCTTATGGAATAATCTGGATGGATGGTAATCTCTACCTTACTTGTCTAGAATAGGTGCTTACCTAGAATGGTTAATGAGACTAGAATCTGAAAGCTAAAACATAAAAGTAGATCACACTCTTTGTTGCTTTTCAGCTGAAAATTAAACGCAGAACCATTACAAGCCTGCATGAGTCTAGCTACATGGCTAAGTATACCATGACCCGGTTAAGTCTTGCTGAGTATTAGTATACTCAGTCTTGCTATTGAATTTTCAGGTATGACCTTTGAGAACCCCACGGATAGTCCTGCATGGCCAACTTCTGTACCGTTTGGCTGGTTCGTGGAATGGGATCCGTCCCCGGCTGGCAGTGACCCTCCGGAATGACGCCATACTTTGGGCTGAGTGTGGTGTCAACCTCCACGACGTGTGTAGTCGCGCGTAAATTTTCTTCCGCTGTGAACCTGGACAAGCCGTTTAGCTTATCGTTTTAATCAATGTTTGTATAAGTTTGCCTTAAGTTGAAACGGTTTGTAATAATGTTTAAGCTTTTGTAAATTGAAAGTTGATGAGCTGTTATGTGATTGTAAACTCGCCTTCGTGCGAGGTAAACCTGCTTCGATCCTGTTGAACCGTGGTTGTATCGGGCGGAGACCTGACAGACCAATGGGTTGTTCCGTTTGAAGTGCATTGAGTTAATATCAGCTGTATAGCGATGACTAGCGCACTTGAGCCGGAATAATTCAGACGGTTCTGCCACAGCTGGTATCAGAGCCGTAGGTTTACTTTTACAACTGCAGCAGCTCTTAAAAATGTTTTCGAGATAAAAATTTGCTTAATAAATGAATTTACGAAGTACGTTGGATTCGTTAAGGTTGGTGCTTAGAATGCGAAGCTCTAGGGAATTATATGGGAATTATCAAGTGGCTGCTAATGTATATATATGTATATAGTCCCGTTCTAACTCGCAGCACTACTCGCAGCACTACCATGATACCTCATAAAACTCCCGTCCGGCATCCTTATAGTGATAACAGGAATGTAAACATTACAATTCCTAAATCGCGCGAGTGACAGGAAATCACTCGACTTCTACCGGTCCTATAAGCAGAGCAGCTAGTCGGACTCCAGTTCTAGTGTTCAATATATTGGTTCTTGGAATAATGCAACTAAGTTTTCAAACAACTCCTAAGAACGTAATGCATAAAGAGATATATATAAATAATATAGGTTGCAGTGTAGTAAAGTAGGGGTTATGTCCGGGGCTTGCCTTTACTGGTGGGGCTGAAGTCAGTAAAGTTAAGATCTTCTGAACTTTAGTTCAGGGCTTCAGATAATTCCGCGACGAAGTTCCCAGGGTCTTCAGAATAACTTCCTTCTGGTTCCGGGATTAGCTGGTAATCTCCGTCGGCGAGAGTGGTTGAGTCTATATGATATGCAAGATGGAGTTCAATGAATGCATACACTTTCATTTCAATTCACAATAAAGTTGCAATCCAAATAAAAGAACATTACATTTCGACAAATAACCTAACTACCCTGTACTGGGCAGTCATTTATCGGGTATCAACCAAACTAACTAGTTACGTTAAGCAACGGGGTGGGTTACCCTAAACATTTATACTAACTTCATTAGGTAGTATGTTTGGTTATCTAATTGGTTGGTGTATAGGTCTTGGCCTTACCCGATGAGGATGAATCAGGTTTAGCTGACTGATGTGCTTTGGTCGTGTCTAATAGAGGCGTGTCTACTGTACAATCTTATTGATCTAGGGTTGTGTACTTTGGTCTGGGTAGCCGATTGACAGGTGCACTGGTTTTCTAATTGATCGATGAAAACATCGATCACTTTAGTAGAGGGATGTTTCCTAAAGCGGCTGTGTCCTAGCTAATCTGTGTGAGCATCGGCGTACTTAACTGATCGCGTGTGTATCAGTATAGCGGATCCATGCTTTAGCAAAACTAGTCGATCAGTGATTTGACCTTCTAGCCGATTTAGTGTATCGGCACATTCGCCGATTTATACATCGGGTAGAATTAGTCGAGTGATGTATCGGCATAGCTAGTTGACTAAAGCAAGTAACTAGCCGATGGTGTATTGATAGACTAGTCGAACTATGTAACCGTACGGTCTGTGTCTCAGCGTATTCAGCCGATTGGTGAATTAGCTGTGTAGCCGGTTTTCATCCTTAACGTTCTCTTATATCTACTGGGGCATATCATCTGTGTAGCTGATTGTCCTACTCTGCACTGGCTGTGCCTAACTAAAATGTGCTTAAATGTTATCTTAGGTAACTAGGTGTGGTTGCATTGGCTGGATTACATCAACACAACAATTGAGTGCTGTACAGCCGATGGGGTTATCTAAGTTAGACCTATTTCAAGATTTAAAGGTAACAGAACACTAGTATTAAAATAGGTTGGTGAGACCATAAGTGCAGAATTAGACTAAAGAGGATGTGGTTGAGGGTATATAACCGGTAAGCATATAGCCGATCTCTCAGCCGATAAATCGGCTGATAACAGTGTGTGGACAAGAATGGGAAAACTAAGGATTGACCGGCCATATTTGACCGCTATGGGAAACAACTAAAATCAGCTTGGATTAGCCTAAAGCAAGAATCCTAAGATCTAGCGTGAAAACTTAGATAAAGCGGTTATTTAACAAAGGTTCACACCTAGCCGATTCACCCTTTAATTCGACAGAGTACCTAGTCGATAGGTGTGGCCATCGGCTAGCCATAATCTACAGGGCATCGGCATCGGCTGTCGATTGTGTGCGTATTGGCTATTTCAGAAGGCTGTCTACAGTGTTGATCGGATTTGGCCGATCTGGTGTGAATCGGCTGTCAGCCGATTATCAGGTGCTGAACCGGCTGCGTTCAGCCGATTGGTCGATTTGACATCGGTGGTACTGTGCCGGTGTATTTATCAGTTGCTTTTAGCTGATAATGTGGGCATCGTCGGATCTAGTCCGTGAGTGCATCGGCTCTTGCCAAAATGTGTTAAGACATCAACTAGTTTTCCGATTTGGGTTTTCTATATCGGCTATATCGTGCCGATTAAATGCTTGAAGTGTTAACTTAGACAACTATTTGTGCACAACAGCTCGACTACTTTTCGGCAAGATTAGCCGATAGGTATGTAGTCGATAAGTGTATTCTAAAGGTATGTGATCGATAAAAACCGGGGTGTGCTGATCGGGATATGCCGATTGGGGGTATAGCCAATCGGAAGGTGCCGATCAGGTGTAGTCGATCGGAGTGTGCCGATCGGATGTGTTGATCTGGGTGGGCTGATTGAGGGGTGCCGATTAGGCATGTGCCGATTTGGGTTATAGCTTACAGAAAAGGTCCTAGCAAGATTAAAATCTACAAACAAACATTTCATCAATACAACACAAAGGCATTTAAATTCCATTAGCTAAAAAGTAGGAAAAGACTTGAAGATTTTTACCCAAGGCTAAACACGAGGTACACAAGCTATATTTCAAAAATTAGCTGCAATTCAAAAGGTTAACACTCAAGAACTCATGGTACAAAAAGGAAACTTAAGCTCTGAATCATTTACCTTCAATTCATGATTATAGCATTGATTTAATAGGAATTAAAATATTTCAATTTTAAAATTAAATTCAAATTGGAATGTGAAGCTTGGATAATTAGGGTTATAAAGTTTTGAAAATTTAAACACAAATCAATTGTATACTTAAAAGATTTTAACCACAAGATCTAATTAGATAGACTTTACCGAATAGACTAGACTTAGCTAATTCTACTATAAACAAATTGAATTACTCAACTTAAAAGAATTTAAATTACAAAACAAACTTAGGTTTGAAAATTCTATATCGATTCATACTTAATCTATAAAAATTTGCATAACAAAAATCATGATCTACAAAGTTAACATGTAGAAGCTATGAATATTACTCTCCCTTATCTTAGATTTAATATAGATTCTAAACTATTTAGTTTCATATCAAACGCATTTAATAGAAGTTGTAGAGCTCCAAATCTAGTTTCTAACAAAACTGGTTTTGCAATTTTTAGAATCTCCTACAATTTTCTATTGAATTTATAAGTCAGCAACACAGCTCACATGAAATAATAGGTACCCTTACACAGAGGTCCTCAAACTCTACTGTTCTTATGAGTCTAGACTTCGCAGAAAACTCCCTGACCTTGTCTTAATTGTTGCACGAGGTCCTTCCTGTGAGCTTGAACAGAGGAGGCGCGGTGGGGCTCGGTTCCAGTGGGAGGAGGTCATGCCGAGGGCCGGGAAGGTCGAGCAGTACACCGGGAACTCCTTTTGGTGATCAGGAAGCAAGGAGAATGGCCACAAGGGAGACATCGGCGTGGGGGGGGAAAAACTCAGAGGAGCAGAGCAGCTCCGGCCGTGCGCTCCGCCGCCTGCACCCGGCCGAGCCGCTCGCGCCTAAGCTGCACCGCCACGCCGCAGCTGCCGCGTCCCTGCGCGCTGCGCCGAGCCGCGCCGCCAGCGCTACCGCCCGCTGCGCCTCCGCCCGCGCGTCTGCGCTCTGCCGCTCGCCCTCCTGGGCCGGGCCGCCTGGCCTGGGGCTGGCTTCGCGCTCCGCGCGCCCCCGCCTGGACCGCTGGCTCTCACGCACGCGCAGCGCCCAACCGAGCCACCGCCAGCCCGCGCGCCTCCAGCTCCCGCCGCTAGCCGCCGCTAGCCGCGCGTCCCAGCGCCGGCCCGCGCCTGGGCTCAACCGAGCCAGCGCTCACTCCTGCCGCTAGCCGCGCGTCCCAGCGCCGGCCCGCGCGCTGAGCCGCCACCTGCCCGCGGCCCGCCTGCGCCGGCCGCCGCTTGCTGCCTGGCGCCTGCCGTAGCGCCTCCTGGTCTGCTGCTGGAATGGAGCAGAAGGGGAGAGGGAAAGGAGCAGGGAGGGAGAGGATAAGGCCAGGAGGGGCGGCAGGGAATTAAATCAGTGCTAGAGTTGGGCGACGCGTGGTAAATTGGCAGCAGGAGGTGGCAAGGACGGGAAAACAGCGGTGAACCGCAGTTCAGAAGAGCAGAGCAGCGCCAGAGGAGGAAGGCAAAGGGAATTTCCCGAGGACTTGTTTGTAATTTAAGAAAATTGTAGGGACCTCTTGGTAAAAACAAATTTAACCACTGTTCTAGGGCTCAAACATAAATGTGATCAAAATGAAAGTTGTACAACTTTTTAAGATCTACAACTTTATTTTAGGGTTTAATCTCCAAAACTCAAAATATGAGGTTTTATTTTAAGACTTGGACTAAATTTGAATTTTCTAACATCTTTGTCATTGTTAGTATAAATTATATATAACCTTGGGTCTATTCGCAAATTGCTAAGTAAGTCATGATTACTTACATTATTACCTTTTTACTTCTAGTAATTTTGGAAAGTTACTTTTGTAAATTACCTATTTTGCATAAAAGGGCTTGTTCTTTTATAAAGTTTCATAAATACCCTTATTTCCGCAAATTTTTACACAATTTAACTCCTACATTTCTAATGCAACTGTTGGGTAAATATATTTTTTTTTACAAGACATAGAGTAAAATATATTTACCAAACTACCCTTTACTTAATTTGAGGTTACCTCTTATCAAATTACATTTTGCAAAAACAACCCTAGTTTTTCCATAATTACGAAAATACCCTTTTTACTTAAGATTTTCAAGAACTTCACACAAACACACAAAAGTTTTACACCAACAAGCATACACTTCATACTATCAAATATAAGTCTAGCATTACAAATACACGAACTATCACACGAATAGTACGTGCATGGATAATCCATTAATAAACAAAAGGAATGCTTGAATATGTTGTTCTTTTAAGGACAAGTAGAGTGTTGTTTACCTCTAGTATGGTTTTAATAGAATTCTTGTGACTGCCTTAATTGAATTTTCAATATTCTTCCAAATCTCACCATCTGAATTCTTGTTTCAGATGGCAGCTTCATCAAACCTCTATTGGGATCATGCAGGGCACCTCCATACCGATGCCTTGCACTGGGAAGGTTTTCCCCGTCTCCTATGGCAATCCCTTAGTCTATTCTTCTACACCGAGCCTCCCCAGTACGACGGAATGGAGTATCGGGAAGAAGGTTTTCCTCGATGCCGAGTCAAGATGACTATTCCTCAGCACCCTTTCCGTTCGTAGTGGCAGCCCATCGAGGTCGATGTGGTTGGTTATCGTCTCGTTGACACCATCGAGACTGCAGCTCTTGAAGCCATCCACCTCTTCTGCAACCAGCATCCCATGGAAGTTGCAGGGTATCCTATCGGCTTATTCCCTGCAATTGATTCTGGTGATCCTGAGTGGAATTTCAGGATATTCCATTATGGCCACTTGTTGGGAGATTCAGCCAAAGAAATGCTCCGTGGCCTTATCAGGTTCATGAATGTTCAGCACCACTATTAGATTGTGCTACGTCGTGGTGTGGGTCAGTTGATTGGCATAGCTCAAGGTCACTATCAAAATGCTGATCGACAGGTCACCCAGATAGTGGAGCTTCAAGCCTTGGTCACGGAGAAGGAGGAGATTATCACAGCACGGGAAGAGGCTATTCTTCACCGGGAGGATCAGATCAATGAGAGTGATGCAATCCTCACTCAGCGCAACACGATTGTCACACCCGATTTATAAGAACATAAATCGAGCAATCATATATGCGCCAGGATCAAGTCACGCATATATACAACAGATTATCAAGATATCACAACACATGTCACGAATAAAAGCGTATAAATTATAAAATGAATATCTTTATTACAACTGAATCAAGAATCAGTTCAAGAAATGTGGAAGCGTAAAATGGATACATGAAGAGCTGGGCGCCACAGGGACGCCGACTGGGAGACAAACGCCTAGAAGTCGTCGAAGCCGCTGATGTAGTCCTCCACGTTGCCGGGCACTGAGCAGCAGTCGAAGATATCCGAAATAGAACAGAAGAGTAGAGAGGCAAGTGTGAGTACAAACTCGTACTCAACAAGTATAACACGAGCATGAGGCTCTAAGGTTAGCTGACCCAACTGCATTAGCTTTTAGTCTTGGCAAATTTTATTAAAGCTAATTACTACAAGTGGATGAATTACCATAACCCAAATTGCATAAGATTTAATCAATATTAATTAAGAACTACTGAGAACCACCCAAACCAAACCACCCGGGGAATCGCCCTCGTCAAAGGTTGATAACCCCACTAATCAGACGGAGGATCTGGGCCGCTCATGACTGTGAGCACAGCTGATATATCAGTTTTACACTCTCGAGAGGTTGCACAACTTTACCCACAAGTCGTGAGCTACGCTAGTTGTTCATCACACTTCCTTAGGTGAGATGGCTAGCAAGCACACTACGAGACCGTTACAAAGGATCACATTGGTAAGGTGTAACCGCTAAGGATTCTGGATCAGCGACGATGGGGCCCACCTCCGGGGGTACAAGACACATAGCACAGACCAAGCCGGAGGAGCAGGGACCATTGAAGCTTACCACCCCTCTTGCCCACGCAGGTAAGTTACTCCCGAACCAACACGACCTAATTAGTAAGTCAAGACCGTCCCATTCCAGTCTTGTGGTTGCGCGGTTGTCCGAGGTTGTCGCTCTATGAACCGGTCCTTAGGGAGAGTGGCCAACCAAGCACTAAGCACCGTGCTGGCCCCCTAAACCAAGTTTCTACAAAAACATCTTTTAAGGAGATGTGAGCCACTCAAGCACACAGCACAGAGGGCCACTCTCAGAATTAAGTTGCATAAGACCATTAATCAATTTAATTAAAAAGGACCAATTGTGAGAGCGCAGCGCCTAGCACAACTAACCAAAATGCAACCCAAGGTATAATATACGGGATAAAAGTGGCTAGGAAATCCTTATAGGCATACAGTATTAAAATGCAGTATGAAATTGTATTTAAAAGTGATAGGAGGTTCATGTTATACTTGCCTTCCTCGTACTCTCCCGGCTGCTGCTCGAACTGCTCGGAAGATGGCTGCTCCTGGTACTGCTCCGGTGGCTCGACGTCTATTCACGATCGTAACAGCAATACATGGGCCACACATGCACACACATGCAAACAATAGCAAAATGTAAGATACAGTACACCAATACAATAGAACAGCACATAAAACTGGCCTAGAACTATTCTACGCGTTACAACGATCGCGTGGATATAAAGAACACCTAAAACGGAGCTAAAACGCGGAAACTACGCTTAAAACAGAATCCAGGGACTTATTTGTAAGAAAAACATGACTTACAGGGGCTTCTGCACAAAAACCGAGGACTTAAACGTAAATAAACCCTAGACGCAGGGGCTAGCTGGCTTACAAACCTCAGGCTGGACGGCGGGTTCAAATTCCAGGAAACTCAGGGGCTTAAACGAATAAAACAGGACTAAAACATAAATACTTTTGAACTAAAGGGGTACCGCGGGTTGATTCGAGAAAACCTCAGGGGTTCTTTAGAAAGATTTCCAGGCTGAACCGGTATTGGTGGATCTGATCCGCTGGATCGGGATTCAAGGGCCAGGATGAGGTGGGCTCGGATCTATTCAAGCTCAGCTCGGCTCACGACTCACGACAGCGGGCGGCTCCACTCATGGCTCGGTTCACATCCCGTGGAATGGCTGCGTGGTCACCGGGGCTCTGCCTCCGCGGCGGCGCCTCGCCGGCGCGGGGAGTCCCCGCCTCGGGGTGGCCCTAAGGCGCACAAGGACTAGCGCAAGAGAAAGAGGGGACCCCGGGTTTGCTCACCTAGGTTCGGGTACCCGCTAAGTGGAGCAGGACGTCCCGCGACGACGACGGGCGGCGGCGCACGGGTAGCTTCGGGGAAAATGGTCGCCGAGGGTTCGCTCTAGGCTCCTGGCTCCACGGTGCAGCTCGGAGAGAACCTGCGAAGCTAGGGAGGAGGTCAGCACGACCGGGGGGGCAAAGGTGGCCGGCAATTTCTCGGTGGCGAGCGTACCGGCGGCGACGGCTCGGATTGAAATCCGATGAGCACAGGAAGGGGAACCGCGAGCACGGCTCGGGTGTTGGCCCTGACACTTGGGCGGAGCTTCTGCGGAGGTCTCAGGCGGCGGGGCTGCAGAGGATCGGTGTGCCCACGGCGGCGGGCTCGGCTCCACGCAGAGGCGATGTAGCGGCCACGATTAGGGTTTCTTGGGGCGGCGCTGTTGGGTGTGGTGCATCCAAGAGGTGGCGCAGGGGAAAAAGAGGGGCAGGGCCGGGGGTCTCGGGGAACGGTTGAGGCGGAGGGGATCCGAAGCTCCCGGCCGTTGCGGCGGCGCGGCCGTTGCGGGAGGAGAGCGGGAGGATGGGGATGACAGGTGGGCCCGTTCGTCAGCGAAAGCAAGGAACGCTGCGCTCGTGGGCTGGGCGGAGGAGCGGTGCGCTGGGCCAGAACGGGTGCGTGCGCTGGGCTAGCACGGCCCACGCGGAAGAGGGGAGAGAAGAGGAGGGAGAGCAGGCGCGCAGCTCGGGCTGGGGAAAAGGAGATGGGCCGGCTTGGCCCACGCGGAAGAGGAAAAGGAGGAGGGGGTGCTGGGCCTCGGGTGGCCCATGCGGGAGAGAGGGGAAAGGAGAGACCCGAGGGGAAAATGGGCCGGGGGAGAGAGAGCCCGTGAGGGAGAGAGGGAGAGGGGAAGCTGGGTCGGGCTGGGCTGGGAGAAAGAGGGTTTGGGCTGGCTCTTTCTTTTCCTTTCTTTTCTTTTCCTACTCCTAAACTATTCAAGCAATCTATTTGAATTCAAATAAGTTTGAATTCAAACCTTATAATTTCAACACAAATAAAATAATGCTGCGGCATGAATGCACAAACAATTTAATCCTATGATAAATTTTAATTACTTGCATTATAAAATTACTTTAAATGCGGGATAAATTAGGGAGGACTCTGGAAATTTTATTTGAGCCCAAATAAATTCATTAAAATTTAAGGAAATTACCTCAGGGTGTTACAAACCTACCCCCCTTACAGGAATCTCGTCCCGAGATTCGGATAGGCTAGCTAGCAAAGAGATCAGGATATGTCTTTCTCAGCTCATCTTCTCGCTCCCAAGTAGCCTCATCCTTCGTGTGATGACTCCATTGAACATGGCACATCTTGATCCTCTTGTTTCTGGTAACTCTCTCAGACATCTCCAGAATCTTTACCGGATGCTCGATATAGGTCAGATCCTCCTGCACATCTAACCCTTCTATCGGTGCTTGCTCTTCTGGCACTCTCAAGCACTTCTTCAGCTGAGACACATGAAACACATCGTGCACTCCCGAGAGATTGAGAGGCAACTCCAACCGATATGCCACCTCACCTTTCCGTTCCAACACCTTGAACGGACCAATGTATCGAGGGGCTAACTTCCCTCTTACATTAAACCTGAGGATTCCTCTCATCGGCGAGACCTTCAGATATACATGGTCACCCACTGCAAAGGTCAAATCTCGGCGACGAACATCCGCATAGCTCTTCTGACGAGTCTAAGCGACCCTCAGATTCTCTCGCACCTGCTGTACCAGCTGTTCGGCCTCCTCAACAATATCCGGACCAAACACCTGCCTCTCACCAATCTGATCCCAATACAGCGGAGTCCTGCATTTCCGACCATACAGAGCCTCAAACGGGGATTTCTTCAGACTGGCTTGATAACTGTTGTTGTATGAAAACTCTGCATATGGTAGGCATTTATCCCAGCTGGTACCATACTGAATAGCACAGGCGCGAAGCATATCCTCCAACACTTGGTTGATTCTCTCTGTCTGCCCGTCTGTCTGAGGATGATAAGCAGTACTGAAGCGCAGCTTCGTATCCAACGAATCATGCAACTGCTCCCAGAACCGTGAAGTGAACTGAGATCCTCGATCAGATATAATCTTCTTTGGAACACCATGCAGACAGACAATCCGGGAAATGTACAACTCTGCGAGTCTAGCACCGGAGTAAGTAGTGTTCACCGGAATAAAATGAGCAACCTTTGTCAACCGGTCCACTACTACCCATATGGAGTTGTACCATTTCTGAGTACGAGGCAAGCCAACAATGAAGTCCATAGTGATTTCCTCCCATTTCCACTCTGGAATCTTCAACGGCTGCAACAACCCTGCTGGCCTCTGATGCTCTACCTTGACGCGCTGACAAGTGTCGCAGATAGCCACGTACTCCGCAACGGAACGCTTCATTCCATACCACCAGAATCTTTCCTTCAGGTCGTAATACATCTTCGTGCTGCCTGGATGGATAGAATATGCTGTATCATGGGCCTCACTCAGAATCAACTTCCTGAGATCTGCTACATCCGGCACACATATACGACCCTTGTACCACAATGTACCCTGATTATCCTCTCTGAAATGAGGGGCCTTGCCAACCTTGAGCAGTTCACGAATCTCCTGCAGCTTCTGATCTTCCTTCTGATGCTGCCTGATCTCAGCCTCTAGAGTGGGTTCTGCCTCGAACGATGTACCCGAGGTATGATGCAAGAAACCCAGACTCAACTGCTCAAACTCCTCGCATAACTCCTGAGGCATCTGAGAAGCCACGGCCATGTTAACATAGCTCTTCCTGCTCAGAGCATCTGCTACAACATTGGCCTTGCCCGAATGATAGTGAATCTCCAGGTCATAATCCTTGACCAACTCTAGCCATCTCCTCTGCCGCATGTTCAGTTCACTATGGGTGAAAATATACTTGAGACTCTTGTGATCGGTGTAAATATCACACCTCTGCCCAAACAAGTAATGCCTCCATATCTTCAAAGCATGCACAACTGCAGCTAACTCCAGATCATGAGTGGGATAATTCAGCTCATGCCGGCGCAACTGCCGCGAAGCATAAGCTATCACTCTGCCTTCCTGCATCAGGACGCAACCAAGACCATCCCTCGAAGCATCACAATACACTATGAATCTCTTGCTCTGGTCTGGCAGAGTAAGGACTGGCGCCGTCGTCAACCTCTTCTTCAGCTCCTCGAAGGCCTTCTGACGCTCATCAGTCCAAGAGAAATCCACACCCTTCTCCAGCAAGGAAGTCAAAGGCTTCGCAATCTTGGAGAAATTCTCAATGAACCTCCGATAATAACCTGCTAAGCCCAGAAAAGAGCGGACTTCCTTCACTGTCTGCGGTACAACCCAGTCAAGCACATCCTTCACCTTCCCGGGGTCCACAGCAATACCTCCCTTGGAGATAACATGACCGAGGAACGGAACCTCGTCAATCCAGAACTCACACTTGCTGAGCTTGGCATACAGCTTGTGCTCTCTGAGCCTCTGCAACACAAGCCTCAAATGCTTCTCATGCTCCGCTTCTGACTTGGAATATATCAGGATATCATCAATGAATATCACCACAAAGGTGTCCAGATAATCCATGAAAACCTTGTTCATCAGATGCATGAAGAAAGCCGGGGCATTGGTCAAGCCAAAGGACATGACCGTATACTCGTATAACCCATACTTGCAAGTGAATGCCGTCTTCTGAATATCCTCAGGACGAATCTTCAGCTGATGATAACCAGAACGCAGATCGATCTTCGAGAATACACAAGCACCCTGAAGTTGATCAAAGAGATCCTCAATACGGGGCAATGGATGCTTGTTCTTGATAGTGACTGCATTCAGATCCCGATAATCGACGCACATTCTCTTCGCGCCATCCTTCTTCTCTACGAGCAATACAGGAAAAGCCCAAGGAGAGAAACTGCGACGGATATAACCCTTAGCTAGCAACTCGTCGATGGTCTTCTTAACTTCCTCATGCTCAACAGGTGCCATACGATAGGGCCGCTTAGCAATAGGAGCTGTGCCAGGCAAGAGATCAATAGAAAACTCAATGTCACGATCAGGCGGCATACCTGGCAAATCATCCGGAAAGACATCCGGGAATTCAGACACCACGCGAACACCATCCGTGGGTCTAGCCTCCATCTGATGAAGAAATCCAGAAGGCTCTGTGGCACCGATAGTAACCTCCTGACCACCCGGTGCTGACTGAAGAACAGTCCTCTGAGCACAATCTATCCAGACTCCCCACTTAGCAAGAGTCTCCATCCCGAGGATCACATCAATACCCTTGGTGTCTAGCACCATCAGATTCGCACTGAAATCTACCCCCCTTATGGCCACACTGACTCTGGGACAAAAGATATGAGACCTCAACTGCCCTCCCGGTGAAGATACTAACATGCACCTCTTTAATGTGCTAGTAGGAATGCCATGATTGTGGCAGAACCGCTCGAATTATTCCGGCTCAAGTGCGCTATTGATCGCCGTACAACTGCAATCAGCTTAACGCACTTTAAACGGAACAATCCTTTGGTCTGTCGGGTCTCCGCCCGATTCAACCACGGTTCAGCAGGATCGAAGCAGGTTTACCTCGCACGAAGGCGAGTTCACATCACAGAATAGCTCATCAACTTTAATTTACAGCCATATATATACATTATTACAAAACGAGTTCAAAGAGAAGTAAATTTATACAACCATGTTCAAACTGACAAGCGTAACAGCTTGTCTAAACTCACAGCGGAAGAAAAAGTTTTACGCGACTACACACGTCGCGAAGACGGACGCCAAGCTTAGCCCAGGGCTTGGTGTCACTCCGGAGGGTCTGTGCCGGCCGGGGACGGGTCCCACTCCACGGACCAGCCAAAAGGAACGGACGTTGGCCACACAAGGTTGTCCGTGGGGTTCTCGTAGGTTATACCTGAAACAGATATTGGCAAGGCTGAGTATTCTAATACTCAGCAAGGCTTACCCGGGGTTGGGTATACTTTAGCCCATAACTAGACTCATGAAGGTATTATAAAGGCTCTGGGTTTATTTTCAGCTGAAAAGCAACAAAGAGTGTGAACTACTTTCAAGTTTTAGCTTTCATCTTCTAGTTGAGTATTTATTCTAGATTAGCACCTATACTAAGCAAGCAAGGTAGTGATTATCATCCATCAAGATTATCCATCATTAGTTCCACTTCTTACTCAATGTGGTAAAAGGGATAAGTAGTCTCAATCCTCGTGAGAGGCGGACGATTCGAATCGAATTTAACCTTGCAAGGTAAACCTAACACACACGCTTGGAATACCAACAGGGCGTTCCGAAGCAACCGTTTACCTTTCATTCCGACTCGTGGACAGGCCACCACAAGCGACTTGCAGGACCGTACGCACACCCAATGTGTACAGGACATACGTCTGTAGCGCGACTACAAAACCCGTATTCCTGTCTGCTTTGCAGAACGTACTCCCACAGGTCGGTGCGTGTGAACATAACATAAAGATCGAGTGGTGGGAGGTATGTCCACTTACCGGGCCGATTGGTTACTAGGCTTACCGCTTACCATATTTCGCGGCATGTGGCTAGTACTTTCAAAAACTTAGCCACCACTACCACACATTCCGACCTTAAGACTTTTATCAAAATAGACAGGGTAAAGCCTCAGGTCATGATACAACACATGACCCTGTCCGTCATCCTTATAGTGGTTGCAGAAATGTAAACATGCAATTCCTATATCGCGCGAGTGACAGGAAATCACCCGACTTCTACCGGTCCTATTAGCGGAGCATCTATCCGATAAGGACTCGGGAGCATTACATTGGATTCCTATGATTCATGCATCTAGGGTTTCATTACAACTCCTAGACTTAATGCATAAATATAGATAAATAGACATAGATTGCAGTGTAATAAAGTAGTGGGATATGTCCGGGGCTTGCCTTTACTGGTGGGACTGAAGTCAGAATGTCAATATTTTCCGAACTTTGGTTCGGGGCTTCAGTCACTTCCTTGGTGACGTTTATTTGGTCTTCAGGAACATCCGCCGTAGACTTCTGGGAGATCTCGTAAGTACCGTTGCCGAAGTAGTCGTATCTACATGTAATGCAACATTACATTCAAGTGTGCACACAAAACTATTTTATTTCACAGCAAAGTTGCAATCCAGCACTTATATGACACACTATTCACATAACAACCCAAAAAGATTTGAGCTAAACCTAGACAGAGTTTTAGGTGGACAACTAAATAGAATCGGCTACTCGTTGCAGATTACAACAGAGCCGATTGGAAACAACAGAGATTTAGTCGATGAAAAGGTACATCGGTTTCCTAGATGATCGATGAAAGCATCGATTACCTTGGCAGAAGGATGATTCCTAAAGCAATGGTCTTAACTAAGATGTGCTTAAGTGTTATCCTGGGTATCTGGGTGTGGTTGTATCGACTCAATTACGTCAGCACAACAATTGAGTGACGTATAGCCGATAGAAGTGTGGTTAAGGGTATGTGACCGATAGATATGTAGCCGATCTCTCCGTCGATAAATCGGCTGATGGAAGTGTGTGGACAAGGATGGGGAAACTAAGGATTGATCGGCCATATTTGACCGATACGGAAAACGACTAGAATCGGCTTGGATCGGCCGATAACAAGAATCTTAAGGTCGTGCGTGTAACTCTGATACAGTGTCTAGGTGCAGCCGACGTAGGACAGAACAAAGGAATTGTATCGGCAGCAGCCGATACTAGAAAGGTAACAACTGTATCAGCTAATCAGCCGATGGTAGAAGTATCGACCGACAGCTGTTACACGAGAACATCATAAACTCAAGGAAAACGGATGCTTAGCGGCTGAGCTAATAGCCGCCACTGAAGCATAGTTGTCGAGATGTATTAACTAAGCAGCAGATACACATGAACTAACAAGAATCCTTATATGAAAAGGGCCTTAAGGAGATTGCAATCAAGACGAGAACAATGTCTTGACGGCAGGGATATGAATACTTGGGTGAAAATATTAACTAGATATCACATATCTATACTTGAGACATACCTCCTATGATTACTTTTCAGCTATATCACGTGCATACAACACAATGTACAAATAAAGCATTCATTCTATTTCTCTAACATTTAACCAAGATCACAAGTCAAGGTTTTCACTCAAGATTACAACATAAAACTTGTAGGGTTGGACTTAGGGTTTCAAACAAAACTGATTTTACATTTTTGTGAACTTCCTAGGAAAATTTATGAAATGTAGAAGTTCACTGAGTTGAAATAAAGAAAGCTCTGCAAATCTTATAGAAAACACCCTAGATCTTTTTAGGTTAAAGCAATTAAGTCCCTGGTCGGGGAAAACAGATAACAGGAAGATAACGACGATATTCCAGCAAAGGAATCGCCGGTATTAGAAGGATTCAGCGAATCAGGGCAAACCTTGGGGTAGTTTCGAATGTGGAGGAAGAATGGGCGGAAAGTGAATTCCCGCGAGGAACAAAATCGGTGATAAGATGAGCTCGGCGATGACGAGATTCCGTGGTTGACGAAGAAGTTCGCCGGTCATGCGTTGCACGTCAAACTCGCGTCGCGTTGCACGTCGTCGTCCTGCTCGGCCTCCCCTCCACCTGCGCGTGCTCGTTCGTGCCACTGCCGTATCCTCACCGGTTCCCTGTGTCCGCGCTCCAGTCAAGTCGCCGCACACAGCACTTGCTCACGCGCTCCCCCGCGTCGCGGACGCCTGCTGCCGCGTGCGCTTCGCACACCGATCCGCGCCACGCCTGGAGCCACCCACTGCCTGCTTCCACACCACCCGAGCCATGGCCGCGCCCGCCGCCTTGCCGGGCCGCACACCGCACTGCCTGCTGCCGCGCTTACTCCCACTATCGCCCGCGAGCCGCAGCCGCCAGCCCGCTCGGGCACTCCACCGTGCACCGCTCGCCCGTGCACGCTGCTCCTCCCGCTGCGCCGTGGCCCGCACCGCGCTGCGCTAGCCCTCGCCCAATCTGTGCCAAGCCGTCGCCACTCGCCAGCCGTCGCGCCGGCCCGCGCTCACCTCCAGCTCCCGCGCGCGTGCCGCACTGCTGGCCGCCCTTGCCGTCGCTCGCCCCAACGCCCGCGCGCAGCCGCTCTGCCGCCTGCGCGCCCGCACCGCTGCGGCCGCCGCTCGGGCCGGGCCCGCCTGCAGAGCGCCCGCGCCTGCACGCCCACGCATCGCCCGCGCGCTCTGCTGGCGCGCCACCCCCGCGGCTATGGCCGCCAGCCGCCTGAGCCCGGCGCTCGCGCACTCCGCGTCCACCTGCAGCGCCTGAGCCGCCGCCAGCTCCCGCTCCGCCGAGCCGCGCCGCCTGGGGCCACCCGCGCTGGGCCGCCGCTCCGCCAGCCGCGCCGCCTGGCGCCTGCTCCCACGCGCCGATCCGGCCCCGCCCAACGTGCCTCCTCACTCCTGCGCTCGGGCCGCCGTTGCGCCCGCTGGCTGGGCCGCCCGGCCGCGCGCCTCGCCCGCGTGGGGGCGCCGCCGCCCTCTGCTTGCCGTGTGCTGCCCGAGTGAACAGAGGGAGGGAGGAAGGAAGCAAAATGGAAGTTGGATGGAGCTGCCGGTTGGGGAAAGGAAAAAGAAGGGAAACATCAGGATAAGGAAGAGAGGAGAAGAAGAACAGATGGACTTTCCCAAGGGCCTAAACGCAATTTCAGAAAACTACAGGGACTTGTTTGTAAAACAAAATTTCCCATCAATCTAAAACCCGAATGAAGAAATGCCCAAAATGAAAGTTGGAGAGTTTTTCAAGCTCTACAACATTGCTTTAGGTCTCAAGTTCAAAAACTCAAAATTTATATTTTTACGCGTGAAGTTTTGAGCAAAAGTTGGATTTGAATTGCTTTTGTCCTTAAGAATGAAACTTATAAAATCTAGGACCTAAATGCAAGCATTTATGACACGTCATAATGACGGGATAGACTCGTCATAATGAGTGGATAGACATGCCATGATGACTTGCACTTTTACACTTTAGCCCTAAGTAAATTTTAAAGTTACTTTTGTAAATCAAACATTTGCATAAAAGGACTTGTACTTTATAAAATCACATAAATACCCTTATTTTCACCATTTTACCCAAAATTTTTTACACACTTCAACACTTGCATTTCTAATGCAACTTTTGAATAAATAAATATATATTTTTACAAGGGATAAAATAAAGAAAACATATTTACAACACCACCTTTTACTTATTTTAAAATTACCTTAATCCAAATACATTTTACGAAAACAACCCTAGATTTTTCTGTAATTACAAAAATACCCCTTTTTCACTTGCACTTTAAATTTTTAAAAGCTTCACACAAACACACATGAGCTTTATACTAACAAACACATAGTTCACACTAACAAAATATATTTCTAGCATTGCAAGTACACGAACTGTCACAGCCTTCCCCCCTAAAAAGAATCTCGTCCCGAGATTCGGACGAAAGACTCTTTAAGGGAAGAAAAGCAAATCACACATCAAAAGTGACAAAAAGCAATCACACTAGGGATGATTGATGTTGATGGTAAAAGCCATTGGAGTACGACGAGAGGAGTACAACGAGAGCATCGATAGATTGTCTATGGCATAGGAGTTGGCATAGCGAATGAGTATGACGAGAGAAGAAAGAGAAAGGTGATCAAGTTCTCATAAAGTTAAGATCACCATGACGATGATAAATGTCAGCGACATTCATCACAAAGCTCATGGATAGCAAGTGAGGATAGCATAAGAGACTGATAGGTGATGTTTAAAACATTCTTGCTCAGAATTTATTATCGGAATGATTTAGATGAGGTTGATTGCAAAACATGCCTATTTATATCGATGCAATCAAGGGATAATGATAGAATGCTCCAATTCAGAGTGCAATGCTTGGTATGTAACCATGAATATGATGCACTATTGAGATGTATGATTGCATTGATGGTGCAACGTGAGGATGAGGAATCTCATGCACGACCGAGATGATGCATATATCACAATGCAATTGCCATGATGCTGGCCAAATGATGCATACACCATGATGCAAGGATGATGATACTTGCAATGTATGCACGTATGAAATACATGAAGTATGATGCATACCCTCATGAGTTGATGATGCTCGTGATTCGCACCCTATAACCGTTCGCTCGTAACTAACACCTAGGTAGTTCTATATCGTTGAGCGAGGATCAAAAGTTAGGACACTAGTAAGGTTGCATAAGAAAAGGTTGCAGTGGGGTTACGTCACATATACCTAGTCACCAGTGCGCTCCTAATGGCTCAATCATATGGCTGCAGCACACATGAGGCCTTAGGTTCCGACACGGCATCATAGTCATGTGATTAAACACCACCACAAAAGAGGAATAGAAACCCTGTAGTGCCATAAGCAACAAGATAGACTTAGGAACCCCAAGATAACCCGAAGTTATACTAGAGGCATACCCATTAGTTAGTCTACGGGTTTTCGATGATGATGCAACACCATGCCTTGACCAAAATGGTATATGTTATGATGCATGACTTTTTGCCGGGAGAATTGTATGCAAAATGTAATTATTGTCATACATCTTTTTAATTTATCCAAAATCATCTGAGCAAAAATCGAAGGTGTAACTTTCAGATGTTGTAACCAGAATAGACAATAAGATATGGTACAACATCGAGAGAGGACAGATGATTCACTAAATAATGGATCCAAGGGTTTGCCGACAACTATCAAGATTTAACCCTTAAGGAAAAGCAAGATCAAGGGTTTGATTTAGCTGTCAAGCTAAGATCGGTGATAGGGTTCAAACATAACCCATTCCACTTGATTCACAAAAGGCGTTCTCAACTCTAGGATAGCCCAGCAGATTACATTAACTCCTACCACACAAAGTCAAAACAGGCATTCAGATACAAGCACATATTTCAGTTCATCAACGTAACAACCAAGGCAATCAGGTCAATCCAAGATGTCATGATGTATGCATGTTCTACACGTCCTCACAAACAAAAATAACTGCCAAGTAATCTTGGTCTTACGTGGTTAAGTACGGTGGCATCATATAAATACGTCTCTCCCTATAATAACTAGTCGATAATCCTAACCGTTCAAAACCTATCGAATCGTGGTTAGCATTCCTGCAGAAAACACAATATGTATATAGTGAACCTTTCATGCCAGCATGTCATGAAAGCGTCCCCAATCATTACTGTTCACTATAGAAACAGCATCTGTACAATTACCGCCGTACAGACAACGTTAACATACGTTATCGAGATAACGTATTCACGGGGGTACCGCAAAATGCGGGGGTATGATCTGCGATCGCCATACCCTGCGCCGAACCATATACTCCCAATGTAGTCAATCGAAATTGGTACATTGGCAGCATCTCAAGTAGGCCACTGCTTGAGAAACAGCGTTCGGTTCGCATCACCGACAAGAAGGCCAAGCTCCCTCAGTTGGCTGAGGATCCTTACCTTCTTACCTCATCGTCGAAGATGTCGTTACAGAATATAAGGTTGAGTTGTGCATGAATTTAAGTTTTAACAGAACAGTAATGCTGGAAGTTAGGATTATATATATATACTATAGCCACCTCTATTTCCCTCATAAACATTACCCTAGGGCTTTACGTACTAAGCTCAATCCTTAACGAATCCAACGCGACTTTGCCAAATATTTTGTTGGTCAAACTTTTATACTGAAAGCATTTTTAAGGTAAAATGTATCTCCAAAGTAACCTTATAGCTCTGATACCAGCTGTGGCAGAACCGCTCGAATTATTCCGGCTCAAGTGCGCTATTGATCGTCGTACAACTGCAATCAGCTTAACGCACTTTAAACGGAACAATCCTTTGGTCTGTCGGGTCTCCGCCCGATTCAACCACGGTTCAGCAGGATCGAAGCAGGTTTACCTCGCACGAAGGCGAGTTCACATCACAGAATAGCTCATCAACTTTAATTTACAGCCATATATATACATTATTACAAAACGAGTTCAAAGAGAAGTAAATTTATACAACCATGTTCAAACTGACAAGCGTAACAGCTTGTCTAAACTCACAGCGGAAGAAAAAGTTTTACGCGACTACACACGTCGCGAAGACGGACGCCAAGCTTAGCCCAGGGCTTGGTGTCACTCCGGAGGGTCTGTGCCGGCCGGGGACGGGTCCCACTCCACGGACCAGCCAAAAGGAACGGACGTTGGCCACACAAGGTTGTCCGTGGGGTTCTCGTAGGTTATACCTGAAACAGATATTGGCAAGGCTGAGTATTCTAATACTCAGCAAGGCTTACCCGGGGTTGGGTATACTTTAGCCCATAACTAGACTCATGAAGGTATTATAAAGGCTCTGGGTTTATTTTCAGCTGAAAAGCAACAAAGAGTGTGAACTACTTTCAAGTTTTAGCTTTCATCTTCTAGTTGAGTATTTATTCTAGATTAGCACCTATACTAAGCAAGCAAGGTAGTGATTATCATCCATCAAGATTATCCATCATTAGTTCCACTTCTTACTCAATGTGGTAAAAGGGATAAGTAGTCTCAATCCTCGTGAGAGGCGGACGATTCGAATCGAATTTAACCTTGCAAGGTAAACCTAACACACACGCTTGGAATACCAACAGGGCGTTCCGAAGCAACTGTTTACCTTTCATTCCGACTCGTGGACAGGCCACCACAAGCGACTTGCAGGACCGTACGCACACCCAATGTGTACAGGACATACGTCTGTAGCGCGACTACAAAACCCGTATTCCTGTCTGCCTTGCAGAACGTACTCCCACAGGTCGGTGCGTGTGAACATAACATAAAGATCGAGTGGTGGGAGGTATGTCCACTTACCGGGCCGATTGGTTACTAGGCTTACCGCTTACCATATTTCGCGGCATGTGGCTAGTACTTTCAAAAACTTAGCCACCACTACCACACATTCCGACTGTGGCAGAACCAACCTGAATTATACCGGCTCAAGTACGCGAGTCCACTCCAGAGGGCTCCAACGTGCTTCAAACGGTATAATCCCTTGGCCTGTCGGGTAACGTCCCGATAAACCACCGATACACAGGATCAAATAAGGTTACCTCACACGAAGGTGAGTCCAGAGATACAATCACCATCATATTTTACATCATAGAGAATTACATTACAAGAGTTTCCAAAAGAAGTATGAAGTTTCACATTTAGAGAAAAGATTACAAACTGTAAAACTAGGGTTAAAAGCAGCGGAAAACATACGCGAAGAATTACAACACGTCATCAAGGTGGATGTCATGCTAAGCCCAGACACGACATCACTCGAGATCATCAGTATTGGTCGGGGACGGATCCCATTCCTCGGACCAATCTTCTGGAAAAGCACAGGGCCATGACAAGGGAAGAATAGGGTCTTCAAAGGCTTTACCTGAAAAACATAAAGCTAGCAAGGCTGAGTATACTAATACTCAGCAAGGCTTACTCGGGATTGGGTATACTTAGCCCATAACTAGACTTATGAGAGCTCATAATGGTTTTGGGTTTAGTTTCAGCTGAAAAGCAACAAAGAGTAGATCCTTAACTTCAAGTTTTAGCTTTCAGATTCTAGTTAATTATCCATTCTAGGTAAGCACCTATAACTAAGCAAGCATGGTATAATCTTTGGTCAAGCATCATCTTTGATAACCATAATGTTGCTCTTGTTACTCTATGTGATAAAGGGATTAAGCAGTCTCAATCTTCGTGAGAGGCGGACGATTCAGAATCGAATTTTCAACCTTGCAAGGTAAACCTAACTCACACGCTTGGAACATCCAACGATAGTTCCGAAGCAACCGTTTGCCTTTCATTCCGACTCGTGGACAGGTCCACCACAAGCGACTGCAGGAACATACGCACTCCCAAAGTGCAGGACATACGTCTGTAGCGCGACTACAAAACCCGTATTCCTGGTTGCCCTTGCAACACGTATTTCCCCAATCGAACATAAGTAACCAGAAGAACCAAATACATGTGGTGGGAGGTATGTCCACTCCTCGGGCCGATTGGCTACTAGGCTTACCGCTTACCCATAACTCACGGCATGTGGCTAGTACTTTCAAACGCTTAACCCGCACTACCACACACTGCGACCTTATCAGATTCATCAACACAGACGGGGTATCATCTCGACCATGATACCGCACAAAACTCCCGTCCGGCATCCTTATAGTGGTAACAGGAATGTAAACATTACAACTCCTATATCGCGCGAGTGACAGGAAATCACCCGACTTTTACCGGCCCTATTAGCATAGCAGCTAGTCGGACTCAAGTGCTAGTATTCATCACATTGGTTCCTAGGGAAATGCAACTAGGGTTTCAAGCAATTCCTAAGAACTTAGTGCATAGAATACGTAAATAGATATAGATTGCTGTATAATTAAAATAAGGGGTTATGTCCGGGGCTTGCCTTTACTGGTGGGTCTGAAGTCAGTAAGTCAACATCTTCCGAACTTTGGTTCGGGGCTTCAGTTGATCTCTTGGTGACATTCACTCGGTCTTCAGGAACATCCTCCGTAGACTCCGGGGAGATCTCGTAGGTAACGTTGCCGAAGTAGTCGTATCTACATGTAATGCAACATTACATTCAAGCGTGCACATAAAACTACCTTACTTCACAATTCAATTGCAATCCAGCATTCATACAACATACTATTCACATATTAACCAAAAAGATCTGAACTAAACCTAGATAGAGCTTTAGGGGGACAACTAACCAGAATCGGCTGCTCGTTGAAGATCACAACAGAGCCGATTGGAAACAACGGAGGTTTAGCTGATAGAAAGATACATCGGGTTTCTAGACGATTGATGAAAACATTGATTACTTCAGTAGAGGGATGATTCCTAAAGCAGTCGTGTCCTAACTGAGATGTGCTTAAGGGTTATTCTAGATAACTAAGTGTGGTTGCATCGACTCGATTACGCCAGCACAACTATTGAGTGACGTACAGCCGATTGGAGTGTGGTTGAGGGTACATGACCGATAGACAGATAGCCGATCTTTTAGTCGATAAATCGACTGATAGAAGTATGTGGATAAGGAAGCGGAAACTAAGGATCGATCGGCCGTGTTTGACCGATATAGAAAAGCAACTAAAATCGGCTTGGGTCAGCCGATGGCAAAAACCCTAAGATCGTGTGTGTTTCTCCGATACATCGACTCTGTGCAGTCGATACAGAACAGATCAAAAGAATTGTATCGGCAGTAGCTGATACTAGAAAGGTAACAACCATATCAGCTAATCGGTCGATGATAGAAGTATCGACTGACTGCTGTTATGCAGAAACATCCTAGACTCAAGGAAAACAGATGCTTAGCAGCTGAACTAATAGCCGCCAATGGAACACAGCTGCTAGTGGCTAAGCAGCAGATGCACATGGACTAATAAGGATTTTTATACGAAGAGAACCTTAAGGAAAAGGTCATCAAAACGACGACAGAGTTTGGATGGCAAGAATCTGAGTACTCGTGTGAAAAGATTAACTAGAGATCACACATCTGTACTTGAGACCTACAGCTTATGATCTATGTTAAGCTACAACACATGCATATCACAAAAGACACAAATCAAGCATTCATTTCCTAATATTTAACCTAGACCACAAATCAAAGACTTTCACTCAAGATCACAACATAAAACTTGTAGATTTCAACCTAGGGTTTCAAACAAAACTGATTTTGCATTTTTATGAACTTCCTGCGAAAATCTATGAAATGTAGAAGTTCATCGATTTGAAATACAGCAAGCTTTGGCAATTTTACAAAGAGCACCCTAGAAATTTCTAAAACATAGCAATCAAGTCCCTGGTCTGGGAAAACAGATAACAGGAGGTTAACGACGATATTCCGGCAAAGAAATCGCCGGCATTAGAAAGATTCAGTGGATTAGGGCAAACCTTGGGGTAGCCTTGGTTATGAAGGAGAACACGCGGAAAGTAAATTCCCGCGGTGAACAGGATCGGTGATAAAGATGAGCTCGACGATGACGAGATTCCATGGGTGACGAAGAAGTTCGCCGAGCATGGTTGCCGTGGGTGGAAGATGGCCGAAGGAGTAGTCTTCGTGGTGACTCGTGGTGATAGCGGTTGAGCGATCCACGAGGGTAGAAACTGCTGAACGTCGTGGACCCCTGGGACGAGATGATGGAGCCGAACGGGTTCGCTATACTGACTTTTCCGCGAACCCTAGGGTTTTTCTGCTCACGAGCTGAGTCTTCTTTTGCTCACGCACGCGTGCCACTGAAACACGGCCGGCACACCCGCGTAGCTTCCTGCAGGACTGCCGTGCTTGGTTGCATCGAGGCTCCTCCGAGCTCGTCACGCCTGACTGCCGCCTTCGCTCCACAATTTCTCCTTCCGACTTGCCGTGCCATAAACGCCTCTCCGCCTTCGCGAGGATCGAGGTCTGCTCGCACCTGGCCACCTCCAAACTCTCCGCGAGCAGTCCACAGTGCCGCCGGACTTCGCCCGTTGCCTTCTCCTCGACGGCCTCTAATGTCCATCACGCGCAACCCCCCTGCACACCAACTTGGTCGTGGCCTGAGCTCGCCTTGCGGGAACGTTGCCATGCGCTGCACGCCGCCGCTCTGCATGTCGTTGCCCTGCTCGTCAATGCTCTGCATAGCTCCTCCCCCTTCCTTCGTTGCTGGACCCGCTCTTCGCTTCGGCTTTACCGCATCGCAGGTCCCTCCGCGCGAGTCGGTCTCGAGCCGCCACGCCTCAGCTCTATCCGCGCATTTCCGCGCTGCCAGTGCTGCGCGCTGCCACACCTCCACGCGCGCCGATCCGTCGCTCCAACACCTGCCTCCGCGTGCTGCCGGCCTCACCTGCACGCCACCTGCCTCCACCTGCGCTCCAGCTTCTGCGCCGCCACCAGCGCTCGCACGAGCCGGCCTCCACACACGCCCGCACCCGCCTGGTGCCGCGAGCCGCACACCTCGCCAGCTCGGCCTCCGCTCGAGCCCGCTGGCGCACTGCCCCTGGGTCGAGCTGCCCAGCGCTCACCCCTCCTGCGCCGCTCGGGGCTCACCAGCCAGCGCCGTTCCCGAGCCACCGCGCACTACCGCCGCCCGCGCCCAGCCGCACGCTCAGCTCCTGCGGCCGCCGCTCGGGCCCCCGCTGGCGCCTCTGCCTGGGCCGCGCCCGCGCGTCGCACGCTGCGCCGAGCCGTCGCCTGCCCGCCTGGAGCCGCCGCTAGCCTGCCTGCCGCCTACGCCTGGGCCCACACCGCGCGCCGCCCCGGCTCCGCTTCGCGCGCGCGCCCACGCGTCCGCCTGCCGCGCAGCGTCTCCGCCTGCGCCAAGCCGCCGCTCAGCCGCGCCGCGCGCGCTCGTTCCCGCCTTGCGCTGGCGCCCTGGCTCCTGCGGCCGCTCGCACCGATCCCCGCCGGCCCCAGCGCGCAGAGGGAGGAAATCAGGGAGAAGCTCCCTGTGCCGGCTCAGAGCAGTAAAGGGAGGTAGGGGAAATGAGCATCGCTTGGTGGAGAAGGAGAAAGAAGACGCCAGGGGAAATCAAAGGCAGACAGAGAGATAAGGGGAACAGAGGAGAAAGGGAAATGGAATTTCCCAAGGACCTTTACGTAAATACAGAAAACTGCAAGGGCCTGAGTGTAACACAAAATTTCCCGTTGATTTAAAACCCAAATGAAGAAATGCCCAAAACGAAAGTTGGAGAGTTTTTCAAACTCTACAACATTGCTTTAGGGCCCAAGTTCAAAAACTCAAAATTTATATTTTTACACGTGAATCTTTGAATAAAAGTTGGATTTGTATTGTGTTTGTCCGAATGAAATTTTATAAAATTCAGGACCTAAATGCAAGCATTTATGACACGTCATAATGACGGGATAGACTCGTCATAATGGTTGGATAGACATGTCCTGATGACTTGCACTTTTTACACTTTAGTCCTGAGTAACTTTTGAAAGTTACTTTTGTAAATCAAATACTTACACAAAAGGACTTATACTTTTATAAAGTTACATAAACACCCTTATTTTTACCATTTTACCTAAAATTTTTACACACTTCAACACACACATTTCCAATGAAATTTTTGGATAAATACTATATATTTTTACAAGGGATAAAATAAGGAAAACATATTTACAAAACTACCTTTCATTTATTTTGAAATTACCCTTACCCAAATACATTTTGCAAAAACAACCCTAGGTTTTTCTGTAATTACAAAAATACCCTTTTTACTTACACTTTAAATTTTCAAAAACTTCACATAAACGCACATACGCTTTATACAAACAAACACATATTTCACACTAACAAAATATATCTAGTATTGCAAGTACACGAACTGTCACAGCGACCTTAAGACTTTTATCAAAACAGACAGGGTAAAGCCTCAGGTCATGATACAACACATGACCCTGTCCGTCATCCTTATAGTGGTTCCAGAAATGTAAACATGCAATTCCTATATCGCGCGAGTGACAGGAAATCGCCCGACTTCTACCGGTCCTATTAGCGGAGCATCTATCCGATAAGGACTCGGGAGCATTACATTGGATTCCTATGATTCATGCATCTAGGGTTTCATTACAACTCCTAGACTTAATGCATAAATATAGATAAATAGACATAGATTGCAGTGTAATAAAGTAGTGGGATATGTCCGGGGCTTGCCTTTACTGGTGGGACTGAAGTCAGAATGTCAATATTTTCCGAACTTTGGTTCGGGGCTTCAGTCACTTCCTTGGTGACGTTTATTTGGTCTTCAGGAACATCCGCCGTAGACTTCTGGGAGATCTCGTAAGTACCGTTGCCGAAGTAGTCGTATCTACATGTAATGCAACATTACATTCAAGTGTGCACACAAAACTATTTTATTTCACAGCAAAGTTGCAATCCAGCACTTATATGACACACTATTCACATAACAACCCAAAAAGATTTGAGCTAAACCTAGACAGAGTTTTAGGTGGACAACTAAATAGAATCGGCTACTCGTTGCAGATTACAACAGAGCCGATTGGAAACAACAGAGATTTAGTCGATGAAAAGGTACATCGGTTTCCTAGATGATCGATGAAAGCATCGATTACCTTGGCAGAAGGATGATTCCTAAAGCAATGGTCTTAACTAAGATGTGCTTAAGTGTTATCCTGGGTATCTGGGTGTGGTTGTATCGACTCAATTACGTCAGCACAACAATTGAGTGACGTATAGCCGATAGAAGTGTGGTTAAGGGTATGTGACCGATAGATATGTAGCCGATCTCTCCGTCGATAAATCGGCTGATGGAAGTATGTGGACAAGGATGGGGAAACTAAGGATTGATCGGCCATATTTGACCGATACGGAAAACGACTAGAATCGGCTTGGATCGGCCGATAACAAGAATCTTAAGGTCGTGCGTGTAACTCTGATACAGTGTCTAGGTGCAGCCGACGTAGGACAGAACAAAGGAATTGTATCGGCAGCAGCCGATACTAGAAAGGTAACAACTGTATCAGCTAATCAGCCGATGGTAGAAGTATCGACCGACAGCTGTTACACGAGAACATCATAAACTCAAGGAAAACGGATGCTTAGCGGCTGAGCTAATAGCCGCCACTGAAGCATAGTTGTCGAGATGTATTAACTAAGCAGCAGATACACATGAACTAACAAGAATCCTTATACGAAAAGGGCCTTAAGGAGATTGCAATCAAGACGAGAATAATGTCTTGACGGCAGGGATATGAATACTTGGGTGAAAATATTAACTAGATATCACATATCTATACTTGAGACATACCTCCTATGATTACTTTTCAGCTATATCACGTGCATACAACACAATGTACAAATAAAGCATTCATTCTATTTCTCTAACATTTAACCAAGATCACAAGTCAAGATTTTCACTCAAGATTACAACATAAAACTTGTAGGGTTGGACTTAGGGTTTCAAACAAAACTGATTTTACATTTTTGTGAACTTCCTAGGAAAATTTATGAAATGTAGAAGTTCACTGAGTTGAAATAAAGAAAGCTCTGCAAATCTTATAGAAAACACCCTAGATCTTTTTAGGTTAAAGCAATTAAGTCCCTGGTCGGGGAAAACAGATAACAGGAAGATAACGACGATATTCCAGCAAAGGAATCGCCGGTATTAGAAGGATTCAGCGAATCAGGGCAAACCTTGGGGTAGTTTCGAATGTGGAGGAAGAATGGGCGGAAAGTGAATTCCCGCGAGGAACAAAATCGGTGATAAGATGAGCTCGGCGATGACGAGATTCCGTGGTTGACGAAGAAGTTCGTCGGTCATGCGTTGCACGTCGTCGTCCTGCTCGGCCTTCCCTCCACCTGCGCGCGCTCGTTCGTGCCACTGCCGTATCCTCACCGGTTCCCTGTGTCCGCGCTCTAGTCAAGTCGCCGCACACAGCACTTGCTCACGCGCTCCCCCGCGTCGCGGACGCCTGCTGCCGCGTGCGCTTCGCACACCGATCCGCGCCACGCCTGGAGCCACCCACTGCCTGCTTCCACACCACCCGAGCCATGGCCGCGCCCGCCGCCTTGCCGGGCCGCACACCGCACTGCCTGCTGCCGCGCTTACTCCCACTGTCGCCCGCGAGCCGCAGCCGCCAGCCCGCTCGGGCACTCCACCGTGCACCGCTCGCCCGTGCACGCTGCTCCTCCCGCTGCGCCGTGGCCCGCACCGCGCTGCGCTAGCCCTCGCCCAATCTGTGCCAAGCCGTCGCCACTCGCCAGCCGTCGCGCCGGCCCGCGCTCACCTCCAGCTCCCGCGCGCGTGCCGCACTGCTGGCCGCCCTTGCCGTCGCTCGCCCCAACGCCCGCGCGCAGCCGCTCTGCCGCCTGCGCGCCCGCACCGCTGCGGCCGCCGCTCGGGCCGGGCCCGCCTGCAGAGCGCCCGCGCCTGCACGCCCACGCATCGCCCGCGCGCTCTGCTGGCGCGCCACCCCCGCGGCTATGGCCGCCAGCCGCCTGAGCCCGGCGCTCGCGCACTCCGCGTCCACCTGCAGCGCCTGAGCCGCCGCCAGCTCCCGCTCCGCCGAGCCGCGCCGCCTGGGGCCACCCGCGCTGGGCCGCCGCTCCGCCAGCCGCGCCGCCTGGCGCCTGCTCCCACGCGCCGATCCGGCCCCGCCCAACGTGCCTCCTCACTCCTGCGCTCGGGCCGCCGTTGCGCCCACTGGCTGGGCCGCCCGGCCGCGCCTCGCCCGCGTGGGGGCGCCGCCGCCCTCTGCTTGCCGTGTGCTGCCCGAGTGAACAGAGGGAGGGAGGAAGGAAGCAAAATGGAAGTTGGATGGAGCTGCCGGTTGGGGAAAGGAAAAAGAAGGGAAACATCAGGATAAGGAAGAGAGGAGAAGAAGAACAGATGGACTTTCCCAAGGGCCTAAACGCAATTTCAGAAAACTACAGGGACTTGTTTGTAAAACAAAATTTCCCATCAATCTAAAACCCGAATGAAGAAATGCCCAAAATGAAAGTTGGAGAGTTTTTCAAGCTCTACAACATTGCTTTAGGTCTCAAGTTCAAAAACTCAAAATTTATATTTTTACGCGTGAAGTTTTGAGCAAAAGTTGGATTTGAATTGCTTTTGTCCTTAAGAATGAAACTTATAAAATCTAGGACCTAAATGCAAGCATTTATGACACGTCATAATGACGGGATAGACTCGTCATAATGAGTGGATAGACATGCCATGATGACTTGCACTTTTACACTTTAGCCCTAAGTAAATTTTAAAGTTACTTTTGTAAATCAAACATTTGCATAAAAGGACTTGTACTTTATAAAATCACATAAATACCCTTATTTTCACCATTTTACCCAAAATTTTTTACACACTTCAACACTTGCATTTCTAATGCAACTTTTGAATAAATAAATATATATTTTTACAAGGGATAAAATAAAGAAAACATATTTACAACACCACCTTTTACTTATTTTAAAATTACCTTAATCCAAATACATTTTACGAAAACAACCCTAGATTTTTCTGTAATTACAAAAATACCCCTTTTTCACTTGCACTTTAAATTTTTAAAAGCTTCACACAAACACACATGAGCTTTATACTAACAAACACATAGTTCACACTAACAAAATATATTTCTAGCATTGCAAGTACACGAACTGTCACAGCCTTCCCCCCTAAAAAGAATCTCGTCCCGAGATTCGGACGAAAGACTCTTTAAGGGAAGAAAAGCAAATCACACATCAAAAGTGACAAAAAGCAATCACACTAGGGATGATTGATGTTGATGGTAAAAGCCATTGGAGTACGACGAGAGGAGTACAACGAGAGCATCGATAGATTGTCTATGGCATAGGAGTTGGCATAGCGAATGAGTATGACGAGAGAAGAAAGAGAAAGGTGATCAAGTTCTCATAAAGTTAAGATCACCATGACGATGATAAATGTCAGCGACATTCATCACAAAGCTCATGGATAGCAAGTGAGGATAGCATAAGAGACTGATAGGTGATGTTTAAAACATTCTTGCTCAGAATTTATTATCGGAATGATTTAGATGAGGTTGATTGCAAAACATGCCTATTTATATCGATGCAATCAAGGGATAATGATAGAATGCTCCAATTCAGAGTGCAATGCTTGGTATGTAACCATGAATATGATGCACTATTGAGATGTATGATTGCATTGATGGTGCAACGTGAGGATGAGGAATCTCATGCACGACCGAGATGATGCATATATCACAATGCAATTGCCATGATGCTGGCCAAATGATGCATACACCATGATGCAAGGATGATGATACTTGCAATGTATGCACGTATGAAATACATGAAGTATGATGCATACCCTCATGAGTTGATGATGCTCGTGATTCGCACCCTATAACCGTTCGCTCGTAACTAACACCTAGGTAGTTCTATATCGTTGAGCGAGGATCAAAAGTTAGGACACTAGTAAGGTTGCATAAGAAAAGGTTGCAGTGGGGTTACGTCACATATACCTAGTCACCAGTGCGCTCCTAATGGCTCAATCATATGGCTGCAGCACACATGAGGCCTTAGGTTCCGACACGGCATCATAGTCATGTGATTAAACACCACCACAAAAGAGGAATAGAAACCCTGTAGTGCCATAAGCAACAAGATAGACTTAGGAACCCCAAGATAACCCGAAGTTATACTAGAGGCATACCCATTAGTTAGTCTACGGGTTTTCGATGATGATGCAACACCATGCCTTGACCAAAATGGTATATGTTATGATGCATGACTTTTTGCCGGGAGAATTGTATGCAAAATGTAATTATTGTCATACATCTTTTTAATTTATCCAAAATCATCTGAGCAAAAATCGAAGGTGTAACTTTCAGATGTTGTAACCAGAATAGACAATAAGATATGGTACAACATCGAGAGAGGACAGATGATTCACTAAATAATGGATCCAAGGGTTTGCCGACAACTATCAAGATTTAACCCTTAAGGAAAAGCAAGATCAAGGGTTTGATTTAGCTGTCAAGCTAAGATCGGTGATAGGGTTCAAACATAACCCATTCCACTTGATTCACAAAAGGCGTTCTCAACTCTAGGATAGCCCAGCAGATTACATTAACTCCTACCACACAAAGTCAAAACAGGCATTCAGATACAAGCACATATTTCAGTTCATCAACGTAACAACCAAGGCAATCAGGTCAATCCAAGATGTCATGATGTATGCATGTTCTACACGTCCTCACAAACAAAAATAACTGCCAAGTAATCTTGGTCTTACGTGGTTAAGTACGGTGGCATCATATAAATACGTCTCTCCCTATAATAACTAGTCGATAATCCTAACCGTTCAAAACCTATCGAATCGTGGTTAGCATTCCTGCAGAAAACACAATATGTATATAGTGAACCTTTCATGCCAGCATGTCATGAAAGCGTCCCCAATCATTACTGTTCACTATAGAAACAGCATCTGTACAATTACCGCCGTACAGACAACGTTAACATACGTTATCGAGATAACGTATTCACGGGGGTACCGCAAAATGCGGGGGTATGATCTGCGATCGCCATACCCTGCGCCGAACCATATACTCCCAATGTAGTCAATCGAAATTGGTACATTGGCAGCATCTCAAGTAGGCCACTGCTTGAGAAACAGCGTTCGGTTCGCATCACCAACAGGAAGGCCAAGCTCCCTCAGTTGGCTGAGGATCCTTACCTTCTTACCTCATCGTCGAAGATGTCGTTACAGAATATAAGGTTGAGTTGTGCATGAATTTAAGTTTTAATAGAAAAGTAATGCTGGAAGTTAGGATTATATATATATACTATAGCCACCTCTATTTCCCTCATAAACATTACCCTAGGGCTTTACGTACTAAGCTCAATCCTTAACGAATCCAACGCGACTTTGCCAAATATTTTGTTGGTCAAACTTTTATACTGAAAGCATTTTTAAGGTAAAATGTATCTCCAAAGTAACCTTATAGCTCTGATACCAGCTGTGGCAGAACCGCTCGAATTATTCCGGCTCAAGTGCGCTATTGATCGTCGTACAACTGCAATCAGCTTAACGCACTTTAAACGGAACAATCCTTTGGTCTGTCGGGTCTCCGCCCGATTCAACCACGGTTCAGCAGGATCGAAGCAGGTTTACCTCGCACGAAGGCGAGTTCACATCACAGAATAGCTCATCAACTTTAATTTACAGCCATATATATACATTATTACAAAACGAGTTCAAAGAGAAGTAAATTTATACAACCATGTTCAAACTGACAAGCGTAACAGCTTGTCTAAACTCACAGCGGAAGAAAAAGTTTTACGCGACTACACACGTCGCGAAGACGGACGCCAAGCTTAGCCCAGGGCTTGGTGTCACTCCGGAGGGTCTGTGCCGGCCGGGGACGGGTCCCACTCCACGGACCAGCCAAAAGGAACGGACGTTGGCCACACAAGGTTGTCCGTGGGGTTCTCGTAGGTTATACCTGAAACAGATATTGGCAAGGCTGAGTATTCTAATACTCAGCAAGGCTTACCCGGGGTTGGGTATACTTTAGCCCATAACTAGACTCATGAAGGTATTATAAAGGCTCTGGGTTTATTTTCAGCTGAAAAGCAACAAAGAGTGTGAACTACTTTCAAGTTTTAGCTTTCATCTTCTAGTTGAGTATTTATTCTAGATTAGCACCTATACTAAGCAAGCAAGGTAGTGATTATCATCCATCAAGATTATCCATCATTAGTTCCACTTCTTACTCAATGTGGTAAAAGGGATAAGTAGTCTCAATCCTCGTGAGAGGCGGACGATTCGAATCGAATTTAACCTTGCAAGGTAAACCTAACACACACGCTTGGAATACCAACAGGGCGTTCCGAAGCAACCGTTTACCTTTCATTCCGACTCGTGGACAGGCCACCACAAGCGACTTGCAGGACCGTACGCACACCCAATGTGTACAGGACATACGTCTGTAGCGCGACTACAAAACCCGTATTCCTGTCTGCCTTGCAGAACGTACTCCCACAGGTCGGTGCGTGTGAACATAACATAAAGATCGAGTGGTGGGAGGTATGTCCACTTACCGGGCCGATTGGTTACTAGGCTTACCGCTTACCATATTTCGCGGCATGTGGCTAGTACTTTCAAAAACTTAGCCACCACTACCACACATTCCGACCTTAAGACTTTTATCAAAACAGACAGGGTAAAGCCTCAGGTCATGATACAACACATGACCCTGTCCGTCATCCTTATAGTGGTTGCAGAAATGTAAACATGCAATTCCTATATCGCGCGAGTGACAGGAAATCACCCGACTTCTACCGGTCCTATTAGCGGAGCATCTATCCGATAAGGACTCGGGAGCATTACATTGGATTCCTATGATTCATGCATCTAGGGTTTCATTACAACTCCTAGACTTAATGCATAAATATAGATAAATAGACATAGATTGCAGTGTAATAAAGTAGTGGGATATGTCCGGGGCTTGCCTTTACTGGTGGGACTGAAGTCAGAATGTCAATATTTTCCGAACTTTGGTTCGGGGCTTCAGTCACTTCCTTGGTGACGTTTATTTGGTCTTCAGGAACATCCGCCGTAGACTTCTGGGAGATCTCGTAAGTACCGTTGCCGAAGTAGTCGTATCTACATGTAATGCAACATTACATTCAAGTGTGCACACAAAACTATTTTATTTCACAGCAAAGTTGCAATCCAGCACTTATATGACACACTATTCACATAACAACCCAAAAAGATTTGAGCTAAACCTAGACAGAGTTTTAGGTGGACAACTAAATAGAATCGGCTACTCGTTGCAGATTACAACAGAGCCGATTGGAAACAACAGAGGTTTAGTCGATGAAAAGGTACATCGGTTTCCTAGATGATCGATGAAAGCATCGATTACCTTGGCAGAAGGATGATTCCTAAAGCAATGGTCTTAACTAAGATGTGCTTAAGTGTTATCCTGGGTATCTGGGTGTGGTTGTATCGACTCAATTACGTCAGCACAACAATTGAGTGACGTATAGCCGATAGAAGTGTGGTTAAGGGTATGTGACCGATAGATATGTAACCGATCTCTCCGTCGATAAATCGGCTGATGGAAGTGTGTGGACAAGGATGGGGAAACTAAGGAATGATCGGCCATATTTGACCGATACGGAAAACGACTAGAATCGGCTTGGATCGGCCGATAACAAGAATCTTAAGGTCGTGCGTGTAACTCTGATACAGTGTCTAGGTGCAGCTGACGTAGGACAGAACAAAGGAATTGTATCGGCAGCAGCCGATACTAGAAAGGTAACAACTGTATCAGCTAATCAGCCGATGGTAGAAGTATCGACCGACAGCTGTTACACGAGAACATCATAAACTCAAGGAAAACGGATGCTTAGCGGCTGAGCTAATAGCCGCCACTGAAGCATAGCTGTCGAGATGTATTAACTAAGCAGCAGATACACATGAACTAACAGGAATCCTTATACGAAAAGGGCCTTAAGGAGATTGCAATCAAGACGAGAACAATGTCTTGACGGCAGGGATATGAATACTTGGGTGAAAATATTAACTAGATATCACATATCTATACTTGAGACATACCTCCTATGATTACTTTTCAGCTATATCACGTGCATACAACACAATGTACAAATAAAGCATTCATTCTATTTCTCTAACATTTAACCTAGATCACAAGTCAAGATTTTCACTCAAGATTACAACATAAAACTTGTAGGGTTGGACTTAGGGTTTCAAACAAAACTGATTTTACATTTTTGTGAACTTCCTAGGAAAATTTATGAAATGTAGAAGTTCACTGAGTTGAAATAAAGAAAGCTCTGGAAATCTTATAGAAAACACCCTAGATCTTTTTAGATTAAAGCAATTAAGTCCCTGGTCGGGGAAAACAGATAACAGGAAGATAACGACGATATTCCAGCAAAGGAATCGCCAGTATTAGAAGGATTCAGCGAATCAGGGCAAACCTTGGGGTAGTTTCGAATGTGGAGGAAGAATGGGCGGAAAGTGAATTCCCGCGAGGAACAAAATCGGTGATAAGATGAGCTCGGCGATGACGAGATTCCGTGGTTGACGAAGAAGTTCGCCGGTCATGCGTTGCACGTCAAACTCGCGTCGCGTTGCTCCCGCCTCGACTTCCGTATAGATGAAGGGAGCTCGTCGTGCCTGGTTGCACAGCATCTCCTCCGAGCTCGTCACGCCCGACTACTGCCTTCACTCCGTAACTCCTCCTTTCTGACTCGCCGCGCCATAAACGCCTCTCCGCCTCCGCGAGGACCGAGGGAGCTCGCTGTGCGTGGCTCCTCTGAGCTCATCGCATCCGGTCGCCACCTCCACTTTGCCGCCTTTCCTTTCGGCTCGCCGCTCCTCGTGCATCTCATGAGCGAGCGAGCTCGCATCCTTCCTTTCAATTCGTCGGCCTTCGTCGGGCGTGCTCCATTGATGGCGGTGCCCCAGACTGGCGACCGCCTCCTTCCTGCACCATCGCCGACAGCCTCGTCGACACTTCCGCATACGTGTGCCTGCGCGTTCCCGCACCGCGAACTCCGCGCTCAAGTTCGCGCAGACCGTTCCACAACGCGCCGCCGGTCTCGCACCCGCACACGCACGCCTGCACGTCGTCGTCCTGCTCGGCCTCCCCTCCACCTGCGCGCGCTCGTTCGTGCCACTGCCGTATCCTCACCGGTTCCCTGTGTCCGCGCTCCAGTCAAGTCGCCGCACACAGCACTTGCTCACGCGCTCCCCCGCGTCGCGGAAGCCTGCTGCCGCGCGCGCTTCGCACACCGATCCGCGCCACGCCTGGAGCCACCCACTGCCTGCTTCCACACCACCCGAGCCATGGCCGCGCCCGCCGCCTTGCCGGGCCGCACACCGCACTGCCTGCTGCCGCGCTTACTCCCACTGTCGCCCGCGAGCCGCAGCCGCCAGCCCGCTCGGGCACTCCACCGTGCACCGCTCGCCCGTGCACGCTGCTCCTCCCGCTGCGCCGTGGCCCGCACCGCGCTGCGCTAGCCCTCGCCCAATCTGTGCCAAGCCATCGCCACTCGCCAGCCGTCGCGCCGGCCCGCGCTCACCTCCAGCTCCCGCGCGTGTGCCGCACTGCTGGCCGCCCTTGCCGTCGCTCGCCCCAACGCCCGCGCGCAGCCGCTCTGCCACCTGCGCGCCCGCACCGCTGCGGCCGCCGCTCGGGCCGGGCCCGCCTGCAGAGCGCCCGCGCCTGCACGCCCACGCACCGCCCGCGCGCTCTGCTGGCGCGCCACCCCCGCGCCTATGGCCGCCAGCCGCCTGAGCCCGGCGCTCGCGTACTCCGCGTCCACCTGCAGCGCCTGAGCCGCCGCCAGCTCCCGCCCCGCCGAGTCGCGCCGCCTGGGGCCACCCGCGCTGGGCCGCCGCTCCGCCAGCCGCGCCGCCTGGCGCCTGCTCCCACGCGCCGATCCGGCCCCGCCCAACGCGCCTCCTCACTCCTGCGCTCGGGCCACCGTTGCGCCCGCTGGCTGGGCCGCCCGGCCGCGCGCCTCGCCCGCGTGGGGGCGCCGCCGCCCTCTGCTTGCCGTGTGCTGCCCGAGTGAACAGAGGGAGGGAGGAAGGAAGCAAAATGGAAGTTGGATGGAGCTGCCGGTTGGGGAAAGGAAAAAGAAGGGAAACATCAGGATAAGGAAGAGAGGAGAAGAAGAACAGATGGACTTTCCCAAGGGCCTAAACGCAATTTCAGAAAACTGCAGGGACTTGTTTGTAAAATAAAATTTCCCATCAATCTAAAACCCGAATGAAGAAATGCCCAAAATGAAAGTTGGAGAGTTTTTCAAGCTCTACAACATTGCTTTAGGTCTCAAGTTCAAAAACTCAAAATTTATATTTTTACGCGTGAAGTTTTGAGCAAAAGTTGGATTTGAATTGCTTTTGTCCTTAAGAATGAAACTTATAAAATCTAGGACCTAAATGCAAGCATTTATGACACGTCATAATGACGGGATAGACTCGTCATAATGAGTGGATAGACATGCCATGATGACTTGCACTTTTACACTTTAGCCCTAAGTAAATTTTAAAGTTACTTTTGTAAATCAAACATTTGCATAAAAGGACTTGTACTTTATAAAATCACATAAATACCCTTATTTTCACCATTTTACCCAAAATTTTTTACACACTTCAACACTTGCATTTCTAATGCAACTTTTGAATAAATAAATATATATTTTTACAAGGGATAAAATAAAGAAAACATATTTACAACACCACCTTTTACTTATTTTAAAATTACCTTAATCCAAATACATTTTATGAAAACAACCCTAGATTTTTCTATAATTACAAAAATACCCCTTTTTCACTTGCACTTTAAATTTTTAAAAGCTTCACACAAACACACATGAGCTTTATACTAACAAACACATAGTTCACACTAACAAAATATATTTCTAGCATTGCAAGTACACGAACTGTCACAATGATGCTCAACAAAAGACTGGGTGATGAAAGAATGCGTAGCACCAGTATCAAAAAGCACTGTAGCAGGATGGGCATTAACCATGAACGTACCAATAACCACGTTGGGAGCCTCGGCCGCTGACTCGGCCGTCACGTGGTTCACCCTGCCCTGAGCTGGGGCCTTGGGCGGTGCTGCACGCCCCTGCTGTCCTGCCTGCGCCTTCCGAGGATAGACATTGGCGTAGTGCCCTGGCTCGCCGCAGTGGAAGCACACTCAAGGAAGTGCCGGAGCCTGCTGCCCAGGAGGAGGAGTGGGCGCTCCCTGCCTCTGAGCTGGTGGGGCCGGAGGCGCTGGAAGCCTCTGACCCTGTCCCGCCTGCTGTTGCTGCTGAGGACGAGGCGGAAACTGCTGTCGCTGCTGGTACTGTTGGGGCGGCCTCTGCTGCGGATGCTGGTAGCGGGGACGAGTGTTGCTGCTTGAAGAGGATGGAGCCATCTTCCTCTTCTTATCCTCAATCTCCCGACGCTTACGCTCGGTGTTGAGGGCCGCGTCAACCAGCTAGTTGAAGTTGTCGAAGCGGTGGTTCAGCAGCGCGTACTGGATGTGATCATCCAGTCCCTCCTTGAAGTACTCCTGCTTGTCGCTATCACGAGCGACGTCAGCGGGGGCGTAGCAGGCAAGCTGAAGGAAGCGGTCACGGTACTCCGTCACCGTCATCGATCCCTGAAATAACGAACACAGATAACAAGGATAGAAATCGCTCAATTGGTCAGGTTTACGAAAGAAATCAAGGATAGATCAAGCTCAAAGAGATTGCGGAGAATTCCATTCAAATTTACCTGCTTAAGGGCACGGAACTCCTTCTGCTTCATCTTCATTATGCCCTCAGGAATGTGATGGTTCCTGAAACGCTCACGGAACTGGTCCCACGTGAGAGCATCACGATCCCGAGCTAGGTAGGACTCCCACCAGTCAAGAGCGGAACCTCGCAGCTTCCCTGCTGCGTACAGAACCCGCTCTCGGTCGTCGCACTGCGCAACAACCAACTGGCGCTCCACCGAACGAAGCCAGTCGTCCGCCTGGAGTGGGTCCGTGGCGTGAGAGAAGGTCGGAGGGTGACCTCTCAGGAAATCCGCACGCCCGTCGCGGGGCTGAGGCGGCGGAGGAGGCGGTGGCTGAGCATGGATCTGCTGCAGAGCCTGAACGGTATTGTTCAGGGTAGCCATCATCTGCATCTGGAGCTGGAAGAACTGCTCCGGGGTTAGTGGTGGCGGCATCGGCAGCGGCTGACCAGTGCCCTGGTTGTTCTGCTCCTGCTGGTCAGAACCGGAACCGGTGCGCCTGGTGTTCACCATCTGATTGCAGCAAACGAAATTTTATGAGAATAAGATATCGTGCAGCTGCGGAAATGAAACTTCGGAAGAATATGACAGAAAGAGAGAAATATAGGTTTTACCCCCAATGTTCTAACTCAGTTTTATTATTTAGTTCAAGTTGGGTTAGGGTCGATTAGCATGAACAAGTTTAGCTACTAGACTATGTAATCAACCAAAAATCCAAATCAAACATTTGCACAATAACAAACATTCAATATTCACAACTTAGTCGAGTTTATCACACTACTCGACTAACACCCTCGTTCTAGCGTATTTTCATCGGGACAACCTAAACTATAGCTTATAAGATTAGGCGACTCAGGCCAACGTCTATGGAAAGTTCAAGCTATTTCTCAGAAAAGACAGGAGAGGTAGCAAATCTAAGGCTTAAAACTCAAGGAATAGAAGCAGAAAAATGATGGTTGAAGATTTGCGGAAGCAAGGCAAGCGAAAAGAAGTCCTAAACTCGACCAGTTCTACCTAGGCTTCGTCCTACAGTCAACACGGCTCTGATACCAATCTGTCACACCCGATTTATAAGAACATAAATCGAGCAATCATATATGCGCCAGGATCAAGTCACGCATATATACAATAGATTATCAAGATATCACAACACATGTCACGAATAAAAGCGTATAAATTATAAAATGAATATCTTTATTACAACTGAATCAAGAATCAGTTCAAGGAATGTGGAAGCGTAAAATGGATACATGAAGAGCTGGGCGCCACAGGGACGCCGACTGGGAGACAAACGCCTAGAAGTCGTCGAAGCCGCTGACGTAGTCCTCCACGTTGCCGGGCACTGAGCAGCAGTCAAAGATATCCGAAATAGAACAGAAGAGTAGAGAGGCAAGTGTGAGTACAAACTCGTACTCAACAAGTATAACACGAGCATGAGGCTCTAAGGTTAGCTGACCCAACTGCATTAGCTTTTAGTCTTGGCAAATTTTATTAAAGCTAATTACTACAAGTGGATGAATTACCATAACCCAAATTGCATAAGATTTAATCAATATTAATTAAGAACTACTGAGAACCACCCAAACCAAACCACCTGGGGAATCGCCCTCGTCAAAGGTTGATAACCCCACTAATCAGACGGAGGATCTGGGCCGCTCATGACTGTGAGCACAGCTGATATATCAGTTTTACACTCTCGAGAGGTTGCACAACTTTACCCACAAGTCGTGAGCTACGCTAGTTGTTCATCACACTTCCTTAGGTGAGATGGCTAGCAAGCACACTACGAGACCGTTACAAAGGATCACATTGGTAAGGTGTAACCGCTAAGGATTCTGGATCAGCGACGATGGGGCCCACCTCCGGGGGTACAAGATACACAGCACAGACCAAGCCGGAGGAGCAGGGACCATTGAAGCTTACCACCCCTCTTGCCCACGCAGGTAAGTTACTCCCGAACCAACATGACCTAATTAGTAAGTCAAGACCGTCCCATTCCAGTCTTGTGGTTGCGCGGTTGTCCCAGGTTGTCGCTCTATGAACCGGTCCTTAGGAAGAGTGGCCAACCAAGCACTAAGCACCGTGCTGGCCCCCTAAACCAAGTTTCTACAAAAACATCTTTTAAGGAGATATGAGCCACTCAAGCACACAGCACAGACGGCCACTCTCAGAATTAAGTTGCATAAGACCATTAATCAATTTAATTAAAAAGGACCAATTGTGAGAGCGCAGCGCCTAGCACAACTAACCAAAATGCAACCCAAGGTATAATATACGGGATAAAAGTGGCTAGGAAATCCTTATAGGCATACAGTATTAAAATGCAGTATGAAATTGTATTTAAAAGTGATAGGAGGTTCATGTTATACTTGCCTTCCTCGTACTCTCCCGGCTGCTGCTCGAACTGCTCGGAAGATGGCTGCTCCTGGTACTGCTCCGGTGGCTCGACGTCTATTCACGATCGTAACAGCAATACATGGGCCACACATGCACACACATACAAACAATAGCAAAATGTAAGAAACAGTACACCAATACAATAGAACAGCACATAAAACTGGCCTAGAACTATTCTACGCGTTACAACGATCGCGTGGATATAAAGAACACCTAAAACGGAGCTAAAACGCGGAAACTACGCTTAAAACAGAATCCAGGGACTTATTTGTAAGAAAAACATGACTTACAGGGGCTTCTGCACAAAAACCGAGGACTTGAACATAAATAAACCCTAGACGCAGGGGCTAGCTGGCTTAAAAACCTCAGGCTGGACGGCGGGTTCAAATTCCAGGAAACTCAGGGGCTTAAACGAATAAAACAGGACTAAAACATAAATACTTTTGAACTAAAGGGGTACTGCGGGTTGATTCGAGAAAACCTCAGGGGTTCTTTAGAAAGATTTCCAGGCTGAACCGGTATTGGTGGATCTGATCCGCTGGATCGGGATTCAAGGGCCAGGATGAGGTGGGCTCGGATCTATTCAAGCTCAGCTCGGCTCACGACTCACGACAGCGGGCAGCTCCACTCATGGCTCGGTTCACATCCCGTGGAACGGCTGCGTGGTCACCGGGGCTCTGCCTCCGCGGCGGCGCCTCGCCGGCGCGGGGAGTCCCCGCCTCGGGGTGGCCCTAAGGCGCACAAGGACTAGCGCAAGAGAAAGAGGGGACCCCGGGTTTGCTCACCTAGGTTCGGGTGTACCCGCTAAGTGGAGCAGGACGTCCCGCGACGATGACGGGCGGCGGCGCACGGGTAGCTTCGGGGAAAACGGTCGCGGAGGGTTCGCTCCAGGCTCCTGGCTCCACGGTGCAGCTCAGAGAGAACCTGCGAAGCTAGGGAGGAGGTCAGCACGACCGGGGGGCAAAGGTGGCCGGCAATTTCTCGGTGGCGAGCATACCGGCGGCGACGGCTCGGATTGAAATCCGATGAGCACAGGAAGGGGAACCGCGAGCACGGCTCGGGTGTTGGCCCTGACACTTGGGCGGAGCTTCTGCGGAGGTCTCAGGCGGCGGGGCTGCAGAGGATCGGTGTGCCCACGGCGGCGGGCTCGGCTCCACGCAGAGGCGATGTAGCGGCCACGATTAGGGTTTCTTGGGGCGGCGCTGTTGGGTGTGGTGCATCCAAGAGGTGGCGCAGGGGAAAAAGAGGGGCAGGGCCGGGGGTCTCGGGGAACGGTTGAGGCGGAGGGGATCCGAAGCTCCCGGCCGTTGCGGCGGCGCGGCCGTTGCGGGAGGAGAGCGGGAGGATGGGGATGACAGGCGGGCCCGGTTCGTTAGAGAAAGCAAGGAACGCTGCGCTCGTGGGCTGGGCGGAGGAGCGGTGCACTGGGCCAGAACGGGTGCATGCGCTGGGCTAGCACGGCCCACGCGGAAGAGGGGAGAGAAGAGGAGGGAGAGCAGGCGCGCGGCTCGGGCTGGGGAAAAGGAGATGGGCCGGCTTGGCCCACGCGGAAGAGGAAAAGGAGGAGGGGGTGCTGGGCCTCGGGTGGCCCATGCGGGAGAGAGGGGAAAGGAGAGACCCGAGGGGAAAATGGGCCGGGGGAGAGAGAGCCCGTGAGGGAGAGAGGGAGAGGGGAAGCTGGGTCGGGCTGGGCTGGGAGAAAGAGGGTTTGGGCTGGCTCTTTCTTTTCCTTTCTTTTCTTTTCCTACTCCTAAACTATTCAAGCAATCTATTTGAATTCAAATAAGTTTGAATTCAAACCTTATAATTTCAACACAAATAAAATAATGCTGCGGCATGAATGCACAAACAATTTAATACTATGATAAATTTTAATTACTTGCATTATAAAATTACTTTAAATGCGGGATAAATTAGGGAGGACTCTGGAAATTTTATTTGAGCCCAAATAAATTCATTAAAATTTAAGGAAATTACCTCAGGGTGTTACAACGATCATTGAGTTCCTCCAGGAGCAAATTCATGACCTTATCCTTGAGGTCGATGATGCCCATGCTCACATTGACGAACTCCAGGAGCAGCTAGTTCCTCCTGCTGTACCCGTAGCCCCTGAAGGTGGAGAAGAAGACCCGGAGGAAATCGAAGGAGTTTCCGATCTCGACTCCGAGCATGGAGATCCAGAACCCAATCCTCAGCCAGATCATTCCTCTTCCAGCAGCTAGTCCTCCATGGGCAACCTCGATGATTTTTAGTTCATCCAAATCGTCGATATCTTAGTTGTAAATAGTGGTGTGATATAGGTTGTGAGTAGATTACCTAGACTTAGAGCCACTTGTTGTAGTATATGTGGCATGTGTACATGTAGTTTAACCCGTGGCAGTCAAACCACCCTGATGTAAGATGTTGAGAACCACCAGTATCTGCGTTGTAATCTAAGCCTTGTGTTCTGCCATCTTGTTCAATATCTTTGCATCTGAAATAAGTTGGTTGAATGGAACATGTGAACTACATATCTGTTTGGCAACAATATATCATCTGAAAATAGGAGTAAGAATATGGTTGATAATGGATATCTCTTTGTTTCAGATGGTTGGAGCTACTCATGGAACCCCGGAGGGTTTCCGGCCAGACCAAGCTTGTGGTTCCCAGCAACCGCCACCAGCCCCGCCAAATCTAGCAGAGGTCATGGCCCGACAAACAGAACTCCTCAACCAGCTAGTGCAGGCTCAGATGGGCCAATTTCATCACCAGTCCCGAGATCGTGATGAACCCCCATCGGCCAGTTATCAAGATTTCCTCAGCACCCAGCCTCCATTGTTCCATAAGGCAGATGAGCCCCTCGATGCGGACGCCTGGCTCCGTACCATAGAGTCTAAGTTCGCATTGCTGTCTGCACCATGCTCAGACGAGAACAAGGCCCTTTTCGCAGCCCAACAACTTCGCGGCACTGCCCGCATATGGTGGGACCATTACCATGCCATGCAGCCAGCTGGTCATGTGGTCACCTGAGATGAATTCCGGACCGCTTTCAGAGCGCACCACATTCCCGAAGGACTCATTGAGCGAAAGCTCAATGAATTTTTGAATCTGACTCAGGGAACCAGCACCGTCATGCAATATGCACAAGTTTTCAACCACTTGTGCCAATACGCGGGTTATCATGCGGAAACTGATGCCTGTAAGCGAGACCCCTTTCGTCGAGGCCTGAATACCAAGCTTAAGGAATGACTGAATTTGGTAAAGGCTGACACTTTCAATGAGTTGGTCAATATGGCCATCACCCAAGAAGACTGCATCTCAGCCCACCGGGCAGAAAAGAAGCGGAAGACACCCACTGGACCCTCAACGGCACAACCGCCAAGGTATCGGTTAGTGCAATGCACTGCTACCCGAACCCCGCCCCGTAACAATCTGCTAGGCAGATGGGTAGTCAGACCGCTCCAATAGGCTTGATTTAATCGACCACTGACACCGTAACCCTAGCAGCAATAGCAACAAGGCCCGCGGCCGAGCTTTCCGCCATCCAACTAAGAAAACAACAATTATCATTGTTTCAATTGCGGTAGCTCATCCCATTTCATTAAGGACTGCCCTCAACCAAGAAGATCCTTCCAAGGGCAAACCTCCAACCCGAACAGCAAGGGCAAGGGCAAGAAACAGATGGTACAAGTCCGCCAGGGAAGGGTGAACTTCACCACTCTCTCCGAACTCCCCGAGGGTGCGCCAATAATGACGGGTACTTTCTCTATCAATCATCAACCTGTGATTATACTTTTTGATTCTGGTGCCACCCATAGTTTTATCAGTTCAAAATAGGGAACAAAATTTGGCTTGGACTTTATTCTACTAGTGGGGCCTATATGATAGTAACTCCTGGCGGTAAAATTTCCTCAAACCAAGTTTGTAGAAGCGTGCCAATTCAAATGGGTAGAAATCTGGTGAGAACAGATTTACTGTTATTGGACCTAGAAGGAATGGATGTCCTTCTAGGCATGGATTGGATGACTAGGCACCGAGTATCTTTAGATATCCCTTTCCGAGCTGTGGAAATAGATTCACCCGATCATGAGCCTACTATTCTCTATCTTCCACAATGGGAATGCAGTAACTCTTATGCCTAGCCATAGAAGGAATCAAGTTAAAGGACATCCCTATTATCTACGAATATCCAGACATCTTTCTAGATGATTTTCCTGGAATGCCCCCAGACCGGGATATTGAATTTGTCATAGAACTACAACCTGGCACAGCCCCCATATCTAAGAGACCCTATCGTATGCCACCCAATGAACTGGCCGAGTTAAAAATCCAACTCCAGGACCTCCTTGATAAGGGTTACATTCGTCCAAGTGCTTCACCATGGGGTTGTCCAGCCCTATTTGTGTAGAATAAAGACAATAGCTTAAGGCTATGTGTAGATTATTGTCCCCTCAATGCGGTAACCATCAAAAACAAGTATCCTCTGTCCCGCATTGACATTCTATTCGATCAGTTAGCCGGAGCTAAGGTATTCTCTAAGATTGACCTTCGTTCCGGCTATCATCAAATCAAAATCAGGTTAAGTGATATTCCAAAAACAGCCTTTTCTACTAGATATGGACTCTACGAATATCTGGTCATGTCATTTGGTCTTACTAATGCCCCAGCATATTTCATGTATCTCATGAATTCTATTTTCATGCAAGAACTCAACAAATTTGTTGTGGTCTTCATTGATGACATTCTGATCTATTCCAAGAATCCGGAAGATCATGCAAAACATCTCCATGTTGTCCTTCAAAAATTGAGAGACCATCATTTATACGCCAAATTCTCTAAATGTGAGTTTTGGCTGGATACTGTAAATTTCTAGGCCATACCATCTCCAGTGACGCTATATCCGTTGACCTCAGTAAAGTACAAGAAGTGATGGATTGAAAGTCTCCAACATCAGTCCATCAAATCCGTAGTTTTCTTGGTCTTGCCGGCTATTATCGTCGTTTCATTCCTGACTTCTCAAAAATAGCCAAGCCTATGACTGAAAGATTAAAGAAAGGAGTTAAATTCTTCTGGGATCAGAAATGCGAAGATGCCTTCCATACCCTCAGAGCACATCTTACCACTGCCCCAGTTTTAGCTCAACCAGATGTTTCAAAACCTTTCGACATCTATTGTGATGCTTCAGGAATCGAACTTGGTTGTGTGCTTATGCAGGACAACCGAGTGATTGCTTATGCATCGCGAGCACTCAGGACTCATAAACAAAACTACCCTACCCATGATCATGAGCTCGCAGCTGTCATCCATGCACTCAAAATTTGGAGACATCATCTGATGGGTACAAAGTGCCATATCTATACTAACCACAAAAGCCTCAAGTATATCTTCACGCAAGCAGATCTAAATATGAGGCAAAGAAGCTGGCTAGAACTCATCAATCCGGGCAAGGCCAACGTCGTTCAGATGCACTTAGCCGCAAGGCGCAATGCTCTTGCTTGTCAGTAGAAGATTTCAATGAGATGCTTTGTTGGGAGATGAGAAAACTCCATCTTGAGATCATTCCTCAAGGCAGCCTGAATCACCTCTCAATTGAAACTACACTTTGGGATAACATTGTTCTAGCACAACAGCGTGACAAAGGGGTCAGAATCATCAAGCAGAAGTTGGCCCAAGGAGAAGGAAAGTACAAATGCTTTCGAGTAGATTCCGAAGGGATTCTATTGTTCAACGAACGTATCGTTGTACCTATGGACCATAAGCTTCGTAAACAGATATTGGACGAGGCCCATTTATCCAAATTCTCTATGCACCCTGGCAGTACTAAGATGTACCAGGATGTAAAACAGAACTTTTGGTGGACTCGTATGAAACAAGGAATTGCAAAGTATGTCTCGGAGTGTGACATCTGCCAAAGAGTTAAAGCCAGTCATCTCAAAACTGCTGGTATTCTTCAACCTTTACCCATTCCTTCTTGGAACTGGGAAGATGTCAGTATGGACTTTATCATCGGCTTACCCAACACCTCTCAAAGACATGACTCCATTTGGGTAATCGTTGATCGATTAACCAAGACTGCCCATTTCCTTCCTGTGCATACTACGTATAATGCCAAAAAGTATGCTGAGATCTATATAGATCAAATCGTTCATCTTCATGGAGTACCCAAGACGATCATTTCGGATCATGGAGCACAATTCATCGCTCGGTTATGGGAGCAACTTCAACATGCTCTTGGAACTAAGTTAATTCGAAGCTCCGCATATCATCCTCAGACAGACAGACAAACTGAAAGGGTAAATCAGATTCTGGAAGATATGCTTAGAGCCTGTGTACTTCAGTATGACAAGAATTGGGAGAAATGCTTATCATTGGCAGAATTTTCGTACAACAACAATTATCACACAAGCCTCAGGATGGCCCCGTTCGAAGCATTGTACAGTCGCCGATGTTGAACTCCTTTGAATTGGTCACAAACCGGCGAACGTAAAATCTTTGGACCGGATCTTGTCATTGAAGCCGAGGAAAAAGTGAAGACTATTCAAAATAATCTCAAGGCTGCCCAATCTCGATAGAAGATCTACGCAAACCTACGAAAGAGACCGTTACAGTTTCAGATAGGAGACTTCGTATATCTTCGAGTCTCTCCCACTCGAGGTATTCAACGGTTCGGCGTAAAAGGAAAGCTTGCTCCTCGATACATCGGACCTGTGGCAAAACCAACCTGAATTATACCGGCTCAAGTACGCGAGTCCACTCCTGAGGGCTCCAACGTGCTTCAAACGGTATAATCCCTTGGCCTGTCGGGTAACGTCCCGATAAACCACCGATACACAGGATCAAATAAGGTTACCTCACACGAAGGTGAGTCCAGAGATACAGTCACCATCATATTTTACATTACAGGGAATTACATTACAAGAGTTTCTAAGAGTAGTACGAAGTTTCAAATTTGGAGAAAACATTACAAACTATTAAAGCTATGGTTTTTAGCAGCGGAAAACATACGCGATGATTTATAACACGTCGTCAAGACGGATGTCATGCTAAGCCCTGGCACGACATCACTCAATATCATCAATGTTGGCCGGGGTCGGATCCCATTCCACGAACCATTCATCTGGAAGAGCATAGGGCCAATGCAGGGGAAGAGTAGGGTCTTCAAAGACATCACCTGAAAAACATATAACTAGCAAGGCTGAGTATACTAATACTCAGTAAGGCTTACCAGGGTTTGGGTATACTTTAGCCCGTAACTAGACTCATGAAGGCATTTCAAGGGTTCTGGGTTTATTTTCAGCTGAAAAGCAACAAAGAGTATGAACTACTTTCAAATTTTAGCTTTCACATTCTAGTTGATTATCCATTCTAGGTTAGCACCTACACTAAGCAAGCAAGGTAGAGATTATCATCCATCAAGATTGTTCCATCATTAGTTACACTTCTTACTCTATGTGGTAAAAGGGATAAGCAGTCTCATTCATCGTGAGAGGCGGACGATTCCAGAATCGAAATTCAACCTTGCAAGGTAAACCTAACTCACACGCTTGGAACACCAAAGGGTCGTTCCGAAGCAACCGTTTGCCTTTCATTCCGACTCGTGGATCAGAGCCACCACAAGCGACTGCAGGACCATACGCACTTCCAAAGTGCAGGACGTACGTCTGTAGCGCGACTACAAAACCCGAACTCCTGGTTGCCCTTGCAACACGTATTCCCACACGTCGAACTTAAGTAACCAGAAGAAGCAAGACGAGTGGTGGGAGGTATGTCCACTCCTCGGGCCGATTGGCTACTAGGCTTCCCGCTTACCATATTTCACGGCATGTGGCTAGTACTTTCAAACGCTTAGCCACCACTACCACACATATCGACCTTATCAACTTTTAACGAAACAGATAGGGTAAACTTCCAGGTCATGATACAGCACATGACCCTGTCCGTCATCCTTATAGTGGTTGCAGAAGTGTAAACAAGCAACTCCTATATCGCGCGAGTGACAGGAAATCACTCGACTTTTACCGGTCCTATTTAGGAGAGCATCTAGCCGATATGGACTCAGGTTCAAAACATTGGTTCCTAGTATCAATGCATCTAGGGTTCCATTTCAACTCCTAGACTTAATGCAGGATATAATGTATAAGTATAAGATTGCATAATGTAGTAATTTAATTACTGGGTTATGCACCGGGGCTTGCCTTTACTGGTGGGGCTGAAGTTAGAGATGTCAATATCTTCCGAACTTTGGTTCGGGGCTTCAGTTAATCTCTTGGTGACATTCACTTGGTCTTCAGGAACATCCTCTGCAGACTCCTGGGAGATCTTGTAGGTATCGTGTGCGGAAGTAGTCGTATCTACATGCCATGCAACATTTCATTCAAAGTGTGCACATAAAACTACCTTACTTCACAATACAGTTGCAATCCAGCACTCATATAACACTGTATTCACATCACAACCAAAAAGATCTGAAACTAAACTTAGATCGAGCTCTAGGTGGACAACTAATTAGAATCGGCTACTTGTTGAGGGTTACAATAGAGCCGACTGGAAACAACGGGGGTTTAGTCGATTGAAAGGTGCATCGGTTCCTAATTGATCGAGGAAAGCATCGATTACTTCAACAGAGAGGTGTTTCCTAAACCAACTATGTCTTAACTGAGATGTGCTTAAGTGTTATCCTGGGTAACTAGGTGTGGTTGTATCGGCTTGATTACGTCAGCACAACAATTGAGTGACGTACAGCCAATTGGAGTGTGGTTGAGGATATGTGACCGATAGATATATAGCCGATCTCTCAGTCGATAAATCGGCTGATAAAAGTGTGTGGATAAGGATGGTGAAACTAAGGATTGATCGGCCGTGTTTGATCGTGTAACACCCTAATGTAATTTTTCCTAAAATTTAAGAAATTTATTTGGGCTTAAATAAAATTTCCAAGGTTTTCTCTAATTTATCTTGCATTTAAAGTAATTTTATAACACAAGGAAATAAAATTTGTTATAGGATCAACTTGCTTGTGCATTCACGCTGGAGCATTGTGTTATTGGTGTTGAGTGTATAGGGTTTGAATTCAAATTTATTTGAACTCGAATAGTTTTGTTTGAATGTTTGAGTATAGGAAAGAAAAGGGAAAGAAGAAGGAAAGAAAGCAGCCCAAACCCCTTGGCCCAGCCCAGCTCTCCCTTTCCCCTTCCTTTCTCCCGCATGGGCCACGCCGGCCCACTCACCTCTCCCTCTCTCTCCCCCTCAGCCCCGCGCCTCTCTTCTCTTTTTCCTAGGCCGCAGCACCTCCCTCGGCCCAGTCCAAGCGCCTCCTCGCTTTGCCTTTCCCCCTCTCGCGCGCAGCCCGCCTGGCCCAGCATGAGCACCCTCCCCCGTTTTTCTTCTCTCTCCGACATCCGGGGCCCGCACGTCATCTCCCTTCCCCCTTCTCTTTTCCCCTCCCCTGTTTCTTCCCCGCCAGCCCGACCACCGTCGCTGGCTGTGGCCCCGCCCCACCGCACCTTGGGGTCGCACCTCGGCGCCGCACCCTGGCCAAGGACCGAGCCTCCTCTTCTCTCTCTGGAAGTCCTGCCGCCCGAGCTGTTTTCGCACGAGGCCGGTACGCGCGATCCGTTTTCTCCGTGCGCTGAGGTCGTCACCGTGACTTCCACGCCGGCCCGGGGCACGCACGCCCAGCAACCGCCTGCCGCCCTTCATTAGCTCCGTGCACGCTCCTGGAACCTAGACCACCGCAGCACCCGCCCGCGAACCCTCAAGTCACCGCCAAGATCCGTTCCGCCGCATCGAGCTTTGGCTCCGCCGTGGGCCGGTCGATCCACTGCAGCCCTGCCGCCTGAGACCCCCGCAGGAGCTCCGCCCAAGTACCAAGGTCAACCCCCAAGCTGTGCTCACGTCCTCCGCCCCTGGGTTCGCCGGAATAGGACCCGAGCCGTCGCCACCGCAGCGCCCGCCTCTGAGCAATTGCCGGCCACCAGTGCCCCCCCGGGCCATGCTAACCTCTTCCCTAGCTTCGCAGGATCTCCTCGAGTAGCACCGTGGAGCCAGGAGCCTTGAGCAACCCCTCAGTGACCTTCTTCCCTGACGCCGCCGTGCACCGCCGCTCGACGTCGTCGCTGGCCGTCCTGCGCCACTTAGCGGGCCCATCCGAGTCTAGGTGAGCAACCGCTCGGTCCCCTCTTCCTTTTGCGCTGGTCGTCGTGCACCTTAGTGTGGTAGAACCGCCTGAATTACGCCGGCTCAAATACGCAAGTCCTCTTTCAAGGGCTCCAACGTACTTCAAACGGTGTAATCCTTTGGTCTGTCGGGTCTCCGCCTGATACAACCACGGTTCAACAGGATCGACGCAGGTTTTCCCTCGCACGAAGGCGAGTTTACAATTACAGCACAACTCATCACTTTTAATTTACAGACATGTAAACATCATTACAAACCATGTTCAACTGCAATAAAATTTATACAAATGATGTTCAAACTGACAAGCTGGACGGCTTGTCTATGTTCACAGTGGAAAGGAAATAAACACGCGACTACTCTCGTCGCAAAGGTGGACACCATGCTCAGCCCAAGGCCTGGTGTCACTTCGGAGGGTCACTGCCGGCCGGGGACGGGTCCCACTCCACGGACCAGCCAAAAGGAACCGAAGTTGGCCATGCAGGGTTGTTCGTGAGATTCTAAATTGTTATACCTGCAAATGGTACTAGCAAGACTGAGTATTCTAATACTCAGCAAGACTTACCCGGGGTTGGGTATACTTTAGCCCGTAACTAGACAAATGACGGCATTGTAAGGCTTTGGGTTTATTTTCAGCTGAAAAGCAACAAAGAGTATGAACTACTTTCAAGTTTTAGCTTTCATCTTCTAGTTGAGTATTTATTCTAGATTAGCACCTACATTAAGCAAGCAAGGTAATGATTATCATCCATCAAGATTATCCATCATTCGTTATACTTTTTACTCTATGTGGCAGAAGGGATAAGCAGTCTCAATCTTCGTGAGAAGCGGACGATTCTGAATCGAATTTCAAACCTTGCAAGGTAAACCTAACACACACGCTTGGAACATCCCATGATCGTTCTGAAGCAACCGTTTACCTTTCATTCCGGGTCGTGGATTAGGCCACCACAAGCGACTTGCAGGACCGTACGCACACCCTATATGTGCAGGACATACGTCTATAGCACGACTACAAAACCCGTATTCCTGTCTGCCTTGCAGAACGTACTCCCACAGGTCGGTGCGTGTGAACATAACATAAAGATCGAGTGGTGGAAGGTATGTCCACTTGCCAGGCCGATTGGTTACTAGGCTTACCGCTTTACCATATTTCGCGGTATGTGGCTAGTACTGTTCAAACGCTTAGCCACCACTACCACACATATTGACCTTATCAACTTTTAACGAAACAGACAGGGTAAATTTCCAGGTCATGACACAGTACATGACCCTGTCCGTTATCCTTATAGTGGTTGCAGAATAGTAAACATGCAACTCCTATATCGCGCGAGTGACAGGAAATCACCCGACTTCTACCGGTCCTATTAGCGGAGCATCTATCCGATAAGGACTCAGGAGCATTACATTGGATTCCTAGTATTCATGCATCTAAGGTTTCATTACAACTCCTAGACTTAATGCATAAGTATAGATAAATAGACATAGATTGCAGTGTAAATAAAGTAGTGGGATATGTCCGGGGCTTGCCTTCTTGAGTGGGAGTGGGGGCAGAAGTGTCAGAGACTTCCGAACCTTGGTTCGGGCTTCAGTTAGTTCCTCGACGATTTGCGTTGGGTCTTTAGAAAACCTTTGGTCTTGTCCTAAGACCAACTCGTAATCCCCGTCGTCGAGCGTCGTTGACTCTATATGAGATGCAATAAATCAAATAAGGTGAAATTCAAATTTAAGATTTCACATTTCAAACGTTATATCTCATCCAATTAACACACAAGAATTCATAAATAAAGAGAGAGTTTAGGTTTAAAACACTATTTATAAAGGAAACGCAAGGATATTGTGGGGTTTGTTGCAAACAAGAACTAAAACATTTAAATTAAATTTGAAATGAACCAAAATTTAAGTTCAAAACTTTTAAATAAAAGAGTATAGGTTTTGGAAATTTGTTTATACATTAAGTATCAAATAATATCACATTAGAAAATGACAATAGATCTCAATTAGAAAAGGTTATACAATAGGTTTAGTTAATATTTCAAATTTGAAAGTTCAAATTAAAAGAAGTAAAGTTTAAATCAAATTTGAGTTTGAAACTTTGCACAAAGTTACCTAGAGCTTATAGAACATTCATGCCAAACTTCATAAGCAATAAAGCATGAAATATCAAGGTTAAGCATAAATTACCCCTTAATCTTAGGTTTAAAATAGAGGTAAAAGTATTTTGTTTCAAACTAAACTCCATTAATAAAAGTTATAGAGTTTGAAATCTAGTTTCTAACAAAACTAGTTTTGCCATTTTTGGATTTTTCTATGAATTACTAAGAATTTTGCAAGATAGGAAATACACCCACATGAAATAACAGTCACTCTTTTACAAACCAGCCCCTACATTTAGCAGATAACCCCCTGGAAAGAAATTACACGGAGCAATTGGATCCACGGCCATGGCCGGCGGGGAGGAGCTCGGGTCCGGCCAAAATTCCGGCCATGGGGTCGACGGCGGCGAGGGGCAAAGGGAGGGAGAGTATGAGGGAACCTTAAGCTACCTATTGGTGGTCTTGGAGAGGCTCGAGGTGGCCGGAGATGAGCTGCCCACGAGAGGCCGAGCCGACGGCCGAGGATGAGCGGTGGCGGCGGTGCTCCGGCGTGCGGGGAAGGAAAGGGCCAGGCTGGGGAGGTGCGGTGGGGAACGGGGGAGCTGATGGCGCTGTTGGTTTGGGAAGGGAGAGCGCGGAGGAGTGAGTCCCGCTATGGACCGAGCTGGGCGGCGCTAATGGAGGAGGTGGCGGCAGTAGGGCGCACGCGAGCAGGTCTGGCCGCTTTCATAGGCAATTGGGGTGAAGGGAGGGAGTCAAGGCGAGCTGAATTTTGACCTTGAGCCGCTACTGGGGGGGTGAACCGGGGATTGCGGCGGCGGCAACAGAGGCGCCGGCGGGCGGCGCTGACAGTGTGCAGGCGCCGTGGCGCGCGGGCAAGGCGCCAGCAGCAGGGGCTAGAGCGGTGGAGGGATGGTGAGGCGACGCGTGGGCGAGGGGAAAAACAGGGGGGTGGATGGCGGCCAGGAGCGGCGCACTGCGCCGGCAGCAGGTGCGCCAGCAAGCAGAGCAGAAGAGCAGTGGCGCCAGGAGGAAGAAGGGGGAAGAACAGAGCCAGGGATCATTTTGCAATATCAGAGAAAAATAGGGACCTTACTGAAAAGAACTTGCAACTTTTAAACCAGTGCTCAAATGGAGATGGTCCAAAAAGCAAAAGTGCATGGTTTTTCAAATTCTACAACTTTAGGGTGTGACCATGCTATTTAAAAACATACCAAAACTCTAGGGTGTGACCATGCTATTTACCTGAGTGTCACAGCCTTCCCCCCCTAAAAAGAATCTTGTCCCGAGATTCCGAAACAGGATGGAATAAAAGATCAAGCTCGGAGATTGGCTTGGAAGAAATCGGGAAAGTTATGCTGAAGATAAGATTCAGTTTCCCATTTTGCTTCTTCTTCCATATGATGGTTCCACTGAATCTTGTACATTCTGATGGTTTCTCTTCTGGTGCTTCTCTCTTTAGTGTCTAGGATTCTGATTGGATGCTCTGTATAGGTCAGATCTGGTTCGATTTCGATAGCTTGGGAATCGATGATTTCGGTAGGGATCTTGACACACTTCCTGAGTTGGGATACATGGAAGATGTTATGGATGGCTGCTAGTTGAGGAGGAAGTTTAAGACGGTAAGCTACGGGTCCACAGATTTCAAGGATTTCAAAGGGTCCGATGTATCGAGGAGCAAGTTTCCCTTTTACACCGAATCTTTGAACACCTCAGGTAGGAGATACTCGAAGATATACGAAGTCTCCGACTTGAAACTGCAATGATCTTCTCCGTATATCAGCGTAGCTTTTCTGTCGAGATTGGGCGGCCTTTAGATTATTCTGGATAAGCCTGACTTTATCCTCTGCTTCCATAACTAGATTGGGTCCAAAAATTTTACGTTCGCCGGTTTGTGAACAACTCAAAGGTGTTCGACATCGGCGACCGTATAACGCCTCAAATGGGGCCATCTTAATACTTGTCTGATAGCTGTTATTATAAGAGAATTCTGCCAGTGACAAGTATTTATCCCAATTCTTGTCAAATTGAAGTACACAAGCTCTGAGCATATCTTCCAGAATCTGGTTTACCCGCTCAGTTTGCCCATCTGTCTGAGGATGATAGGTGGAACTTCGAATTAATTTAGTCCCAAGAGCATCATGAAGTTGTTCCCAGAACCGAGCGACGAATTGTGCTCCACGATCAGAAATAATCGTCTTAGGTACTCCATGTAGACGAACAATTTGATCTAAATAAATCTCGGCATACCTCTTGGCATTATATGTAGTATGCACAGGAAGGAAATGTGCGGTCTTGGTTAATCGATCAACGATTACCCAAATAGAATCATGCCTCAGAGATGTGTTGGGCAGACCAACAATAAAGTCCATACTGATATCCTCCCACTTCCACATGGGAATGGGTAGAGGTTGAAGGATACCAGCAGTCTTCAGATGACTGGCTTTGACTCTTTGGCAGATATCACATTCTGACACAAATTTGGCAATTTCTCGTCTCATACGAGTCCATCAAAAATTTTGTTTCAGATCCTGATACATCTTCGTACTGCCAGGATGCATAGAGAATTTGGACAGGTGGGCTTCATCCATTATTTGCTTACGGAGCTTATGGTCCTTAGGTACAATGATACGTTCGTTGAACCATAAAACTCCTTCAGGATCTACTCGGAAGCATTTATACTTCCCTTCTCCTTGTGTTATTTTCTGTTTAATGATTCTGACCCCTTTATTTCGCTGTTGCGCTAGAATAATATTATCTCTAAGTGTAGCTTCAACCGAAAGGTGGTTTAAGAAACCTTGGGAAATGATCTCTAGATTGAGCTTTCTCATTTCCCAACAGAGAGTCTCATTGAACGCTTCAACAGATAGGCAGGAAAAATGCGCTTTGCGACTAAGGGCATCCGCAACGACATTAGCCTTGCCTGGATGATAATGCACTTCTAAGTCATAATCTTTGATAAGTTCTAGCCAGCGCTTTTGCCTCATATTCAGATCTGCTTGGGTAAAGATATACTTGAGGCTCTTATGGTCAGTATAAATATGGCATTTAGTTCCCATTAGATGGTGTCTCCAGATCTTTAGGGCATGAATAACAGCTGCAAGCTCGAGATCATGGGTGGGGTAATTCTGTTCATTAACCCTAAGTGCTCGTGATGCATATGCAATTACGCGGTTGTTTTGCAAAAGTACACAACCAAGTCCAGTTCCCGATGCATCACAGTAGATGTCAAAAGGTTTTGATACATCTGGTTGAGCTAAGACTGGAGCAGTCGTAAGACGATCTCTAAGAGTGTGAAAGGCAGTTTCACATTTTTGATCCCAAGAGAATTTAACACCTTTCTTTAGTAGCTCGGTCATAGGTTTGGCTATTCTGGAAAAATCAGGAATGAAGCGACGATAATAGCCAGCTAGACCGAGGAAACTACGAATCTGATGGACTGACGTTGGAGGTTGCCAATCCATCACTTCTTGTACCTTACTGGGATCAACGGATATCCCATCACCAGAAATGGTATGACCCAGAAATTTTACTGTATCTAACCAGAATTCGCACTTGGAGAATTTGGCATACAAGCGATGGTCTCTTAATCGCTGAAGGATGACATGAAGATGCTTGGCATGATCTTCTGGAGTTTTAGAGTAGATCAAGATGTCATCAATAAAAACTACGACAAATTTGTCGAGTTCTTGCATGAAAACAGAGTTCATAAGGTACATGAAATATGCTGGAGCATTGGTGAGACCGAACGACATAACCAGATACTCATATAAACCATATCTGGTAGAGAAAGCTGTCTTGGGAATATCGCTGGGCCGAATCTTAATTTGATGATACCCGGAACGAAGATCTATTTTAGAAAACACCTTGGCTCCGGCTAACTGATCAAAGAGGATATCAATGCGGGGTAAAGGATACTTATTTTTGATAGTCACCGCATTGAGAGGACGGTAGTCCACACATAGCCTTAAGCTATTATCTTTCTTTTTCACAAATAAAGCTGGACAACCCCATGGTGATGCACTCGGACGAATGAAACCTTTGTCTAAGAGGTCTTGGAGTTGGATTTTTAACTCGGCCAACTCATTAGGAGGCATACGATAAGGTTTCTTAGAAATAGGGGCTGTACCAGGTTGGAGTTCTATGATAAACTAGATATCTCTATCTGGAGGCATTCCAGGCAAATCGTCTGGAAAGACATCGGGATACTCACAGACGATAGGGATATCTTTTAACTTAACCCCAGTGGTAGCATAAGTACAAGGGTTAAGGTGTTGCTGTTGTGAAAGATAGAGAATGGTTGACTCATACTCAGGTGAATCTATTCCCACCATTCGAGAAGGGATATCTAAGGACACATGATACTAGGTCATCCAGTTCATACCCAAAAGGACATCCATCCCTTTTAGGTCTAATATTAACAGATCCGTTTTGATTAGATGACTGCCCAGCTGAACTGGTACCCTTCTACAGATTTGATTGGACAAAATCTTACCACCAGGAGTTACAATCCTATAAGCTTCATTTATACAACAGATATCCAAGCCCACTTTAGTCCCACAATCCATACTGATAAAACTATGGGTGGCACCAGTATCGAAAAGAACAATAACAGGATGATGGTTGATAAAAAATGTACCCGTCATTATCGGTTCCCCTTCAGGGAGTTCGGAGAGTGTGGTGAGGTTTACCCTTCCTTGGCGGACCTGGACCACTTGTCTCTTGCCCTTGCCCTTGTTGGTTGGATTAGATGTTGGCCCTTGGAAAGATTTCCTAGGTTGAGGGCAATCCTTGATGAAGTGGGACGGGCTTCCACAATTGAAACAGCGATAGTTGCTGTTTCCTTGATTTACTGGTGGAAAATTTGGCCGCGGGCCTTGTTGCTGCTGCTGCTGAAATTGAGGTGTCGGTGGTCGGTTGAATTGTGCCTGTTGGGGTGGTCTAGCTACCCATTTGCCAGGCAAATTGCCTCGAGGCGGAGCTCGAGGGACGTTACTCGGGACCAACCGATACCTTGGCGGCTGTGAAGTTGCAGGCCCTGTAGATGCTTTCCATTTCTTTTCTGCTCTATGGGCGGCAATGCAATCCTCCTGAGTAATGGCCATATTGACCAACTCATTAAAATTGTCGACCTTTACCAAATTCAGCCATTCCTTAAGTTTGGTGTTTAGGCCTCGGCGGAAGCGATCACATTTGCGGGCATCAGTGTCCGCATGAGATCCTGCATACTGGCACAGGCGATTGAAAACCTGTGCATACTGTGTAACAGTGCGGGTACCTTGGGTCAAACTCAAAAATTCATTGAGCTTCCGCTCAATGAGTCCTGCTGGTATATGATGTGCTCGGAATGCAGTTCGAAACTCGTCCCAGGTGACGACGTGTTCGGCAGGTTGCATAGCATGAAACTGATCCCACCAAAGACGAGCAGTACTTCGGAGCTGCTGGGCTGCAAAGAGCACCTTATTCTCATCTGAACATGGAGCTGGTAGTAAGGCGAACTTGGACTCAATAGTTCGCAGCCAGGCGTCTGCATCCAAAGGCTCATCGGCCTTATGGAATAATGGCGGTTGAGTGCTGAGGAAATCCTGATAACTGGCCGACAGGGCTTCACCTCGGCCTCGAGGTTGCTGCTGAAAGTGACCCATTTGAGCTTGTACAAGTTGATTAAGAAGCTCAGTTTGCCGGGCCATAACCTCGGCCAGGTTTGGAGGTGGCGATGGTGGTTGTTGAGAACTACCAAGCTGACCTGCCCGGAATCCTTCCGGGGTTCCACGAGTAGCTCCAACCATCTGAAATAAAGGAGATATCCATTATCGATAACTTCCCTACTCCAAATTTCAGATGATATACAATTTCCAAACAGGAATGCAATTCTTATGCTCCATTCAACCCACTCATTCGGACGCAAGAAGATAAAGGAAGATAACAGACACAAGATTTGGGTTACTACATAAGCACTGGTGATCCTTATGTCTTACATTAGTACCCCTGGACTACTACAAGCCATCACTTAATTACATATGCCACATATACAACAAGTGGCTCCAGACCTAGGCAAACTACACGCTACCTATTTTACACTTTTACTACACTAAGTACAACTAGACTGGCACCCACTCAACTTAAAAGTCTTCTAAGTTACCCACTGACGACTGGCTATCAGAAGAGGAATGATGGGGACTGATAACAGGGTCTCCGTGCTCAGAGTCCATTTCGGAGACTCTTTACCTTGCTGAGAAATCACAAGATAAATGGAATAAGATAGTCAAGTCTGATAATAGCATCTTAGGACCTATCATGAAAGTCCTATCAACCCATTCTAGAAACAAAAACACACTATTCCTCCTTAACAGGATTTAAGCATACATTGTATTCGTTTTTTTGATTATGCATGCACGTACTATTCGTCCTCACAACCAAAACAACTGCCGAGTATCCTCGGACTTACGCGGTTAATTCCGGTGGCATAATACATACGGCACTCCCTAATAACTAGTCGATACATCCTATCCGCCTTAACCTAGAAATCGTGGTTAGCGTACCTGCAGCAAAATACACATATATATATCATGAACCTTTCATGGCAGCACGACATGAAAGCGTCCCCAAACAGTACTGTTCACTATAGAAACAGCATCTGTACAATTACCGCCGTACAGACAACGTTAACATACGTTATCGAAACAACGTATTCACGGGGGTACCGAAAAATGCGGGGGTATGAACAGCGATCGCCATACCCTGCGCTGAACCATCTACTCCCAATATATTCAACCTAAGTTGATATATTGGCAGCATCTCAAGTAGGCCACTGCTTGAGATTCAGCGTTCGGTTCGCATCACCGACAGGAAGGCCAAGCTCCCTCAGTTGGCTGAGGATCCTTACCTTCTTACCTCCGTTCGTAGATGTCGTTACAGGAAGTAAGATTGGATTGTGCAGGAATTTAAGTTTTGATGGAAAGTAGTGCTGCAAGTTAGATTTATATATATACTCTAATTGCCACCTGATATTTCCCATATACATCCCTAGGGCTTTACGAACTAAACACAGCCTTAACGAATCCAACGCAAATTTGTAAATTCATTTGTTGGCCAAATTTTATTCTAAAAACACTTTTTAAGAGTTACTGTAATTGTAATGGTAAACCTACAGCTCTGATACCAGCTATGGCAGAACCGCCTGAATTACACCGGCTCAAATACGTAAGTCCTCTTTCAAGGGCTCCAACGTACTTCAAACGGTGTAATCCTTTGGTCTGTCGGGTCTCCGCCCGATACAACCATGATTCAACAGGATCGACGCAGGTTTTCCCTCGCACGAAGGCGAGTTTACAATTACAGCACAAATCATCACTTTTAATTTACAGACACGTAAACATCATTACAAACCATGTCCAACTGCAATAAAATTTATACAAACGATGTTCAAACTGACAAGCTGGACGGCTTGTCTATGTTCACAGCGGAAAGGAAATAAACACGCGACTACTCTCGTCGCAAAGGTGGACACCATGATCAGCCCAAGGCCTGGTGTCACTTCGGAGGGTCACTGCCGGCCGGGGACGGGTCCCACTCCACGGACCAGCCAAAAGGAACTGAAGTTGGCCATGCAGGGTTGTTCGTGAGATTCTCAATTGTTATACTCGCAAATGGTACTAGCAAGACTGAGTATTCTAATACTCAGCAAGACTTACCCGGGGTTGGGTATACTTTAGCCCGTAACTAGACAAATGACGGCATTGTAAGGCTTTGGGTTTATTTTCAGCCAAAAAGCAACAAAGAGTATGAACTACTTTCAAGTTTTAGCTTTCATCTTCTAGTTGAGTATTTATTCTAGATTAGCACCTACACTAAGCAAGCAAGGTAATGATTATCATCCATCAAGATTATCCATCATTCGTTACACTTTTTACTCTATGTGGCAGAAGGGATAAGCAGTCTCAATCTTCGTGAGAAGCGGACGATTCTGAATCGAATTTCAAACCTTGCAAGATAAACCTAACACACACGCTTGGAACATCCCATGATCGTTCTGAAGCAACCGTTTACCTTTCATTCCGGGTCGTGGATCAGGCCACCACAAGCGACTTGCAGGACCGTACGCACACCCTATATGTGCAGGACATACGTCTGTAGCGCGACTACAAAACCCGTATTCCTGTCTGCCTTGCAGAACGTACTCCCACAGGTCGGTGCGTGTGAACATAACATAAAGATCGAGTGGTGGAAGGTATGTCCACTTGCCAGGCCGATTGGTTACTAGGCTTACCGCTTTACCATATTTCGCGGTATGTGGCTAGTACTGTTCAAACGCTTAGCCACCACTACCACACATATCGACCTTATCAACTTTTAACGAAACAGACAGGGTAAATTTCCAGGTCATGACACAGTACATGACCCTGTCCGTTATCCTTATAGTGGTTGCAGAATAGTAAACATGCAACTCCTATATCGCGCGAGTGACAGGAAATCACCCGACTTCTACCGGTCCTATTAGCGGAGCATCTATCCGATAAGGACTCAGGAGCATTACAATGGATTCCTAGTATTCATGCATCTAAGGTTTCATTACAACTCCTAGACTTAATGCATAAGTATAGATAAATAGACATAGATTGCAGTGTAAATAAAGTAGTGCGATATGTCCGGGGCTTGCCTTCTTGAGTGGGAGTGGGGGCAGAAGTGTCAGAGACTTCCGAACCTTGGTTCGGGCTTCAGTTAGTTCCTCGATGATTTGCGTTGGGTCTTTAGAAAACCTTTGGTCTTGTCCTAAGACCAACTCGTAATCCCCGTCGTCGAGCGTCGTTGACTCTATATGAGATGCAATAAATCAAATAAGGTGAAATTCAAATTTAAGATTTCACATTTCAAACGTTATATCTCATCCAATTAACACACAAGAATTCATAAATAAAGAGAGAGTTTAGGTTTAAAACACTATTTATAAAGGAAACGCAAGGATATTGTGGGGTTTGTTGCAAACAAGAACTAAAACATTTAAATTAAATTTGAAATGAACCAAAATTTAAGTTCAAAACTTTTAAATAAAAGAGTATAGGTTTTGGAAATTTGTTTATACATTAAGTATCAAATAATATCACATTAGAAAATGACAATAGATCTCAATTAGAAAAGGTTATACAATAGGTTTAGTTAATATTTCAAATTTGAAAGTTCAAATTAAAAGAAGTAAAGTTTAAATCAAATTTGAGTTTGAAACTTTGCACAAAGTTACCTAGAGCTTATAGAACATTCATGCCAAACTTCATAAGCAATAAAGCATGAAATATCAAGGTTAAGCATAAATTACCCCTTAATCTTAGGTTTAAAATAGAGGTAAAAGTATTTTGTTTCAAACTAAACTCCATTAATAAAAGTTATAGAGTTTGAAATCTAGTTTCTAACAAAACTAGTTTTGCCATTTTTGGATTTTTCTATGAATTACTAAGAATTTTACAAGATAGGAAATACACCCACATGAAATAACAGTCACTCTTTTACAAACCAGCCCCTACATTTAGCAGATAACCCCCTGGAAAGAAATTACACGGAGCAATTGGATCCACGGCCATGGCCGGCGGGGAGGAGCTCGGGTCCGGCCAAAATTCCGGCCATGGGGTCGACGGCGGCGAGGGGCAAAGGGAGGGAGAGTATGAGGGAACCTTAAGCTACCTATTGGTGGTCTTGGAGGGGCTCGAGGTGGCCGGAGATGAGCTGCCCACGAGAGGCCGAGCCGGCGATCGAGGATGAGCGGTGGCGGCGGTGCTCCGGCGTGCGGGGAAGGAAAGGGCCGGGCTGGGGAGGTGCGGTGGGGAACGGGGGAGCTGATGGCGCTGTTGGTTTGGGAAGGGAGAGCGCGGAGGAGTGAGTCCCGCTATGGACCGAGCTGGGCGGCGCTAATGGAGGAGGCGGCGGCAGTAGGGCGCACGCGAGCAGGTCTGGCCGCTGTCATAGGCAATTGGGGTGAAGGGAGGGAGTCAAGGCGAGCTGAATTTTGACCTTGAGCCGCTACGGGGTGGGGGGGTGAACCGGGGATTGCGGCGGCGGCAACAGAGGCGCCGGCGGGCGGCGCTGACAGTGCGCAGGCACCGTGGCGCGCGGGAAAGGCGCCAGCAGCAGGGGCTAGAGCGGTGGAGGGATGGTGAGGCGACGCGTGGGCGAGGGGAAAAACCGGGGGGGGGGGTGGATGGCGGCCAGGAGCGGCGCACTGCGCCGGCGGCAGGGGCGCCAGCAAGCAGAGCAGGAGAGCAGTGGCGCCAGGAGGAAGAAGGGGGAAGAACAGAGCCAGGGATCATTTTGCAATATCAGAGAAAAACAGGGACCTTACTGAAAAGAACTTGCAACTTTTAAACCAGTGCTCAACTGGAGATGGTCCAAAAAGCAAAAGTGCATGGTTTTTCAAACTCTACAACTTCTCTTTAAGGTTCATCTGCAGTTGAGTAACAGTTTTGAAGATATTATAGACTTAGTAAAATTTTCACATTTTTATGTAAGTCCTATGGTTAAAAATATTTTTACATAGATACTCAATGGTAATTTCACAAATTTTTGCAATTTAACCACTGATACCACTTTTTGCAAAACAACCCTCTTACTTTTAAACTTTTCCCTCCATATCCACCCATTTTGCATAAAAGGACCTCTAGTTAAATTTAATTACATGAATAACACTTTTTCCTTAACATTGTACATAATAAGCACACCTTTGCTCTACTTTGCACATAAAAACATACCAAAACTCTAGGGTGTGACCATGCTATTTACCTGAGTGTCACACTTAGGGCAACCCCTAGGCGGGGACGCCACGCGCCAGCGAGATGCCGCCGCGGAGACCGAGCTCCGGTGGCCACGCCGCCGCTCCAAGCGCCTGTGACCGAGCCGTGAAATTTGAGCCGCCTGATCGGAAGAGGACGCTCCCGATTAGATCCTAACCCTACCTCATCCTGGCCCTTGAATCCGCATCTAGCAGATCAGATCCTCCAATACCGTTTCGGCCTGGCGATTTTGCTAAAGAGCCCTCAGCTTTTCCTGTAATCAACCCGCACTCCGGTGTAGTTCAAAACTAAAACGGTTGGGTCCTGTTTTATGTGCTTAGGCCCCTGAGCTCTTTGGAAATCAAACCCGCTGTCCATGCCCTGAGTTTTTGCGGGTTAGACCCCAGATCTAGCCTTTAATTATGTTTAGGCCCCTAGTTTTTGTGCAGAACCCCCTGGTTTTCCTATTTTCATACAGAAAGGCCCCTGGACCTTGCCTTAGCCCTAGATTTCGCGTCTTAGCTCTGTTTTAGTTGATTCTTGTGCTCACGCGATCGTTGTAATGCGTAGAACAGCTCTATCATAGTTTTGTGTGCTGTTTTTATGTAATGTTGTACTATTTCTTATCTTTTGTCCTTGTTTGCATGCATGTGTGTGTTGGACCATGTTTTGGCGTTGCGATCGTGAGTAGACGCTGAGCCTTTGGACGGGTACCAGGAGCCACCATCTTCTGAAGCTTTTGAGCAGCAGCAGGAGAACTTTGAGGAAGGCAAGTATAACATGAATCTCCTATCACTTTTAAATACAATTTCATACTGCACTTTAATTTCGTATGCCTATAAGGATTTCCTAGCCACCTTATTCTTTACATTTATACCTTGGGTTGCATTTTGGTTAGTTGTGCTAGGTGCTGCGCTCTCACACATAATGGTCCTTTTTAATTAAACCTGATTAATGGTATATGCAACTTAATTCTGAGAGTGGCCCTCTGTGCTGTGTGCTTAAGCGGCTCACGTCTCGTTAAAAGATGTTTTTGTTAGAAACATGGTTTAGGGGGCCAGCACGGTGCTTAGTGCTTGGTTGGCCACTCTCCATAAGGACCGGTTCATAGAGCGACAACCTGGGACAACCGTGCAACCACAAGACTGGAATGGGACGGTTTTGACTTACTAATTAGGTCGTGTTGGTTCGGGAGTAACTTACCTGCGTGGGCAAGAGGGATGGTAGGCTTCAATGGTCCCTGCTCCTCCGGCTTGGTCTGTGCTGTGTGCTTGTACCCCCTGAGGTGGGCCCCATCGTTGCTGATCCAAAATCCTTAGCGGTTACACCTTACCAACATGATCCTTTGTAACGGTCTCGTAGTGTGCTTGCTAGCCATCACACCTAAGGTAGTGTGATGAACAACTAGCGTAGCTCACGACTTGTGGGTAAAGTTGTGCAACCTCTCGAGAGTGTAAAACTGATATATCAGCTGTGCTCACAGTCATGAGCGGCCCAGATCCTCCTTTTGATTAGTGGGGTTATCAACCTTTGTTTAGGGAGTTTCCCCGGGTGGTTTTGGTTTGGATGGTTCTCAGTAGTTTTTAATTAATATTGATTAATTTCTTATGAAATTGGATTATGTTAATTCATTCACTTGTAGTAAATAGTTTTAATAAAATTTTGCCAAGACTAAAAGCTAATGCCGTAGAGTCAGCCAACCTAGAGCCTCATGGTATGTGTTATACTTGTTGAGTACGAGTTTGTACTCACACTTGCCTCTCTACTCTTCTGTTCTCTTGGATACCTTCGACTGCTGCTCAATGCTCGACAACGTGGAGGACTACGTCAGCGGCTTCGACGACTTCTAGGCGTTTGTGTCCCAGTCAACGTCCCTGTGGCGCCCTACTCTTCATGTACTTTATTTTACGCTTCCGCAACTCTTGAACCGATTCTTGATTCGGTTGTAATAGAATAATTCATTTACGCTTTATATATTAATGTTATTCGTGATATGTGTTGTGATATCTTAATGATTCTGTTGTATATATGCGTGACTTGATCCTGGCGCATATATGATTGCTCGATTTATGTTCTTTATAAATCGGGTGTGACAGAATTGGTATCAGAGCCATATCGACTGTAGGACGAAGCCTAGATAGATCTGGACGAGTATAGGACTTCTTTTCCTTTGCCTTGCTTCCGCAAATATTCTAAAATCATTTTTTGTTTCTATTCCTTGAGTCTTAAGTCCTTGATTTGCTATCTCTCTCCTGTCTTTTCCGAGAAATAGCTCGAGTTTTCCGTAAACGTTGGCCTGAGTGTCTAACCCTATGAGCTATAAGTTTAAGCTGTCCCAATGAAAATACGCTAGAACGAGTGTGTTAGTCGGGAAGTGTGATAAACTCGACTAAGTTGTGAATATTGAATGTTTGTTATTGTGCAAATATTTGATTTGGATTTTTGGTTGATTGCATAGTATAGTAGTTAAACTTGTTCATGCAAATTGACCCTAACACCACTTGAACTAAATAATAAAATTGAGTTAGATCGTTGGGGGTAAAACCTATACTCTTTTCTCTCTGCCATATCCTGTCGAAGTTTCATTTCCGCAGCTGCACAATATCTTCTTCTCATAAATTTCGTTTGTTGCAATCAGATGGTGAACACCAGGCGCACCAGTTCCGGTTCTAACCAGCAGGAGCAGAACAACCAGAGTACTGGTCAGCCGTTGCCGATGCCGCCACCACTGACCCCGGAGCAGTTCTTCCAGCTCCAGATGCAGATGATGGCGACCCTGAACAACACCGTTCAAGCTCTACAGCAGATCCACGCTCAGCCACCGCCTCCTCCGCCGCCCCAGCCCCGTGACCGGCGTGCGGATTTCCTGAGAGGTCATCCTCCGACTTTCTCTCACGCCACGGATCCACTCCAGGCGGACGACTGGCTTCGTTCAGTGGAGCGCCAGTTGGTTGTTGCTCAGTGCGACGACCGGGAGCGAGTCCTTTACGCAGCAGGGCAGCTGCGAGGCTCAGCTCTTAACTGGTGGGAGTCCTACCCGGCTCAGGACCGCGACTCCCTCACATAGGTCCAGTTCCGTGAGCGCTTCAGGAGCCACCACATTCCTGAGGGGATTATGAAGATGAAGCAGAAGGAGTTCCGTGCCCTTAAGCAGGTAAAATTGAATGGATTCCCTACAATTTTTTTCGAGCTTCGATCTATCCTTGATCTCTTCCGTAAGCTTGGCATATTGAGCAGTTTCTATCCTTGTTATCTGTGTTTGTCATTTCAGGGATCTATGACGGTGACGGAGTACCGTGACCGTTTCCTTCAGCTGGCTCGTTATGCTCCTGCTGACGTCGCCCGTGATAGCGACAAGCAGGAGTATTTCAAGGAGGGACTGGATGATCACATCCAGTATGCGCTGCTGAACCACCGCTTCGACAGTTTCAACCAGCTGGTTAACGCGGCCCTCAACACCGAGCGCAAGCGCCGGGAGATTGAGGACAAGAAGAGGAAGATGGCTCCCTCTTCGTCGGGCAACAACGCTCGTCCCCGATATCAGCATCCACAGCAGCAGCAGCAGAGGCCGCCCCAGTAGTACCAGCAGCGCCAGCAGCAGTACCCGCCCCGTCCTCAGTAGCAGCAGCAAGCGGGATAGGGCCAGAGGCTTCCAGCACCTCCGGCACGCTCTGCTCCACCGGCTCCACCAGCTCCGCGGTAGGGAGTGCCTACTCCTACTGCTGGACAGCAGGCTCCAGCACTCCCACGGGTGTGCTTTCACTTTGGCGAGCCGGGACACTACGCAACGTCTGTCCTCGGAAGGCGCAGTCGGGACAGCAGGGGTGTGCAGCGCCGCCCAAGGCCCCAGCCCAGGGCAGGGTGAACCACGTGACGGCCGAGTCAGCGGCCGAGGCTCCCAACGTGGTCATTGGTATGTTTATGGTCAACACCCATCCTGCTACAGTGCTTTTTGATACTGGTGCTACGCATTCTTTCATCACTCAGTCTTTTGTCGAGCATCATGGCATTCCTACTAGCACATTAAAGAGGTGCATGTTAGTATCTTCACCGGGAGGGCAGTTGAGGTCTCATGTCTTCTGTCCTAAAGTCAGCGTGGCCATAAGAGCGGTAGATTTCAGTGCAAATCTGATGGTGCTAGGCACCAAGGGTATTGATGTGATCCTAGGGATGGAGACTCTTGCTATGTGGGGAGTCCGGATAGATTGTGCCCAGAGGACTGTTCTTCTATCAGCACCGGATGGTTAGGAGGTCACTGTCGGTGCTACAGAGCCTTCTGGATTTCTTCATCAGATGGAGGCTAGACCCACGGATGGTATTCGTGTGGTGTCTGAATTCCCGGATGTCTTTCCGGATGACTTGCCAGGTATGCCGCCTGATCGCGACATTGAGTTTTCTATTGATCTCTTGCCTGGCACAGCTCCTATTGCTAAGCGGCCCTATCGTATGGCACCCGTTGAACATGAGGAAGTTAAGAAGACTGTCGACGAGTTGCTAGCCAAGGGCTATATCCGTCGTAGTTTCTCTCCTTGGGCTTTTCCTGTATTGCTTGTAGAGAAGAAAGATGGCACGAAGAGAATGTGCGTCGATTATCGGGATCTGAATGCAGTCACCATCAAGAACAAGCATCCGTTGCCTCGTATTGAGGATCTCTTTGATCAGCTTCAGGGTGCTTGTGTATTCTCGAAGATTGATCTACGTTCGGGTTATCACCAGCTGAAGATTCGTTCCGAGGATATCCCGAAGACGGCATTCACCTGCAAGTATGGGCTATACGAGTATACGGTCATGTCTTTTGGCTTGACCAATGCTCCGGCTTTCTTCATGCATCTGATGAACAAGGTTTTCATGGATTATCTGGACACCTTTGTGGTGATATTCATTGATGATATCCTGATATATTCCAAGTCAGAAGCAGAGCATGAGAAGCACCTGAGACTTGTGTTGCAGAGACTCAGAGAGCACAAGCTGTATGCCAAGCTCAGGAAGTGCGAATTCTGGATTGACGAGGTTCCATTCCTCGGTCATGTCATCTCCAAGGGAGGTATTGCTGTGGACCCCGGGAAGGTGAAGGATGTGCTTGACTGGGTGGTACCACAGATAGTGAAGGAAGTCCGCTCTTTTCTGGGCTTAGTAGGATATTATCAGAGGTTCATTGAGAATTTCTCCAAGATTGCGAAGCCTTTGACTTCCTTGCTAGAGAAGGGTGTGGATTTCTCTTGGACTGATGAGCGTCAGAATGCCTTCGAGGAGCTAAAGAAGAGGTTGACTACGGCGCCAGTCCTTACTCTGCCAGACCAGAGCAAGGGGTTCACAGTGTATTGTGATGCTTCGAGGGATGGTCTTGGTTGCGTTCTGATGCAGGAAGGCAGAGTGATAGCTTATGCTTCGCGGCAGTTGCGCCGGCACGAGCTAAACTATCCCACTCATGATCTGGAGTTAGCCGCAGTTGTGCACGCTCTGAAGATATGGAGGCATTACTTGTTTGGGCAAAGGTGTGACATTTACACCGATCACAAGAGCCTCAAGTACATTTTCACTCAGAGTGAGCTGAACATGCGGCAGAGAAGATGGCTAGAGCTGGTCAAAGATTATGACCTGGAGATTCACTATCATCCGGGCAAGGCCAATGTTGTAGCAGATGCTCTGAGCAGGAAGAGCTATGTTAACATGGCCGTGGCTTTTCAGATGCCTCAGGAGTTATGCGAGAAATTTGAGCAGTTGAGTCTGGGTTTCTTGCATCACACCTCGAGTGCGTCATTTGAGGCAGAACCCACTCTAGAGGCAGAGATTAGGCAGCATCAGAAGGATGATAAGAAGCTGCAGGAGATCCGTGAACTGCTCAAGGTTGGCAAGGCACCTCATTTCAGAGAAGATGATCAGGGTACCTTGTGGTACAAGGGTCGGATATGTGTGCCAGATGTAGCGGATCTCAGGAAGCTGATCTTGAGCGAGGCTCATGATACGGCGTATTCCATTCATCCAGGCAGCACAAAGATGTATTATGACCTCAAGGAACGATTCTGGTGGTATGGAATGAAGCGTTCCGTTGCGGAGTACGTGGCTATCTGTGACACTTGTCAGCGTGTCAAGGCAGAGCATCAGAGACCAGCAGGTCTGTTGCAACCGTTGAAGATTCCAGAGTGGAAATGAGAAGAGATCACTATGGACTTCATTGTGGGATTGCCTCGTACCCAGAAAGGGTACAACTCCATATGGGTGGTAGTGGACCGGTTGACGAAGGTTGCCCACTTCATTCCGGTAAACACCACTTACTCCGGCGCTAGACTCGCAGAGTTGTACGTCTCCAGGATCATCTGTCTGCATGGTGTTCCGAAGAAGATTATATCTGACCGAGGATCTCAGTTCACTTCACGGCTCTGGGAGCGGTTGCATGATTCGCTGGATACGAAGCTGTGCTTCAGTACCGCTTATGATCCTCAGACAGATGGGCAGACGGAGAGAACCAACAAGGTGTTGGAGGATATGCTTCGAGCCTATGCTATTCAGTACGGTACCAGCTGGGATAAATGACTGCCGTATGCAGAGTTTTCCTACAACAACAGCTATCAGGCCAGTCTGAAGAAATCTCCTTTCGAGGCCCTGTATGGTTGGAAGTGCAGGACTCCGCTGTATTGGGATTAGATTGGCGTGAGGTAGGTATTTGTTCCGGATATTGTTGAGGAAGCAGAACAGCTGGTACAGCAGGTGCGAGAGAATCTGAGGGTCGCACAGACTCGTCAGAAGAGCTACGCGGATGTTCGTCGCCGAGATCTGACCTTTGCCGTGGGTGATCATGTGTATCTGAAGGTCTCGCCGGTGAGGGGAATTCGCAGGTTTAATGTGAGAGGGAAGCTAGCCCCTCGATACATTGGTCCATTCAAGGTGTTGGAACAGAAAGGTGAGGTGGCATACCGCTTGGAGTTGCCTCCCAACCTCTCGGGAGTGCACGATGTGTTTCATGTACCCCAGCTGAAGAAGTGCCTGAGAGTGCCGGAAGAGCAAGCACCATTGGAAGGGTTGGAAGTACAGGAGGATCTGACCTACACTGAGCATCCAGTGAAGATTCTGGAGATGTCTGAGAGAGTTACTAGGAACAAGAAGATCAAGATGTGCCGTGTTCAGTGGAGTCATCACACCGAGGAGGAGGCTACTTGGGAGCGAGAAGATAAGCTAAGGAAGACATACCCCGATCTCTTTGCTAGCTAGCCTATTCGAATCTCGGGACGAGATTCCTGTAAGGGGGGTAGGTTTGTAACACCCTAATGTAATTTTTCCCAAAATTTAAGGAATTTATTTGGGCATAAATAAAATTTCCAGGGTTTTCTCTAATTTATCTTGCATTTAAAGTAATTTTATAACACAAGGAAATAAAATTTGTTATAGGATCAACTTGCTTGTGCATTCACGCTGGAGCATTGTGTTATTGGTGTTGAGTGTATAGGGTTTGAATTCAAATTTATTTGAACTCGAATAGTTTTGTTTGAATGTTTGAGTATAGAAAAGAAAAGGGAAAGAAGAAGGAAAGAAAGTAGCCCAAACCCCTTGGCCCAGCCCAGCTCTCCCTTACCCCTTCCTTTCTCCCGCATGGGCCACGCCGGCCCACTCACCTCTCCCTCTCTCTCCCCCTCAGCCCCGTGCCTCTCTTCTCTTTTTCCTGGGCCGCAGCACCTCCCTCGGCCCAGTCCAAGCGCCTCCTCGCTTTGCCTTTCCCCCTCTCGCGCGCAGCCCGCCTGGCCCAGCACGAGCACCCTCCCCCGTTTTTCTTCTCTCTCCGACATCCGGGGCCCGCACGTCATCTCCCTTCCCCCTTCTCTTTTCCCCTGCCCTATTTCTTCCCCGCCGGCCCGACCACCGTCGCTGGCCGTGGCCCCGCCCCACCGCACCTTGGGGTCGCACCTCGGTGCCGCACCCTGGCCAAGGACCGGGCCTCCTCTTCTCTCTCTGGAAGTCCTGCCGCCCGAGCTGTTTTCGCACGAGGCCGGTACGCGCGATCCGTTTTCTCCGTGCGCTGAGGTCGTCACCGTGACTTCCGCGCCGGCCCGGGGCACGCACGCCTAGCAACTGCCTGCCGCCCTTCATTAGCTCCGCGCACGCTCCTGGAACCTAGACCACCGCAGCACCCGCCCACGAACCCTCAAGTCACCGCCAAGATCCATTCCGCCGCATCGAGCTTCGGCTCCACTGTGGGCCGGTCGATCCACTGCAGCCCTGCTGCCTGAGACCCCCGCAGGAGCTCCGCCCAAGTACCAGGGTTGACCCCCGAGCCGTGCTCGCGTCCTCTGCCCCTGCGTTCGCCGGAATTGGACCCGAGCCGTCGCCACCGCAGCGCCCGCCTCTGAGCAATTGCCGGCCACTAGTGCCCCCCGGGCCGTGCTGAGCTCTTCCGTAGCTTCGCAGGATCTCCTCGAGCAGCACCGTGGAGCCAGGAGCCTTGAGCAACCCCTCAGCGACCTTCTTCCCTGACGCTGTCCGTGCACCGCCGCTCGACGTCGTCGCTGGCCGTCCTGCGCCACTTAGCGGGCCTATCCGAGCCTAGGTGAGCAACCGCTCGGTCCCCTCTTCCTTTTGCGCTAGTCATCGTGCACCTTAGGGCAACCCCTAGGCGGGGACGCCACGCGCCGGCAAGGCGCCGCTGTGGAGACCGAGCTCCGGTGGCCATGCCGCCGCTCCAAGCACCTGTGACCGAGCCGTGAAATTTGAGCCGCCCGAGCGGAAGAGGACGCACCCGATTAGATCCTAACCCTACCTCATCCTGGCCCTTGAATCCGCATCCAGCAGATCAGATCCTCCAATACCGTTTCAGCTTTGCGATTTTGCTAAAGAGCCCTCAGCTTTTCCTGGAATCAACCCGCACTCCGGTGTAGTTCAAAAGTAATTACGGTTGGGTCCTGTTTTATGTGCTTAGGCCCCTGAGCTCTTTGGAAATCAAACCCGCCGTCCATGCCCTGAGTTTTTGCGGGTTAGACCCCAGATCCAGCCTTTAATTATGTTTAGGCCCCTAGTTTTTGTGCAGAACCCCCTGGTTTTCCTATTTTCTTACAGAAAGGCCCCTGGACCTTGTCTTAGCCCTAGATTTCGTGTCTTAGATCCGTTTTAGTTGATTCTCATGCTCACGCGATCGTTGTAACACATAGAACAGCTCTATCATAGTTTTGTGTGCTGTTTTTATGTAATGTTGTACTGTTTCTTATCTTTTGTCCTTGTTTGCATGCATGTGTGTGTTGGACCATGTTTTGGCGTTGCGATCGTGAGTAGACGCTGAGCCTTTGGACGGGTACCAGGAGCCACCATCTTCTGAAACTTTTGAGCAGCAGCAGGAGAACTTTGAGGAAGGCAAGTACAACATGAACCTCCTATCACTTTTAAATACATTTTCATACTACACTTTAATTCCGTATGCCTATAAGGATTTCTTAGCCACCTTATTCTTTACATTTATACCTTGGGTTGCATTTTGGTTAGTTGTGCTAGGTGCTGTGCTCTCACACATAATGGTCCTTTTTAATTAAACCTGATTAATGGTATATGCAACTTAATTCTGAGAGTGGCCCTCTATGCTGTGTGCTTGAGCGGCTCACGTCTCGTTAAAAGATATTTTTGTTAGAAACATGGTTTAGGGGGCCAGCACGGTGCTTAGTGCTTGGTTGGCCACTCTCCATAAGGACCGGTTCATAGAGCGACAACCTGGGACAACCGCGCAACCACAAGACTGGAAGGGGTGGTAGGCTTCAATGGTCCCTGCTCCTCCGGCTTGGTCTGTGCTGTGTGCTTGTACCCCCTGAGGTGGGCCCCATCGTCGCTGATCCAGAATCCTTAGCGGTTACACCTTACCAACGTGATCCTTTGTAACGGTCTCGTAGTGTGCTTGCTAGCCATCACACCTAAGGAAGTGTGATGAACAACTAGCGTAGCTCACGACTTGTGGGTAAAGTTGTGCAACTTCTCGAGAGTGTAAAACTGATATATCAGCTGTGCTCACAGACATGAGCGGCCCAGATCCTCCTTTTGATTAGTGGGGTTATCAACCTTTGTTTAGGGAGTTTCCCCGGGTGGTTTTGGTTTGGATGGTTCTCAGTAGTTTTTAATTAATATTGATTAATTTCTTATGAAATTGGGTTATGTTAATTCATCCACTTGTAGTAAATAGTTTTAATAAAATTTTGCCAAGACTAAAAGCTAATGTCGTAGAGTCAGCCAACCTAGAGCCTCATGGTATGTGTTATACTTGTTGAGTACGAGTTTGTACTCACACTTGCCTCTCTACTCTTATGTTCTCTTGGATACCTTCGACTGCTGCTCAGTGCCCGGCAACGTGGAGGACTACGTCAGCGGATTCGACGACTTCTAGGTGTTTGTCTCCCAGTCGACGTCCCTGTGGCGCCCTACTCTTCATGTACTTTATTTTACGCTTCCGCAACTCTTGAACCGATTCTTGATTCGGTTGTAGTAGAATAATTCATTTACGCTTTATATATTAATGTTATTCGTGATATGTGTTGTGATATCTTGATGATTCTGTTGTAAATATGTGTGACTTGATCCTGGCGCATATATGATTGCTCGATTTGTGTTCTTTATAAATCGGGTGTGACAGACCGATATGGAAAAGCAACCAAAATCGGCTTGGGTTAGCCGATGGCAAGAACCCTAAGATCGTGTGTGTCTCTCCGATACATCGACTCTGTGCAGTCGATGTAGGACAAAACAAAAGGATTGTATCGGCAGTAGCCGATACTAGAAAGGTAACAACCGTATCAGCTAACCAGCCGATGGTAGAAGTATCGACTAACAGCTGTTACACAGAAACATCCTAGACTCAAGGGAAACGGATGCTTAGCAGCTGAACTGATAGCCAACGCTGAAGCATAGCCGCAGAGATGCATAAGCTAAGCAGCAGATACACACAAACTAACAGGGATCCTTTTACGAAAAGGATCTTAAGGAAACGGCAATCAAGACAAGGTTAAAGTCTTGATGGCAGGGATAAGAGCACTCATATGAAAGGATTAACTAAACATCACACATCTCTATTTAAGACATATATTCTATGGCTTATTTTTCAGCTATAATACAAGCATACAATATAAGGCACAATACAACATTCATTCCCTAACATTTGACCTAGACAATTAGACCACACATCAAAGGCTTTTAACTCATGATCATAACATAAAACTTGTAGATTTTGACCTAAGGATTCAAACAAAATCGATTTTGTATTTTTATGAACTTCTTTCGAAAATCTATGAAATGTAGAAGTTCACGGATTTGAAATAAAGAAGACTCTGGAAAACTTACAGAAAACACCCTAGAACTTTCTAAATCGAAGCAAATAAGTCCCTGGTCGGGAAAAATTAAGAACAGGAAGATAATGATGATATTCCGGCAAAGGAGTCACCGGCATTAAGAAGATTCAGTGAATCAGGGCAAACCTTGGGGTAGCCTTGGTTGTGGAGGAGAACAGGTGGAAGATGAATTCCCGCAGTGAATAGAATTGGCGACGAGAAGTGCTCGACGATGAAGAGACTCCGTGGGTGACGAAGAAGTTTACCGGGAAGGGTTGCCGTGGGTGGAAGATGGCCGCAAGAGTAGTCTCTGTGGTGATTTGTGGTGATAGCGGTTGAGCGATCCACGACGGGTAAGAACTGTTGGATGTCGTGGATCATGGGACGAGACGATAGAGCTGGATTGGTTCGCTAAGCCGACTTCTCCGCGAACCTCAGGGTTTTCCTGCTCACAGCTAAGCCTCCACTGCTCACGCGCGTGTGCTGCAGAAACACGGTCGGCACACCCGCGTAGCCTCCGGTAGGACCGTCGCGCTTGGTTGCATCTCCGGTGCGCCGCTTCTGCTCTGCTCCCGCATCAATGACCCCCAGCCTGCATGCGCATGGTTGGTTACCTTGCATACGCACGCGCCTCTGCATGGGTGAAGGGAGCTCGCCGTGCCTGGCTGCACCGAGGCTCCTCCGAGCTCGTCATGCCTGACCGCTGCCTTCGCTCCGCAACTTCTCTTTCCGACTTACCGCGCAATAAGCGCTTCTCCGCCTCCGCGAGGATCGGGGTCTGCTCGCACCTGGCCACCTCCAAAACCTCCACGAGCAGTCCGCAGTGCCGCCTGACTTCATCCGTTGTCTTCTCCTCGACAGCCTCCGACGTTCTCCACGCGCGACTCTACAGCCCCCTGGGCGGGTCCGCCCCGAATCGTCGCGCTGTAGCACCTCCCGTACTGCGTGCGACCTTCCTGTACACCAACTCGGTCGCGGCCTGAGCGCGTCCAGCGGAGACATCGCCATGCGCTACACGCTGTCGTCTTGCACGCCGTTGCCCTGCACGTTGTCACCCTGCACAGCCCTTCCTACTGCCGGACTCGCGCTGGCCTCGGCCTTGCCGCGTCGCAGGTCCCTCCGCGGCCGTCCTTGCCAAGGTACTGCCGTGCGCGACCTCGTTGCCCTCCGTGCGAGTCGATCCCGAGCCGCCACGCCTCACCTCCATCCGCGCACGCCCGAACCGCGCGCGTCCTTGGCCCGCATCGCGCTGCTGCTCACGCGTCTGAATCCGCCCTGCGCGCCACTGCTCGTTCCGGGCCGTTCGCCTCCGCTCGGGTCCCGCTCCTGCGCTCGCACGCCTACACCACCTGCACCGCGCCCGCCATTGCCCTGCGCTGTTAGCTCCTGCGCACGCCGTCACGCTGCCGAACCATGCGGTGCAGCCACTTCTGCTCGCCCTGCGCCTGTTTCTGTTCCAGCGCGTGCTCTGCTCCAGCCTTTGCGCCAGCACCGCCACTGTTCTGGCCGCCCAGCGCCGCCCTGCGCCGAGCCGGGTCCACGCCGGGCCTGCTCCGCCCGAGCCGCGCCCCACAGCCGCGCGCATCCGCTCACCTGCGCGCCTCCGCCTGCGCTCCAGCTTCTGCGTCGCCACCAGCGCCCGCCGCTTATCTGCGCCAGCGCCCGGCGCCGCTCCCTGCCGCGCCCCTGCGCGCCCGCCGGAGCCGCCTGGATCGCTACACCCGAACCGTTCGCCTGCTGCCGCAGCTGCCACGCTCGAGCCGCCCGCCTGAGCCGCAGCTGCGCGCCCTGCCTCGGGCTCGCCCAGCCCCGAGCACCCGCCGCCTGTGCTGAGGAGAGGAAGGGAGGCAGGGGAGAAAGAAGATGCAGCCGCCAGTGGAGGAAGAAAAGAAGGAGACGCTAGGGAGAAAAGAAATAGAGGAGAAAGGGAAAAGAGACTTCCCAAGGACTTATGCGCAATTTTAGAAAACTGCAGGGACCTGTTTGTAAAGCAAAATTTCCCATCAATCCAAAACCCAAATGAAGAAATGCCCAAAACGAAAGTTGGAGAGTTTTTCAAACCCTACAACATTGCTTTAGGGCCCAAGTTCAAAAACTCAAAATTTATATCTTTACACGTAAAGTTTTGAACAAAGATTGGATTTGAATTACTTTTGTCCTAAAGAGTGTAACTTTATAAAATCTAGGACCTAAATGCAAGCATTTATGACGCGTCATGATGACGGGATAGACTCGTCATAATGATTGGATAGACATGTCATGATGACTTGCACTTTTACACTTTAGTCCTGAGTAAATTTGAAAGTTACTTTTATAAATCAAACATTTGCATAAAAGGACTTGTACTTTTATAAAATTACATAAACACCCTTATTTTCACCACTTTACCCAAAATTTTTTACACACTTTAACATACACATTTCAAATGAAACTTTCAAATAAACATACATTTGTACAAGGGATAACATAAGAAAAACATGTTTACCAAAACCACCTTTCACTTATTTTGAAATTACCCTAATCCAAATACTTTTTGCAAAAACAACCCTAGGTTTTTCTGCAATTACAAAATACCTCTTTTTACTTGCACTTTAAATTTTCAAAAGCTTCACGCAAACACACACAAGCTTTACACAAACAAACACATACTTCACACTAACAAATTATATGCCTAGTTTACAAATACATGAACTGTCACAGCCTTCCCCCCTAAAAAGAATCTCGTCCCGAGATTCGGACGAAAGACTCTTAATGGGAGAGAAGCAAATCATCCATCAAAAGCAGCAGGAAACACTCATACCGGAAAAGATTGATGTGGATGGTAAAAGCCGTTGGAGTATGACGAGATGAGTATATTGAGAGCATGGATAGAATGTACATGGATGAGTTGAGGGAAGAGAAAGAAAGGTGATTGAGTTCTCATAGAACTAAGATCATAACATGAGATCACAATATGAGGACGATAAATGTCGGCGACATTCATCACAAAACTTATGGATAGCAAGTGAGGATAGTACGAGAGATTGATAAGTGATGTTTGAAACATTCCTGCTCAGAATTTATTATCTGAATGATTTAGATGAGGTTGATTGCAAAACATGCCTATTTATATCGATGCAATCAAGGAGTAATGATAAAATGCTTCACTCAGAATGCAATGCTCGATATATGACCATGAACGTGATGCACTGTTGAGATGTATGATTGCAATGATGGTGCAACACGAGAATGGAGGATTCCATGCACGACTGAAATGGTGCATATGACACAATGCAATTACCATGATGCTGACCAAATGATGCATACACCATGATGCAAGAATAACGACACTTGCAATGTATGCACATAGGAAATGCATAAAACATGATGCATACCCGCATGAGTTAGTGACGCACATGACTCGCACCCTGCAACCGTTCGCTCATAACTAACACCTGGGTAGTCCTATATCCTTAGACAAAGATTAGAAGTTAGGACACTAGTAAGGTTGCATAAGAAGAGATTGCAGTGGGGTTACATCACATATACCTAGTCACCAGTGCGCCCCTAATGGCTCAATCATGTGGCTACAGCACACCTGAGGCCTTAGGTCCCGACACAGCATCATGGTTATGTGATTAAACACCACCACAAAAGAGGAATAGCAACCCTGTAGTGCCAACAGCAGCAAGATAGACCTTAGGAACCCGAAGACAACCCAAGGTTGTACTGGAGGCACACCCGTTAGTCAGTCTACAGGTTTTCGATGACAATGCAACACCATGCTCTGACCAAAGATGGTATATGTCATGATGCATGACTTTTTGCCGGGAGAATTGTATTCAAAAATAATTGTTGCCATAAATCTTTTTATTTTACTTAAAATCATCTGAGCAAAAATTGAAGGTGCAACTTTCAGATGTTGTAACCAGAATAGCCGACAAGATAAGGTACAACATCAGGAGAGGATAGATGGATCACTAGATGATGGATTGAAGGGTTTGATAATAATCATCAAGGTTTAACCATCAAAGGAGAAGTTCAATGGTTCTGCCGAAACAGACTTAAAGCAAAATCAAGGATTTGATTTGGCTGTCAAGCTAAGATCGGTGATAGGGTTCAAACATAATCCAATTCACTTGATTTACAAAAGACTCTCTTAACTCTAAGTTAGCCTAACAGATTACATTGGTTCCTACAACACAAAGTCTAGGCAGGCATTCAGATACAAGCACATATTTCAGTACATCAACGTAACAAACAAGGCAATCAGGTCAATCCAAGATAACATGATGTATGCACGTTCTACACATCCTCACAAACAAAAAAATAACTGCCAAGTAACCTTGGACTTACGTGGTTAGTTACGGTGGCACAATATAAATACGTCTCTCCCTATCATATCTAGTCGTTCTTACATTCAAGTTTACGCAACGAGGTTAGCGTACCTGCAGAAAACACGAAATATATACACCAAACCTTTCATGCCAGCATGTCATGAAAGCGTCCCCAATCATTACTGTTCACTATAGAAATAGCATCTGTACAATTACCGCCGTACAGACAACGTTAACATACGTCGTGAAAACAACGTATTCACGGGGTACCGCAACATGCGGGGGTATTGCTGTTCATACCCTGTACCTAACTATATACTTCCAATGTAATCAACCGAAGTTGGTACATTGGCAGCATCTCAAGTAGGCCACTGCTTGAGAAACAGCGTTCGGTTCGCATCACCGACGGGAAGGCTAACTCCCCAGTTAGCTGAGGATCCTTACCTTCTTACCTCATCGTCGAAGGTGTCGTTACAGAATATAAAGTTGGGTTGTGCATGAATTTAAGTTTTGACAGAAAAGTAATGCTGGTAGTTAGAGTTATTTATATATATAATATAGCCACCTCTATTTCCCTCATAAGCATTACCCTAGGGCTTTACGTACTAAGTACAATCCTTAACGAATCCAACACGGCTTTGCCAAACATTTTGTTGGTCAAACTTTTATACTGAAAGTATTTTTAAGGTAAAATGTATCTCCAGAGTAACCTTATAGCTCTGATACCAGCTGTGGCAGAACCAATCTGAATTATACCGGCTTAAGTACATAGTCCACTCCCGAGGGCTCCAACGTGCTTCAAACGGTATAATCCCTTGGCCTGTCGGGTAACGTCCCGATAAACCACCAATACACAGGATCAAATAAGGTTACCTCACATGAAGGTGAGTCCAGAGATATAGTCACCATCATATTTTACATTACAGGGAATTACATTACAAGAGTTTCTAAGAGTAGTACGAATTTCAAATTTAGAGAAAACATTACAAACTGTTAAAGCTATGGTTTTTAGCAGCGGAAAACATACGCGATGATTTATAACACATCGTCAAGACGGATGTCATGCTAAGCCCTGGCACGACATCACTCGATATCATCAATGTTGGCCGGGGTCGGATCCCATTCCACGGACCATTCATCTGGAAGAGCACAGGGCCAATGCAGGGGAAGAGTAGGGTCTTCAAAGACATCACCTGAAAAACATATAACTAGCAAGGCTGAGTATACTAATACTCAGCAAGGCTTACCCGGGTTTGGGTATACTTTAGCCCGTAACTAGACTCATGAAGGCATTTCAAGGGTTCTGGGTTTATTTTCAGCTGAAAAGCAACAAAGAGTATGAACTACTTTCAAATTTTAGCTTTCACATTCTAGTTGATTATCCATTCTAGGTTAGCACCTACACTAAGCAAGCAAGGTAGAGATTATCATCCATCAAGATTGTTCCATCATTAGTTACACTTCTTACTCTATGTGGTAAAAGGGATAAGCAGTCTCATTCATCGTGAGAGGCGGACGATTCCTGAATCGAAATTCAACCTTGCAAGGTAAACCTAACTCACACGCTTGGAACACCAAAGGGTCATTCCGAAGCAACCGTTTGCCTTTCATTCCGACTTGTGGATCAGAGCCACCACAAGTGACTGCAGGACCATACGCACTTCCAAAGTGCAGGACGTACGTCTGTAGCGCGACTACAAAACCCGTACTCCTGGTTGCCCTTGCAACACGTATTCCCACACGTCGAACTTAAGTAACCAGAAGAAGCAAGATGAGTGGTGGGAGGTATGTCCACTCCTCGGGCCGATTGGCTACTAGGCTTACCGCTTACCATATTTCACGGCATGTGGCTAGTACTTTCAAATGCTTAGCCACCACTACCACACATATCGACCTTATCAACTTTTAACAAAACAGACAGGGTAAACTTCCAGGTCATGATACAGCACATGACCCTATCCGTCATCCTTATAGTGGTTGCAGAACTGTAAACAAGCAACTCCTATATCGCGCGAGTGACAGGAAATCACTCGACTTTTACCGGTCCTATTTAGTAGAGCATCTAGCCGATATGGACTCAGGTTCAAAACATTGGTTCCTAGTATCAATGCATCTAGGGTTCCATTTCAACTCCTAGACTTAATGTAGGATATAATGTATAAGTATAAGATTGCATAATGTAGTAATTTAATTACTGGGTTATGCACCGGGGCTTGCCTTTACTGGTGGGGCTGAAGTTAGAGATGTCAATATCTTCCGAACTTTGGTTCGGGGTTTCAGTTAATCCCTTGGTGACATTCACTTGGTCTTCAGGAACATCCTCTGCAGACTCCTGGGAGATCTTGTAGGTATCGTGTGCGGAAGTAGTCTTATCTACATGCCATGCAACATTTCATTCAAAGTGTGCACATAAAACTACCTTACTTCACAATACAGTTGCAATCCAGCACTCATATAACACACTATTCACATCACGACCAAAAAGATCTAAAACTAAACTTAGATCGAGCTCTAGGTGGACAACTAATTAGAATCGGCTACTTGTTGAGTGTTACAACAGAGCCGACTGGAAACAACGGGGGTTTAGTCGATTGAAAGGTGCATCGGTTCCTAATTGATCGATGAAAGCATCGATTACTTCAGCAGAGAGGTGTTTCCTAAACCAACTATGTCTTAACTGAGATATGCTTAAGTGTTATCCTGGGTAACTAGGTGTGGTTGTATCGGCTTGATTACATCAGCACAACAATTGAGTGACGTACAGCCGATTGGAGTGTGGTTGAGGATATGTGACCGATAGATATATAGCCGATCTCGCAGTCGATAAATCGGCTGATAAAAGTGTGTGGATAAGGATGGGGAAACTAAGGATCGATCGGTCGTGTTTGACCGATATGGAAAAGCAACCAAAATCGGCTTGGGTTGGCCGATGGCAAGAACCCTAAGATCGTGTGTGTCTCTCCGATATATCGACTCTATGCAGTCGATGTAGGACAAAACAAAAGAATTGTATCGGCAGTAGCCGATACTAGAAAGGTAACAACCGTATCAGCTAACCAGCCGATGGTAGAAGTATCGACTAACAGCTGTTACACAGAAACATCCTAGACTCAAGGGAAACGGATGCTTAGCAGCTGAACTGATAGCCAACGCTGAAGCATAGCCGCAGAGATGCATAAGCTAAGCAGCAGATACACACAAACTAACAGGGATCCTTTTACGAAAAGGATCTTAAGGAAACGGCAATCAAGACAAGGTTAAAGTCTTGATGGTAGGGATAAGAGCACTCATATGAAAGGATTAACTAAACATCACACATCTCTATTTAAGACATATATTCTATGGCTTATTTTTCAGCTATAATACAAGCATACAATATAAGGCACAATACAACATTCATTCCCTAACATTTGACCTAGACAATTAGACCACACATCAAAGGCTTTTAACTCATGATCATAACATAAAACTTGTAGATTTTGACCTAAGGATTCAAACAAAATTGATTTTGTATTTTTATGAACTTCTTTCGAAAATCTATGAAATGTAGAAGTTCACGGATTTGAAATAAAGAAGACTCTGGAAAACTTACAGAAAACACCCTAGAACTTTCTAAATCGAAGCAAATAAGTCCCTAGTCGGGAAAAATAAAGAACAGGAAGATAATGATGATATTCCGGCAAAGGAGTCACCGGCATTAAGAAGATTCAGTGAATCAGGGCAAACCTTGGGGTAGCCTTGGTTGTGGAGGAGAACAGGTGGTAGATGAATTCCCGCAGTGAATAGAATTGGCGACGAGAAGTGCGCGACGATGAAGAGACTCCGTGGGTGACGAAGAAGTTTGCCGGGAAGGGTTGCCGTGGGTGGAAGATGGCCGCAAGAGTAGTCTCTGTGGTGATTTGTGGTGATAGCGGTTGAGCGATCCACGAGGGGTAAGAACTGTTGGATGTCGTGGATCATGGGACGAGACGATAGAGCCGGATTGGTTCGCTAAGCCGACTTCTCCGCGAACCTCAGGGTTTTCCTGCTCACAGCTAAGCCTCCACTGCTCACGCGCGTGTGCTGCAGAAACACGGTCGGCACACCCGCGTAGCCTCCGGTAGGACCGTCGCGCTTGGTTGCATCTCCGGTGCGCCGCTTCTGCTCTGCTCCCGCATCAATGACCCCCAGCCTGCATGCGCATGGTTGGTTACCTTGCATACGCACGCGCCTCTGCATGGGTGAAGGGAGCTCGCCGTGCCTGGCTGCACCGAGGCTCCTCCGAGCTCGTCATGCCTGACCGCTGCCTTCGCTCCGCAACTTCTCTTTCCGACTTACCGCGCAATAAGCGCTTCTTCGCCTCCGCGAGGATCGGGGTCTGCTCGCACCTGGCCACCTCCAAATCCTCCACGAGCAGTCCGCAGTGCCGCCTGACTTCATCCGTTGTCTTCTCCTCGACAGCCTCCGACGTTCTCCACGCGCGACTCTACAACCCCCTGGGCGGGTCCGCCCCGAATCGTCGCGCTATAGCACCTCCCGTACTGCGTGCGACCTTCCTGTACACCAACTCGGTCGCGGCCTGAGCGCGTCCAGCGGAGACATCGCCATGCGCTACACGCTGTCGTCTTGCACGCCGTTGCCCTGCACGTTGTCACCCTGCACAACCCTTCCTACTGCCGGACTCGCGCTGGCCTCGGCCTTGCCGCGTCGCAGGTCCCTCCGCGGCCGTCCTTGCCAAGGTACTGCCGTGCGCGACCTCGTTGCCCTCCGTGCGAGTCGGTCCCGAGCCGCCACGCCTCACCTCCATCCGCGCACGCCCGAACCGCGCACGTCCTTGGCCCGCATCGCGCTGCTGCTCACGCGTCTGAATCCGCCCTGCGCGCCACTACTCATTCTGGGCCGTTCGCCTCCGCTCGGGTCCCGCTCCTGCGCTCGCACGCCTACACCGCCTGCACCGCGCACGCCATTGCCCGCGCGGTGCAGCCACTTCTGCTCGCCCTGCGCCTGTTCCTGTTTCAGCGCGTGCTCTGCTCCAGCCTTTGTGCCAGCACCGCCACTGTTCTGGCTGCCCAGCGCCGCCCTGCGCCGAGCCGGGTCCACGTCGGGCCTGCTCCGCCCGAGCCGCGCCCCACAGCCGCGCGCATCCGCTCGCCTGCGCGCCTCCGCCTGCGCTCCAGCTTCTGCATCGCCACCAGCGCCTACGCGCCCTGTGAGCCGGCCTTCGCGCACGCCCGCGCTAGCGCCCGCCGCTCGTCTGCGCCAGCGCCCGGCGCCGCTCCCTGCCGCGCGCCTGCGCGCCTGTTGCGCGCCCGCCGGAGCCGCCTGGATCCGCTGCGCCCGAACCATTCGCCTGCTGCCGCAGCTGCCGCGCTCGAGCCGCCCGCCTGAGCCGCAGCTGCGCGCCCCGCCTCGGGCTCGCCCAGCCCCGAGCACCCGCCGCCTGTGCTGAGGAGAGGAGCTTGCGCTGAGGAGAGGAAGGGAGGCAGGGGAGAAAGAAGATGCAGCCGCCAGTGGAGGAAGAAAAGAAGGAGACGCCAGGGAGAAAAGAAATAGAGGAGAAAGGGAAAAGACTTCCCAAGGACTTATGCGTAATTTCAGAAAACTGCAGGGACCTGTTTGTAAAGCAAATTTCCCATCAATCCAAAACCCAAATGAAGAAATGACCAAAACGAAAGTTGGAGAGTTTTTCAAACTCTACAACATTGCTTTAGGGCCTAAGTTCAAAAACTCAAAATTTATATCTTTACACGTGAAGTTTTGAACAAAGATTGGATTTGAATTACTTTTGTCCTAAAGAGTGTAACTTTATAAAATCTAGGACCTAAATACAAGCATTTATGACACGTCATGATGGCGGGATAGACTCGTCATAATGATTGGATAGACATGTCATGATGACTTGCACTTTTACACTTTAGTCCTGAGTAAATTTGAAAGTTACTTTTGTAAATCAAACATTTGCATAAAAGGACTTGTACTTTTATAAAATTACATAAACACCCTTATTTTCACCACTTTACCCAAAATTTTTTACACACTTCAACATACACATTTCAAATGAAACTTTCAAATAAACATACATTTTTACAAGGGATAACATAAGAAAAACATGTTTACCAAAACCACCTTTCACTTATTTTTAAATTACCCTAATCTAAATACTTTTTGCAAAAACAACCCTAGGTTTTTCTACATTTACAAAATACCCCTTTTTACTTGTACTTTAAATTTTCAAAAGCTTCACGCAAACACACACAAGCTTTACACAAACAAACACATACTTCACACTAACAAATTATATGCCCAGTTTACAAATACATGAACTGTCACAGGACCCTTTGAAATCCTTGAAATCTGTGGAACCGTAGCTTACCATCTTCAACTTCCTCCTCAGTTAGCAGCCATACATGACATCTTCCATGTATCTCAGCTTAAGAAGTGCGTCAAAACTCCTACTAGGATCATAGAATCTCAAACCATTGACATCCAACCCGATCTATCCTATGTCGAACATCCAATCAAAGTCCTAGACGCCAAAGAAAGAAGCACTAGGAGGGAAACCATCAAAATGTACAAGATTCAATGGAACCACCACACGGAAGAAGAAGTGACTTGGGAAACCGAATCCTATCTTCAACAAAATTTTCCAGATTTCCTTCAAGCCAATTCCTAACTCTGATCACCCCATTTCCATTCTGTTCCGGAATCTCGGGACGAGATTCTTTTTATGGGGAAGGCTGTGACATTCAGGTATTAAGATTATAAACATATTAAATTTTAGTATAAAATGTGCATGTTTGATTTTGTATGTGTGTTCAAATTGAATGTAAAAGGGGAAAGGACATTTATGTAATTCTGAAAAACATAGGTCCTTTAGTGATAAATGGGTGAGAATGGGAGGTGAAATCAAAAATATATGAAGGTAGATGTGTAAAAAGCTAGAACTTACTTTTAAACCCGAGTGGAACTGAAACTACACCTAGGATGTAAGTGTGGTGTAGAAATTTAAAGGGGATTTACTTAAAGTTTAAAGCTCTGCCAAGTTTTATTTTAGTTTCAAATCCTTAGCTCTTTTGCAATTGGGCCTTAAAGCAAAGTTGTAGATCTTGATGAACTCTACACTTTTCCTTTTTGGCACATTTTCATTTGAGCTATGGTTTGAAAGTTAGCTAGGCATTACAGTGGAGTCCCTGTATTTTTGGTAAATTCCGAGTCAGTCCTTCGTCTACCTCCAGCTCACTGCTCTGCTCTGCTCTGATTTCCCTCTGCCTGATGCGCCATCGCCGCTTCGCTAGCCATGTGCTGAGCACCGGCCGCCCCGCGCCGCTCTAAACCGTGCCACGTGCCGCCCTGGCGCCCGCACCGCCGCTTCCTCGGCTCGCGCTGGCCGCTCCTACCCTCTCCACGTCGCGCTGCCGTCGCCCGAGCCGCCACGACTTCCGCCGGCCGCTAGCTCCTGCTCCCGCATGACCACGCCTTCTTCTGGACCCCGAGCACCTCCTGGAACTACCCACACATTCCTTCTTGCCTTCACGCGACTACATTTCCACGACCTTTTCCTCTCCCGAGCACCACCCCTCGCCGGACCTCCGCCATAGCCTCGGGTCACCATCGTCAGCCGCCCACACCGCCTCCAAGCCCCAATCCATTGCTGTTAGAGCATCGCCGCGACCCACTGGTGCTCCCCAGCCCAACCAATTTCATTTTCCCGCGCCCAAATATCGTCTCCCGCAGCGCCGGTGAGCTCAAAGCTTCGCCGCGGCTCGGCCTCGCTGTCGACCGGCCGATACAGAGCCTCTTCACCCCAGTCAAGGGCACCAGCAACACCACATCACCCCGTAGAAGCTTCCTGGCAGCTTCTAAACTGCCCTCTGATACCCAAGCCAGCAGAACGCCGTGCCGCCATCGCCGCCGATGAAAACCCGAGCCGCCCCACCGTCGACGACCCCCTTCCGCCCCACCTCCGGTCAAATTAGGTACGGTAATCGCACCCTCACACCTCCACGGTGCTCATGCGCGTCCTAGCCACTCACGTTCACCGGCCCCTCGCCAGGAACATGAGCACGCCACCACGGGCGCCGCCATTCCTCGCCGCCGGCCATGCTCCCCCACTGTTTCTGGTGCACATCACCCACCATTGTGATCAGCAGGTCCTGTAGGTCGTGTAGGGCCTGTTCCTCCCCGCCCAGGACCTCGCCGCCGGCGAGAACACACTGGACCGACACGCCAGCCGTCGTCGTGGGCTGTCGAGGAACCAATTGCGAATTAACTTTCTATCTCAAGGTTCCATGTGCAAGAAACCGAGGGCCTCTCTGCAAGACTCTTAATTAGTGTTAGCTGTCAACTTGTAAAATCCATAGGAATGTGTAGAAAAATCCAAAAATTACCAAACCAGTTTTGTTGGGATTTAGAAATATAAATCTACAACTTTTGTTAATAGAGTTTGTTTTGAAACCAAATTCTTTTAAAGTTATTTTAGAGTTCAGTGAAAAGGATATCTTGTGTATAACCTTTGCATACAAGCTTATTTTCTTGTAATTTTTGGTGCGTAGCCTGTATAGGTGGTGAGTGAGCTTGTTTGAAAATTCCATACTCAGTACTGCTCTATAGTTTAAGTTCTTTTAAACTTTTGCAAATCAAATTTGAAGTAGTTTGAATTTGTTTAAGCATGTTCCTGAGGCTTTTCTGTTTAGATCTTTTTATCATAACCTAATTTGTAGATAATTAGTTCATAATTAAATTTTCAAGAATTTATAGTTCTGTTTACTTAGGGTTTGAATTTAAACTTGAAATTTGAATTCAAATTCAAATACTTTAATTTCTATTTTCAGAAAATTATGAAATATTCATCATAATCTTATTGTTAGAAATAAGCTTATCCACCAAAAATTCAAAATCAGAACCTTGATAATTTTCAAAATAAAAAACAAACTTGTCAAATTACTTCAAAGTAATTCCATTATTATGATAATGAATTAAATACAAATAATAGAATTGGATCCACCCCCCTTGTTTCATGAGTTTATGTTTGTTAATTTATTGGATTGCAACTTTATTGTGAAGTAAAATCCTTAACTCAAGAACCAACTAATCAAATCCTTGCATATCATGTAGAGTCAATGACACACGATGATGGAGACTACGAGCTAGTGCCGGAAGAAGATCCTACAAACGTTGTCGAGACCATAACTGAAGCCCCGAACCAAAGTTCGGAAGTCTGTGACACCCCTGACCCTAGCCCCGATCAAGGAGGCAAGCCCCGGTGCATAACCCAGTATTTTAATTTACTACAATTTTATACTTATATATTATATCTTGCATTAAGTCTAGGAGTTGAAATGGAACCCTATATGCATGAATCCTAGAAACTTTTGTATTGTGCCTGAGTCCATATCGGATAGATGCTCTGCTAATAGGACCGGCAGAAGTCGGGTGATTTCCTGTCACTCGCGTGATATAGGAGTTGAATGTTTACTATTCTGCAGTCACTATAAGGATCATGGACAGGGTCATGTACAGTATCATGACTCGGAAGGTTACCCCGTCTATGTTGATAAAAGTTGTTAAGGTCGCAGTGTGTGGTAGTGGTGGCTAAGCATTTGAAAGTACCAGCCACATACCGCGAAATATGGTAAAGCGGTAAGCCTAGTACCTGATTGGCCCAGCAAATGGACATGTCTCAACCACTCGATTATTTTGGTTTCTGTGGTACACACGCACCGATGTGTGGGAGTATGTTCTGCATAGCAGACAGGAGTACGATCATGTAGTCGTGCTACAGACGTATGTCCTGCACAATTGGTGTGCGTACGTTCCTGCAGTCGCTTGTGGTGGCCCTGATCCATAACCCAGAATATGAGGGAAACGGTTGCTTCGGAATGATCTTTGGATGTTCCAAGCATGTGAGTTAGGTTTACCCTTGCAAGGTTTGGAAATTCGATTCAGAATCGTCCATTTCTCGTGGAGATTGAGACTGCTTATTCCTTCTGCCACATAGAGTAAGAACAGTAACCCTTATGGAATAATCTGGATGGATGGTAATCTCTACCTTGCTTGTCTAGAATAGGTGCTTACCTAGAATGGTTAATGAGACTAGAATCTGAAAGCTAAAACATGAAAGTACATCACACTCTTTATTGCTTTTCAGCTGAAAATTAAACGCAGAACCATTACAAGCCTGCATGAGTCTAGCTACATGGCTAAGTATACCATGACCCGGTTAAGTCTTGCTGAGTATTAGTATACTCAGTCTTGCTATTGCATTTTTAGGTATGACCTTTGAGAACCCCACGGATAGTCCTGCATGGCCAACTTCTGTACCGTTTGGCTGGTCCGTGGAATGGGATCCGTCCCCGGCTGGCAGTGACCCTCCGGAATGACACCATACTTCGGGCTGAGTGTGGTGTCAACCTCCGCGACGTGTGTAGTCGCGTGTAAATTTTCTTCCGCTGTGAACCTGGACAAGCCATTTAGCTTGTCGTTTTAAACAATGTTTGTATAAGTTTGCCTTAAGTTGAAACGGTTTGTAATAATGTTTAAGCTTCTGTAAATTGAAAGTTGATGAGCTGTTATGTGATTGTAAACTTGCCTTCGTGCGAGGTAAACCTGCTTCGATACTGTTGAACCATGGTTGTATCGGGCGGAGACCCGACAGACCAATGGGTTGTTCCGTTTGAAGTGCATTGAGTTAGTATCGGCTGTATAGCGATGACTAGCGCACTTGAGCCGGAATAATTTAGACGGTTCTGCCACACTTAAGGGCACACCATATTCTTGAAGGACTGATGGAGCGGAAGTTGAATGAATTCCTGGAACTCACCCAAGGCACTCGGACGATACTGCAGTATGCACAGACTTTCAATCATCTATGCCAATATGCGAGTTATCACGCTGACAATGATGCCAAGAATAGGATCGTTTCTATCGTAGCCTCAGTACCAAGCTCAAGGAATGACTAAACCTTGTTAGAGCTAATACTTTCAGTGAGCTGGTTAATATGGCCTTAACCCAAGAGGATTGTATTACGGCACATCATGCCGAGAAGAAACGGAAGACCCCCACTGGACCCTTGAGTGTTCAGCCACCGAGGTATCGAGTTGTTCCAAATGCGCAGTTCAGAGCGCCGCAGCGGAATGCCCCACCTGGCAGATTGGTTTTCCGCCCGCCTCAGCAGCAAGGAGAGTATCGACCTTCAATGCCTCCACGACCATCGCAACAGTTGGTCCCCAGGCCAAATGTTCAACAGTTTCAGCAAGGAAGTAGCACTTATCGCTGTTTCAATTGCGAAGTGCGGATCACTTTATCAAGGATTGTCCTCGGCCCAGGAAGCCTTTTCAAGGGTACGGTTCTAATCAGAACAATCAGGGCAAGGGAAAGAAGCGGGTAATGCAAGTTCGGCAAGGGCGAGTCAACTTCACCACCCTTGCAGAACTCCCAGAAGGAGCCCCATAATGACGGGTACATTTTCTATCGACTATAAACCTATTATTATCCTTTTTGATTCCGGGGCAACCCATAGCTTTATTAGCGACAAGTGTGGTGCCCGAGTGGGACTTGATTCTTGTCAAGCCAATGGGTCGTACATGATCTCTACCCCTGGGGGAAAGATTGGTTCCAATCAACTGATTAGATATGTGCCAATACAGTTGGGTAGTAAGGTAATAAAAATTGATTTGGTTTTACTCCCTTTAGAGGGTATGGATATCATACTTGGGATGGATTGGATGACAAAACATAAGGTGTTGCTAGATATCTCTTCCCGAGTTATTGAGATTGACTCACCATATAACGGAGCCACTACCCTCTATCTACTTCAATAAGAGTACTTCCACTCTTGTGTTTATGCAACCAGAGACATCAAATTAGAAGACATTCCTATAGTCTGTGAGTATCCCGATGTCTTTCCAGATGATTTGCCTGGAATGCCACCAGATCGGGATATCAAGTTTATTATTGAGCTCCAACCTGGCACAGCTCCTATTTCCAAGAGGCCGTATCGTATGCCACCTAATGAATTGGCCAAGCTAAAAATCCAACTTCAAGATCTTCTTGACAAGGGTTTCATATGCCCAAGTGCTTCATCTTGGGGATGCCCCGCCCTCTTTATAAAGAAAAAGGAGAATAGCTTAAGGCTATGTGTTGATTATCATCCACTCAATGTGGTCACTATTAAAAATAAGTACCCTCTTCCCCGCATTGACATCTTATTTGACCAATTAGCTAGAGCCAAAGTTTTCTCTAAGATTGATTTACGCTCTGGTTATCATCAGATCAAAATCAAGCCTAGTGATATTCCAAAAATGGCTTTTTCAACCAGATATGGACTTTATGAATATCTGGTTATGTCTTTTGGACTCACTAATGCACTGGCATACTTCATGTATCTTATGAATTCAGTCTTTATGCCGAAGCTTGATAAATTCATCGTGGTTTTCATCGATGATATTCTGATATACTCTAAGATTGAAGCAGATCATGCTGATCATTTACATGTCGTTCTTCAACGACTACGTGATCACTGCCTTTATGCTAAATTCTCTAAATGCGAGTTCTGGCTTGATAGTGTGAAATTTTTGGGGCATACTATCTCCAGTGAAGGCATATCTGTTGATCCAACTAAAGATCAAGAAGTTATGGATTGGAAGCCTCCAACTTCAATTCATCAAATCCGTAGCTTCCTTGGATTGGCAGGATATTATCGACGATTCATTCCAGACTTCTCTAAGATAGCCAAGCTTATGACTGAGCTACTCAAGAAGGAGATTAAATTCCATTGGAATGATAAGTGCGAAGAAGCATTTCATACCCTGAGAAAACTTCTAACCACTGCTCCAGTATTAGCCCAGCCAGATAATGCCAAGCCTTTTGATGTTTATTGCGATGCTTCCGGAATAGAACTTGGTTGTGTGCTTATGCAAAACAACTGGGTTATTGCTTATGCTTCCAGAGCACTCTAGAATCATGAACAAAATTATCCAACTCATGATCTTGAGTTAGCCGCTGTTATTCACGCTCTCAAGATTTGGAGACATCATCTTATGGGCGCCAAGTGTAACATTTACACTGACCATAAGAGCCTCAAATACATCTTTACTCAAGCTGACCTAAATATGAGGCAAAGGCGCTGGTTAGAACTGATCAAGGACTACGATCTTGAAGTAGACTACCATCCTGGCAAGGCCAATATAGTTGCGGATGCACTAAGCCGCAAGGCATATTGCCATTGCTTATCCATAGAAATCTTTAGTGAAACCCTCTGTTATTAGATAAGGAAACTCAATCTGGAGATTATTCCTCAGGGTAGCCTGAATCTCATGTCTATTGAATCTACTCTTCAAGATAATATCATCACGTCGCAATTAAATGATGAGGGTATCAAAATTATGAAACAGAAACTATCTCAGGGAGAAGCAAAATATAGGAGTTTCCACACTAATCATCAAGGAGTTCTACAGTTCAACATTCATATTGTTGTACCTAACAACCATCAACTATGTAAACAAATCCTTGATGAAGCACATCTGTCCAAGTTTTCTATTCATCCTGGTAGTACTAAAATGTATCAAGACCTTAGGTGAAACTTTTGGTGGACCAGGATGAAAAGGGAAATTGCTAAGTATGTATCTGAATGTGATACCTGTCAGAGAGTCAAGGCTAGTCATCTGAAGGTATCCAGTACACTCCAACCATTCTCTATTCTATCGTGGAAGTGGGAATACATCAGTATGGATTTCATCATTGGTCTTCCCAACACATCTCAGAAGCATGACTCCATCTGGGTAATCATTGATAGACCCACCAAAGTAGCACACTTTCTTCCTGTGCATACAACTTATACTGCTAAGAAGTATGCCGAAGTCTATCTTGATCAAATTATTTGACTGCATGGTGTCCCTAAGACAATCATTTCTGATCGAGGGGCACAGTTTGTTGCACGCTTCTGGGAGCAATTGCAATCTTCTCTCAGAACCAAGCTAATTCGAAGCTCTGCTTATCATCCGCAAACTGATGGACAGACTGAGCGAGTTAATCAGATCCTTGAAGACATGCTCCGAGCTTGTATCATTCACTATGGTATGAACTGGGACAAATGTCTAGCCCTGGCCGAATTTTCTTATAATAACAGCTATCAGTCCAGTCTTCAAATGGCCCCTTTTGAGGCGTTATATGGTCGAAGATGTCGAACTCCTTTGAGTTGGTTTGAGACCGGTGAACGCAAGATCTTCGGACCAGACTTAGTTACCGAAGCTGAAAATAAAGTCAAGCTTATCCAAGCCAACCTTAAGGCAGCCCAGTCTAGACAGAAAAGTTATGCAAACCAAAGGAGAAAACCATTACAATTCCAAGTAGGAGATTATGTCTATCTTCGAGTATCTCCTACTAAGGGTGTCCAACGTTTCAGCATAAAGGGAAAGTTAGCACCCCGATATGTCGGACCTTTTGAAATCACCGAAGCCTATGGCCCAGTGGCTTACAGAATCCATCTTCCTACTCAGATGGCCGCCATTCATGATATCTTCCATATATCACAACTCAAGAAGTGCATCAAAGTGCCTACTGAGGTCCTTGAATCCCAAGCCATTGAGATCGAGCCTGATCTATCTTATGTCGAACAACCCCTTCAAATTCTAGATACCAAGGAGAGAATCACTAGGAGGAAGAACATCAAGATATACAAAATCTTGTGGGACCACCATACTGTAGAAGAAGCCACCTGAGAGACTGAAGATTATCTTCAGAAAAACTTTCCCGAGTTCCTTAAGAATCCTTAGGTAGCTATCTTCTAATGTATCATTCCTGTAATCTCGGGATGAGATTCCTTTTAGGGGGGAAGGTTGTGACACCCTAGGTGTCAAAATTGTAACACATTAGGAAAGAATGTGTAATGTATGTATTAAATTGTGTGAAATTGAGTGAATGTGTGGCAATAAGGACTTATGTTTAATTTTTCAAAAAATATGAGTCCTTTTACACAAAACTTTTGAATTACAAGGGTAACTCTTAAATTTTACTAGGGGTGAAAGTGTAAGAATAATAGTCATCATTACATTACATAAAACTTGCAATTCAGTCCAAAAATACATGAAAATTACCTTGATAAGGACAAAAACTTTAAAAAGTTTGAATTAAGTGCAAGATTTTAAAATTAAGCTCTACCTTTGAGTTTTTGAATTTGAACCCTAAATAAAAGTTGTAGGGTTTGAAAAGTTCTACAACTTTTATATTGACCATGTTCTCATTTGAGCTTTACAATAGTGGGAAATTTTGCATTATAGTGAGGTCCCTGGAGTTTTTGAAGTTTACACCTTAGCCCCTAGCCCCCCCCCCCCCCCGCCCTTCTCCTTCCTCTGCTCCCCCTCTGCTGCGCAGCAGTGCCGCCGCTGGCCGCCGTGCCGCGCCGCCCGAGGCCCCCTCCCTCTCCTGGCCTCCACGCGACGCCCCCGAGCTAGCCCACCGCCTTAACCCCTTCCTGCTGGCCTTTCCCAAGCATGCCACGCCGCTCCACCGCCTGACCGAACCACCACCTTGCCGTCGCAGGCCGCCGCCGCTCACCACTGTTGTAGCCCTACTGACGCCACCTCCTGCTCTGGCAGCTCCCACGCGTCGCCCCCAGGCCAGCCGCCACCCTAGCTCCTCTTCTCTGGCTCTCTTCCGCGCGCGCCACGCCGCCCCGCCTCTGCCCGAGCTCTGCTCGACTGCCGCCACGCACGCCGTCGGCCGCCAGCAGCTGCTACCGCTCGCCATGCCCTCTCCTAGTCTTGAAGCATGCTCCAAGACGCTCCTTGACTTCTTTTACCCCTCACGCGCCCGCTGTTGCCTTCTTCTTTCCTCTGTTCGACTGCTTTCACCGGACCTCCGCTGCAGCCCCGATCCACCGTGGACAGCTCGCCCCGCCCCTTCTTGAGCCATGCCATCACCTCTAGTAGCTCCACCGTGATCCCATGAAGCTCGCCAACCCCTCCTTTGCCGCTCTTGAGCCCCACATCCACCTCGCCGACGAGCTTCCCCCCCCCTCGCCGCCGTCCCGGGTCGCCGTGGGGACCCATCCTTCCGGCCGTCCTAGCTACCGCCAAGTAGCTTGGGAGAACCGCCTTGATTCCCTGGAGCTATTCCCCCACCTCTGATCCACCACCGGTGAGCCATCACACTAGAACACCGCCGCCGTAGTTGAGCTCCATCGCCGCCGCCTCGGGTCACCGCCGTTCCACCCCTTCCGATCGACCCCGACCTACACATCACCCCCATCAAGGTTCCCCCTAGCCCCCTGGTCCTTCCTGGCCGGTTCCCCCTCGCTGCCGGTGACCACCGTCGCCGGAATTTGGCTGGAGAGTCTCGGCTCTTATTCCCCGACGAGCCAGGGACTTGATTGCATTGATTTAAATCTTCCTGAGGGCCTGGCTGCAAGATTCCAGTCCCTCCCTTCAATTCAAAATTAGTGATCTTTAGAAATTTGTAAGAATTCGTAGGAAGTTTAGTAAAATGTCAAACTAGTTTTGTTTGAATCCTTGAAGTGAACTCTACAACTTTTGTGTTATAGCCATGAGCTGAATGAGTGAATATTTTGAATTAGAATAAATACTAGGAAATGGATGTACTAATTAGATCTCTTGATCCATAGCTATGCTGTTGTTGAAATTTGAAACATCGGATGTGTATCTCATGTATAGCTTTATGCAAAATTTGTAGACTCAGAACTGTTTCCTAGCTATGATGTTTAAGTGTCTTTATTTTATAATGATGAAATCTTTAGGATTTATTCTAAGGTGAATCTGTTAGTGTTTGTAGCTGAAAATTTTGCTCTAACCTTATTGCAGCATGTGTAATCCATAATAAAATTTTGAACATCAGTAGCATAGAGTAGCTTGAGTTATGAATTTAGGCTTAGATTCAAAGATAATTCATGAATAATAGTTCTGGTTGATGAAAATTTATGAAATTTAAATTTAGTGTTACTTTTGAGTAGTGTAATATGTTCACAAAATTGCAGAACAAGATCTAGTGTAGAACTTCTGATATAAATAGATCTTAATATCACAATGCTGATTTTGTTTATTTTATAGCATAACTGCTGTAAGGATAAAAATCTTGATAAAATCACAGTAGCTTAGTTTCAGATCAACCTTTTTCCAGTAAAATTTCTATCCTTAGGTATGTAGTAGATCAAACTAGAAAAATAGCTCATGATCTAAATATTGTTTGATTGAATTAATTATTCTGATTGCTATACTGCATGAAATGTTCTAAACATTTTATGATAATATTATTTCAGTTAGACCTATTGATACTAATTTTTATAGCATTAATAATCACTCCTCACTTAGGGTTTTGTTATTTGACCAAGAATTAAAATAATAACCCCAACTCTTATTGAATAAGTGAGTTAGTTAATTAAATCAACTAATGATGTTTAAAGAATAGATTAGAGTCTTTTACATGTGTTTAACATCATTAGTTTGATTGTTTAGAATAACTAAGTAGGATATCTGATGAAATTAGGTAATGTAAGTTAATACTCGATAAATGACTGCCCATAGCAGAAGTTTAATTAACTTGTTGGATTGCAACTTTATCGTGAAATGGAAATATATGCGTTCCCTCAACTGTGATGTTTGCATATCATATAGACTTGACAACTCTCGCTGAAGGAGATTACCAGCTGATCCCGAAACCAGAAGGGGATATTTCTGAAGATCCCAGGAATGTCATCGGAGATTTAATTGAAGCCCCGAACCCAACCCCACCAGCGAAGGCAAGCCCCAGACATAAACTGCTATTTTTACTACACTGCAATTTATATATTCATGTATATCTACTTGTGTATTTAAGTTTCCAGGAATTATGTTGAAACCTTAGTTGCATATTCCTAGGAACCTATGTATTGAATACTAGAACCTGAGTCCGACTAACTGCTAAGCTAATAGGACCGGTAGAAGTCGAGTGATTCCCTATCACTCGCGAGCTTTATATGAGTTGCAATGTTTACATTCCTGCAATGTTTACATTCATGACTTTGGCAGAAACCCCGTCTATGTTGATGAAAATTTGATAAGATCGCAGTGTGTGGTAGCGGTGGTTAAGCGTTTGAAAGTACTAGCCACATGCCGCAAAATATGGTAAGCGGTAAGCCTAGTAACCAATCGACCCGAGGAGTGGACATACCCCCACCACTCGTAATTTGGTTTTTCGCACACGCACCAACATGCGGGAGTACGTTCCGCATAGTGGATAGGAGTACGGTCATGTAGTCGTGCTACAGACGTACGTCCTGCACATTGGATGTGCGTATGGTCCTACAGTCGCTTGTGGTGGCACTGATCCACGAGTCAGAATGAAAGGCAAACGGTTGCTTCGGAACGATCATTGGATGTTCCAAGCGTGTGAGTTAGGTTTACCCTTGCAAGGTTTTGAAATTCGATTCAGAATCGTCCGTTTCTTGTGGAGATTAAGACTGCTTGATCCCTTTGCCACATAGAGTAATAAGAGTAACCTGATGATGATAAAAAATGATGTTTGTTTAGAAATTTTTCCACCATGCTTGAGTAGCTATAGTTGCTTACCTAGAATGGATAACCAACTAGAACCTGAAAGCTAAAAGTTGAAATTAAGGATCTACTCTTTGTTGCTTTTCAGCTGAAACTGTACCTAGAACCATTACAAGGCTTCATAGTCTAGCTACATGGCTAACTATACCATGAAACGGGTAAGCCTTGCTGAGTATTAGAATACTCAGCCTTGCAATGTGACTTTTGTTCCAGGTAATCCCCCTGAGGACTCTGCTCTGCCTGTGCCCTGGCCCTATGCTCTTCCCGATGGTTGGTCCGTAGAGTGGGATCCGTCCCCGGCCAACACAGGTCCCTCCGAGTGATGTTGAGCTTGGGCTTAGCTCAATATCCGTTCCGTGATGTTTGGTAGTGTCGCGTTTTATTTTCCGCTGCAGATACTCTAACTTTGAACAGTTTTGTATAAATTCGTACTAGATAGTCTTGGTACCATATATGTCTGAATACTAATGTAATATTATGCCTGTGATGTAAAATGGTTGGTGATTGTATCTCTGGACTCGCCTTCGTGCAAGGTACCTTGTTTTGATCCTGAGTTAGGTAGTTTTATCGGGACTTTACCCGACAGACCACGGGGTTACACTGTTTGAAGTGTAGTTGAGTCCTTACGGCCTTCCGAGAAAGGATCAGCGCACTTGAGCCGGTGTAATTCAGTTTGGTTCTGCCACAACTTAAAGAAAGACATCGGCTATGAAAGAGCAGTATCACAAAAGTCAAGGTATTGAGTCCATGAAGTGATCAAGCAGATTGAGGCATTGGATTTACAATGTTTCGAAGCATGAAGCCTTCATACTCTAAAACTAGAGGGGCTTGTGTTGACACCGGATTTTATCAATAAATCTGATTTAATCTGAATTATGGAGATCATCGGCTACTAGCGTGCGTCGGCAGGGATCACATGCGACGAGCGGACATTCATGCTGATGATTCGCAAGTTTGACTTGTCCAGAGAGCGTTGTGATTTAATGCTCATGCCAGAGTCCAAGAGGTTTATTTAAATATTGGCTTAGCTTCATTGGATGGGACAATCAAGAGAAAAGTAAGCTTGCGGGCAGGTCAATTAAAGTAAAGAAGACTTGCAGCATGCATACGTGAGGTCACACGTGAAGTGCTTTGTTAATCAGATATAGTTAGCACCCTGGCCGGATTATTTTATTGTTAATAATGGAGGCAGGACAAATAAAGGAAGGGCAAGGCTAGCATGTGCATGTCAAAGTAATTGGAATAAAATAAAAGTAAGTTGTTGTGCCAGAATCGCCTGAATTAATCCAACTTAAGTGCACTAACCATTACCATAGAGGCAATTTGGGCTAACACGCACTTAAAACGTAGTAAAATGACAGTTTGTCGAGTAACATACCGATGCAACCATTGGAATTTCGATCGAAACAATGCATACATACAACTCACATGAAGGTGAGCCCAGAGATTACAACAATCCACAAGTTTTACATTCCAGAGTTCAACATGTATTATTATTACAAATAAAGTTTGAAATCATAAAACAAGGTACTTTTAGAGTTTAAGAGTGCAGCGGAAAATAAGCGAAAGTTCTAATGACGATACAAGATATCATGATGAAGCCCGTACATGACATCATTCAGCGTTATCATTGTTGGCTGGGGACGCATCCCATTCCACTGACCAACCAGGAGGAAGAGCACACGGCCAAGTCAAACTAGCAACCATGTCCTCAAAGGTCTCACCTAAAAAGAAAGCCACAAGCAAGGCTGAGTATACTAATACTTAGCAAGGCTTACCCGACTAGTGGTATATACTTAGCCGAGTCCTAGACATGCAAGGTTTTTGGCTAAGAGTTGTTTTTGCAAAAAAGCATCTGAGTCAGTCCTTGCTTTTAAGTTTTAGCATCAAGTTCTAGTTGATTAACCATTTTAGGTAAGCAACTGTCCAAATCAAGCATGGTGGAAATAATTAAATGAGCATCCAACCATATTAATCATCATCATTGTTCCTCTTCTTATTCTATGTGGTAAAGGGTCAAGCAGTCTTAATGGTCACGAGAAATGGATGATTCGAATCGAGTTTCTTAACCTTGCAAAGGGAAACTTAAACACATGTCACGTGGTTACTCCAAGCGTCACACGTGCAACTTTTTCCCTTTCTTCCTAGGTTGTGGATCAGGGCCACCCCCCTCGAGTACAGAGGTCCCCGAACCACAGAACGACGCTGGGCCGTGGCTGCTCTTGCACTCACCACACCCATGGGAACGACGTCAAGAGGGTGAGGATAAAGTCCACTCGCCGGTCCAATCAGGTACTTAAGATTACCGATTACCATATTCTCGACATGTGGTTAGTACGTTCAAAAACTTAAGCACCACTACCACACACCATGAACTTAGCATTTTCGCTAAACAGACGAGCCTCAATCATCAACAGGAATATCGTAATATAGCCCTGTCCGTCGACCTTATGATTCCAACATAAGTAAAAAAAGCAGCTCCTATATCTCGCAAGTGATAGGAAATCACTCAACTTTTACCGGGGTCCTATTAGCATGGCAATCTAGTGACCGACACAGACTAATGTTCATATAATAGGTACCTAGGATCATGCATCTAGGATTTCAATCCGCTCCTACAAACTTAATGCACAATACCATATATAAGTAAAAGTTGCATAAGTTTAAAAAAAATAGGGGCTATGCTCCGGGGCTTGCCTTCCTGAGCAAAGCTAGCTTTTGGCTCTTCGAACTTTGGTTCGGATCTTTGATGACTTCAGTTAGATTGATCCGAGCTTCGCGCTGCTCACTCTTGGGCTCCGGCACCAGCTCGTAGGTTTCGTCGGCGAGAGTCGTCGATTCTATATGAATGCATATGTATAAGTTGTTTTAATAGTACAAGATAAATAACTATTTTACTATAAAGTTGTAATTCAACAAAACTCAAGTTAAGTTGTAAAGCACTTTATTTTTTCCTTGGCCAGTCATTTATCGAGTAGTATCTAGATTAACTAACTTCATTAAGTAAGTGAGGGTTTTGTCATTTCATAAATGGCCATTTTTCAAACAAAACAACTACTAGAGATAGTTTCTGGTGTTGAAATTTTTATGCAGAGCATATTACTTACATACAAACTCACTGTAAAATTTCCAGCTATTTTCATTCAGCAGATTAATCATGAAAAATACATTAAACAGCTACTGCTAGCCATGCAAAAACTAGTGCTCAACATTTTACTAAGTACTCCTAAACTTATGGTGAGTCTACTGTAAATTTTTCAGATTTTAGTGTGCAAGATACAGAGCATACAAAATAAGTCAACATACATCTATATCAATAAAGATTTATTTCTACAGGAAGTTCCACAAATTTAATGTGTCTCAAACTTTTCCAACATGATAATCTACTCAGAACTAGTTACTTTGATTCAATGTAGTTTTTCTTAACTAAAAGCATATGATCAAATTAGGCAGAAGTAAAAAGTTCCAAACTTTGTCGACAGTATTTATGCATCTAGGTTACTCTACTATAAAAGGTTGAACCTTAACGTGTCTGTAGAACAGCATGAACAAATAACTCTAGCAAAATAGTACATCAAACAAGGTCCAACAAGAACTACTCGTAGAGACTTGTTTTGACATTGTGATTTTTACACAAGTCTTAACAAGCAGAGGCTAGTTTACGGTCCAAAAATCATCCACAATACTATCCTAGATCAAGAGATACATTTATAGGCAATTAAAAACAAGATTAGTTTTAGATCAAGTTATAGTTTGTAACTGGTCATCCTTCTGTGCAAAAGTTGTAGGATTCATCAAGTGGGTCACAACAAATTTTAGTCTGTATTTTTCTAATTTTCCTATGATTTTAGGTTGATTTTACAATTGGCAGCCTCTTGAAAATAAAAGTTAACTCAAGTTCTTGCAGATAAGTCCCTAGATCTAGCAGAAAGTACCCTAGAAAGAACTTTGCGATTACAATGTAGTCCCTAGGCAGGGCTGCCATGGTTGGCGGTCAATTTACGGTGAGGAGGCTCGCTAGCAACGAGGGGAAAGTGGTGGGGGAGCATGAAGAGGTCAAGGCGAACCTGTGGAGAGCCTTGGTGGGGGTGGAGGCGGTCGGAGATTAGCTGGCCGCTGGAGTAGTAGCTCCGGCAGTGATGCGGCCGGTGCTCCGGTGATGGTGGTGGCCGGAGTGGTGGGGCTGTGGCTTCGGAAGCTTTAGGGGTGCGAGGGAAACTGTGACACTCAGGTAAATAGCATGGTCACACCCTAAAGTTATAGAGTGTTGTTATGTGCAAATATGGCAAAAGGTGTGTTGAACAATTGTAATGTTAAGGAAAAGTGTTTGTGTATTTAATTATATATTAATTGAGGTCCTTTTGTGCAAAAAGGGGTGTATATGGAGGGTAGATTTCAAAAGTACGAGGGTTATTTTGCAAAAGTTGAAACTTACGTTTAGATCGTAAATATATGCAAAACTACACCTAGATAGAGATTTAGGGGGGACAACTAACTAGAATCGGCTACTCGTTGAAGATTACAACAGAGCCGATTGGAAACAATAGAGGTTTAGCCAATGGAAAGGTGCATCGTGTTCCTAGATGATCGATGAAAGCATCGATTACTTTAGTAGAGAGATGATTCCTAAAGCCGTTGTCTTAACTGAGATGTGCTTAAGTGTTATTCTAAGTAACTAAGTGTGGTTATATCGACTCGATTACGTCAGCACAACAATTGAGTGACGTATAGCCGAACGGAATGTGGTTAAGGGTATATGACCGATAGATATATAGCCGATCTCTCAGTCGATAAATCGACTGATAGAAGTATGTGGATAAGGATGAGAAAACTAAGGATTGATCGGCCATAACTGATATGGAGAGTAACTAAAATCGGTTTGGATAGGTCGATGGCAAGAACCTTAAGATCGTGTGTGCATCTCCGATATATCGACTATGTGCAGCCGATGTAGGATAGAACAAAAGAATTGTATCGGCAGTAGCCGATACTAGAAAGGTAACAACTATATCAGCTAACCAGCCGGTGGTAGAAACATCGACTGACAGCTGTTACACAGAAACATCCTAGACTCAAGGGAAACGAATGCTTAGCGGCTGAACTGATAGCCGACGCTGAGGCATAACCGTAGAGATGTTTTGGCTAAGCAGCAGACATACACAAACTAACAGGGATCCTTTTACGAAAAGGATCCTAAGGAAATGGCAATCGAGACCAGGTTAAAGTTTGGATGGTAGGGATAAAAGCACTCATATGAAAGGTTTAACGAAACATCACATATTTCTATTTAAGATCTATATTCTATGGCTTACTTTTCAGTTATAACACAAGCATACAATATAAAGCACAATAAAACATTCATTCTCTAACATTTGACCTAAACCACACATCAAAGACTTTCACTCAAGATTACAACATAAAACTTGTAGGTTTTGACTTAGGGTTTCAAACGAAACTGATTTTATACTTTTATGAACTTCTTACGAAAATCTATGAAATGTAGAAGTTCATCGATTTGAAATACAGAAAGCTTTGGAAATTTTACAAAGAACACCCTAGAACTTTCTAAAACATAGCAATCAAGTCCCTGGTCCGGGAAACAGATAGCAGGAAGTTAACGACGATATTCCGGCAAAGGAGTCGCCGGCATTAAGAAGAGTCAGTAGGTCAGGGCAAACCTTGGTTATGGAGAAGAACGGACGGAAAGTGAAGTCCCGTGGTGAATAGGATTGGCGAAGAGAAAAGTTCGACGGTGATGAGATCCCGTGGATGACGAAGAAGTTTGCCGGGAAAAGTTGCCGTGGGTGGAAGATAACCGGAGAGACATTTCTCACGTGATCCGTGGCGATGATAGTTGGCTTTTAATCTGCTCGCGTGTGACCCGTTGCCTTGCACGCGCACATACCTGCGGAATCGAGCCGAGCCGGCCACTAGCAAAATACTCCCGCTCGCACTCGCGAACGTGCCGGTTCAATTCCGCACGGACCTCCGCGTGGATCAAGAGAGCTTGCCGTACCTAGCTGCACCTAGCTCCTCCGAGCTCGTCGCACCAGATCACTGCCTCCGCTTCGTCGCCTTTCCTTTCGGCTCGTTCTGCCATAACTACTCCTCCGCCTTCGCGAGGACCGTGGTTTGCTTGCATTAGAGCCGTGCCTTCCGTTGCCCTTTTCTCGACGGCCTCTAATGTCCCTCACGCGCGATCCTCCTGCACTCAACTCGGTCGTAGCCTGAGCTCGCCCAGCGGAAACACTGCCATGCGTTGCACGTCGCCGCTGTGCATGTCGTTGCCCTGCTCGTCAATGCCCTGCATAACTCCTCCTCTTCCTGCTGCTGGACACGCGCTCGCTTCGGCCTCGCCGCGTCACATCTGCACATGTCCGAGCCGCGCGCATCCTTGACCCGCTCCCACTTCGCAGGCTCAGCTTCACTTCTACCGCGGTTAGCATTTCGTCGAACACCTTGGCTGCATCCTCGATATGGCTACCGCGTTCCTGCATCTCGCGCAACAGCTTTCCACTGCTACTCCTCCTGCGCGTGCCGTTGCTCGGCACGTCGCACTCCAGCATCGCCTGCTCGCGCTCATGGGCCCGCTCTGCTCCGGCCGCCCAACACTTGCACACACTGCCAGCTTTTGCGCGTCATCACGCGCATGCTCACGCCACCCGCTCAGCGTCGCTCACGAACCGCTCCAGTCCTGCGCTTGCCCGTTCACGCGTGCTTGTTCGCGCTGCTGTTACTCCACCCGTGCGCCTAAGCCGCTTCGCTCCAGCACTGCCCGCGAGCCGCTCCTGTGTCACCACCGCGCACGCCTACTGCCTCACCCGCGCGCCTGGCCACTCCACGCGCCACTGCTCATTCCGGGCTGCTCGCCTCCGCCCGGGTCTCGCACCTGCTGTGCTCGCACGCGTCCTAACACCTGCCGCCTGCTCGGCTCACGCGCGCCGCTCCCGCGTCAGCGTTCGCGTGCTCTTGCTCCTGCTACCGCTCCAGCCGTACCACCCCTGTGCCTGCTGCCGCGCTCTCCGCGTCCGCCTACACGCCGCTCCGCTGCTGCCTGGCCAGCCTCCGCCCGAGCCCGAGCCGCTCGCTCGGCTCCGCCCTACGCCGCTTGGGCTCTGGCCGCCCAGCGCCCTGCCGCCGCACGCGCCTGAGCCGCCTACGCCGCTGGCTTCCGCGCGCCCGCCTGGGCTGGCCCCGCTCCGCGCCGCCGCCGCTCGGGGCCCACGCCGGGCCGCAGCCGCTCGGCCCCGCGCACTACCGCACGGGCCGCGGCCGCCCGCTCGGGCCGCTCAGCGCCCGAGCCCGGCGCTCGCGCCCGCCAGCGCCTCCTGCGCGCGTGGGCCACTCGCCCGCCGCTGAGCCGAGCCGCCGCTCGCCTCCCGCGACGCCCGCGCGCCCAGCGCCCAGCTCTGGCGTCGCGCCTTGCTCTGCCCGAGGAAGGAACCGAAGGAGGCAACAGGAGGAAGAAAAGTGGAACTTGGATGGAGCTGCCGGTTGGAGGAAAGAAAAAGAAGGAAGCGGCAGGATAAGGAAGAGGAGAGAAGAAGAACAGATGGACTTTCCCAAGGACCTAAACGCAATTTCAGAAAACTGCAGGAACCTTTCTGTAAAACAAAGATTTCCCGTTACTCTAAAACCCGAACGAAGAAAAGCCCAAAACGAAAGTTGGAGATTTTTCAAGCTCTACAACATTGCTTTAGGGCTCAATTTCAAAAACTCAAAACTTGTATTTTTGCACGTGAATTTTTGAACAAAAGTCGGATTTGAATTGCTTTTGTCCTAAAAAATGAAACTTTATAAAATTCAGGACCTAAATGCAAGCATTTATGACATGTCATAATGACGGGATAGACTCGTCATAATGATTAGATAGACATATCATGATGACTTGCACTTTTACACTTCGGTCTTGAGTAAATTTAAAAGTTACTTTTGTAAATCAAACGTTTGCATAAAATTACATAAATACCCTTATTTTTACCACTTTACCAAAAATTTTTACACAGTCCAACACTTGCATTTCTAATGCAACTTTTGAATAAATAAATATATATTTTTACAAGGGATAAAATAAAGAAAATATGTTTACAAAACCACCTTTCACTTATTTTGAAATTACCCTAATCCAAATACATTTTACAAGAACAACCCTAGGTTTTTCTATAATTACAAAAATACCCCTTTTTACTTGCACTTTAAATTTTCAAAAGCTTCACACAACACAAACAAGCTTTACACTAACAAGCACATATTTCACACTAACAAAATATTTGCCTAGCATTACAAATACATGAACTGTCACAGTATGTTAACGTTGTCTGTACGGCGGTAATTGTACATATGCTGTTTCTATAGTGAACAGTACTGTTTGGGGACGCTTTCATGTCGTGCTGTCATGAATTGTTCATGATATATATATGTGTTTTTCTGTAGGTACGCTAACCACGATTAATAGGTGAAAACGGATAGGATTTATCGACTAGTTATTAGGGAGTGCCGTATGTGTTTTGCCACCGAAACTAACTACGTAAGTCCGAAACTATTCGGCAGTTGTTTTGGTTGTGAGGACGAGTAGTACGTGCATGCATTATCAAACAAATGAATGCAATGTATGTTTAAATTCTGTTAAGAGGGAATAGTGTGTTGTACCTTTTTAGAATGGGTTGCTAGGATTCTTATGATAGTTCTAAGTTGAGCATCTTAAGTATCTTAGGTATCCATCTGATTTCTAGCCTTTCCTGTTATCAGACTTGACTATCTTATTCCATTTATCTTGCGATTTCGCAGCAAGGTAAAAAGTCTTACCATTTGCATTCTTGTTGCAGATGGCAGCCCCTCTTAACGTCTTTTGGGATCCGGCAGGGCATCTCCACACAGATGCCTTGCATTGGGAAGGTTTTCCTCGCTTACTTTGGGAATCCTTAAGGACATTGGATTATACGGAATCTTCACAGTATGATGCGGTTGAATATCTAGAGGAAGGTGTTCACCGAACCCGAGTCCGAATGGTTATCCCTCAACATCCTTTCCGTTCCCAGTGGCAGCCCATTGAGGTTATCGTGATGGGCTATCGTATTGTGGACACTATTGAAGGAGCCGCACTAGAGGCTATTTATCTTTTCTGCAATCAACATCCAAGAGAGGTGGCTGGACAGCCGATCGGTTTATTTTCTACCACAGATCCCAAAGAGTCAGAATGGAATCTCAGGGTAATGCCTGAGAGTCACAGACTAGAAGGTCCAACGGAAGAAACACTTCAAGGCATGATGCGGTTTATGAACGTGCAGTATCACTATCAAATGTTACTACGTCGCGAAATGGGGCAGTTAGTTCATGCCGCGCGAAGTCATTTTAGGGAGGCTGACAGACTCGTCACCCAAGTTGACCAACTTCGAGCTTTGGCAATAGAGAAAGATGGGATCATTGCTGCCCGGAACGAGACTATTCAGCACCGGGAAGACCAGATCAATGAAAGTGATGCGATAATTACCCAACGCAACACGATCATTGAATTTCTTCAAGAACAGATCCAAGATCTTATCCTCGAAGTTGATGATGCCAATGCGCACATAAATGAACATCAACAGCAGCCTGCACCTCCTGTAGTACCAGCACCCGCAGAAGAAGAAGAGGAAGATCCTGAAGAAATCGAAGGAGTCTCCGAAATTGACTCTGAGCACGGAGACCCTGCTATCAGTCCCCATCATTCTTCTTCTGGTAGCCATTCATCAGTGGGTAACTTAGATGACTTTTAGGTTGGGTGGATGCCAGTCTAGTTGTACTTAGTGTAGTAAAGTGTAAAATAGGTAGTGTGTAGTTTGCCTAGATCTGGGGCCACATGTTGTATATGTGGCATGTGTAGTTAAGTGATGGCTTGTAGTAGTCCAGGGGTGCTAATGTAAGATAAAAGGACCACCAGTGTTTATATAGTAATCCAAATCTTGTGTTTTATTATCTTCCTTTATTTTCTTGCATCTGAATGAGTGGATTGAATGGAGCATATGAATTGCATTCCTGTTTAGTAATTGTATATCATCTGAAATTTGGAGTAAAGATGTAATTGATAATGGATATCCCCTTTATTTCAGATGGTTGGAGCTACTCGAGGAACCTCGGAAAGATTCCGGACAGATCAGGCCAGTGGTTCTCAGCAACCACCACCCCACCTCCAAATTTGACCGAAGTCATGGCCCGACAAACAGAGCTTCTTAATCAGCTTGTGCAGGCTCAAATGGGCCATTCCCGTCAGCAATCCCGAGGCCGAGATGAACCTCTATCGGCCAGCTATCAAGATTTCCTCAGTACCCAACCTCCGTTATTTCATAAGGCGGATGAACCCCTTGACGCCGATGCCTGGCTCCGCACCATCGAGTCCAAGTTCGCCTTATTGCCAGCTCCATGTTCGGATGAGAACAAGACGCTCTTTGCAGCCCAGCAGCTCCGTGGTACCGCTCGTTTATGGTGGGATCCTTTTCACGCCATGCAGCCTACAGATCATGTCGTCACCTGGGACGAGTTCCGGACTGCGTTTCGAGTGCACCACATTCCCGAAGGACTCATTGAGTGAAAGCTCAATGAATTTTTGAATCTAACTCAGGGAACCCGCACCGTGATGCAATACGCACAAGTTTTCAACCACTTGTGCCAATATGCAGGGTATCATGCGGACAGTGATGCCCGCAAAAGGGATCGCTTTCGCCGAGGCGTAAATACCAAACTTAGAGAACGACTGAACTTGGTAAGGGCCAATAGTTTCAATGAGTTGGTCAACATGGCCATCACCCAGGAGGACTGCATCTCAGCCCACAGGATGGAAAAGAAAAGGAAGACCCCAACAGGGCCTGCAACTTCGCAACCCTCAAGGTATCGGTTGGTCCCAAGCACTGCTCCTCGAGCCCCGCCTCGAAGTAATATGCCTGGCAGATGGGTAGCTAGACCACCCCAACAGGCACGATTCAACCGACCACCAACACCTCAACCTTAGCAGCAGCAACAACCAGGCCCGCGGCCGGGCTTTCCACCAGCCAATCAAGGAAACAGCAACTATCGCTGTTTCAATTGCGGAAGCCCGTCCCACTTCATCAAGGATTGCCCTCAACCTAGGAAATCTTTACAAGGGCAAACATCCAATCCAACCAACAAGGGCAAGGGCAAGAGGCCGGTGGTCCAGGTCCGTCAAGGAAGGGTGAACCTCACCACACTCTCCGAACTCCCTGAAGGGACACCGATAATGATGGGTACATTTTCTATCAACCATCATCCCGTTATTATTCTTTTTGATACTGGTGCCACCCATAGTTTTATTAGTATGGATTGTGGGACTAAAGTGGGCTTGGATATCTATTCCATAAATGAAGCCTATAGGATCGTAACTCCTGGTGGTAAGATTTTGTCAAATCAAATCTGTAGAATGGTACCAATTCAGCTGGGTAGTCATTTAGTCAAAACAGATCTGCTAGTATTAGACCTAAAGGGAATGGATGTCCTTTTGGGTATGAACTGGATGACCCAGCATCATGTGTCCTTAGATATCTCTTCTCGAATTGTGGAAATAGATTCACCTGAGTATGAGCCAACCATTCTCTATCTTCCACAACAGCAATACCTTAACCCTTGCACTTATGCTACAACTGGGGTTAAGCTAAAAGATATCCCTATCGTCTGTGAGTATCCCGATGTCTTTCCAGACAATTTGCCTGGAATGCCCCCAGATAGAGATATCGAGTTTATCATAGAACTCCAATCTGGCACAGCCCCTATTTCTAAGAAATCTTATCGTATGCCTCCTAATGAGTTGGCCGAATTGAAAATCCAACTCTAAGACCTCTTAGACAAAGGTTTCATTCGTCCGAGTGCATCTCCATGGGGTTGTCCCGCTTTATTTGTGACAAAGAAAGATAATAGCTTAAGGCTATGTGTGGACTACCGTCCTCTCAATGCGGTAACTATCAAAAACAAGTATCCCCTACCCCGCATTGATATTCTCTTCGATCAGTTAGCCGGAGCTAAGATATTTTCTAAGATAGATCTTCGTTCCGGCTATCATCAAATTAAGATTCGACCCAGTGATATTCCAAAAACAGCTTTCTCCACTCGATATGGACTATGCGAGTATTTAGTCATGTCGTTTGGTCTTACTAAAGCTCCTGCTTATTTCATGTATCTCATGAATTCGGTCTTCATGCAAGAGCTCGACAAATTTGTTGTGGTCTTTATTGATGACATTCTGATCTATTCTAAAAATCCGGAAGATCATGCTAAACATCTTCATGTCATCCTTCAGCGATTACGAGACCATCGTCTGTATGCCAAATTCTCCAAATGCGAGTTTTGGTTAAATACAGTGAAGTTTCTGGGCCATACCATTTCTGGTAACGAAATATCCGTTGATCCCAGTAAGGTTCAAGAACTGATGGATTGGAAACCCCCTACGTCAGTCCATCAGATCCGTAGTTTTCTTGGTCTAGCTGGCTATTATCGTCGCTTCATTCCTGACTTCTCTAGAATAGCCAAACCTATGACCGAACTACTAAAGGAAGGTGTGAAATTCTCATGGGATCAAAAATGCGAAGATGCATTTCATATTCTCAGAGATCGTCTTACGACTGCTCCAGTCTTAGCTCAACCAGAGTCTTGGTTGTGATGCATCGGGAACCGGTCTTGGTTGTGTACTTATGCAAGACAACCGAGTAATTGCATATGCATCACGAGCACTTAGGGTTCATGAACAAAACTACCCTACCCATGATCTCGAACTTGCAGCTGTTATTCATGCCCTAAAAATCTGGAGACACCATCTGATGGGTACGAAGTGTCATATTTACACTGACCATAAAAGCCTCAAGTATATCTTTACCCAAGCAGATCTGAATATGAGGCAAAGGCGCTGGCTAGAACTTATCAAAGATTATGACTTAGAAGTGCATTATCATCCAGGCAAGGCCAATGTCGTTGCGGATGCCCTCAGTCGCAAAGCGCATTGTTCTTGCCTATCTGTTGAAGCGTTCAACGAGACTCTCTGTTGGGAGATGAGAAAGCTCAACCTTGAAATCATTCTTCAAGGTGACTTAAATCATCTTTCGGTTGAAGCCACACTTAGAGATAGTATTGTTCTAGCGCAATAGCGTAATAAAGGGATCAGAATCATTAAACAGAAGATAACGCAAGGAGAAGGGAAGTATAAATGCTTCCGAATAGATCCTGAAGGAGTATTATGGTTCAACGAACGTATTGTTGTACCCAAGGACCATAAGCTCCGTAAGCAAATAATGGACGAGGCCCACCTCTCCAAATTCTCTATGCATCCTGGCAGTACAAAGATGTACTAGGATCTGAAACAGAACTTTTGGTGGACTCGTATGAGACGAGAGATTGCCAAGTATGTGTCAGAATGTGATATCTGCCAAAGAGTCAAAGCCAGTCATCTGAAGACTGCTGGTATCCTTCAACCTCTACCTATTCCCTCGTGGAAGTGGGAGGATATCAGTATGGACTTTATTTTTGGCCTACCGAACACTTCTCTGAGGCATGATTCTATTTGGGTAATCGTTGATCGATTAACCAAGACTGCACATTTCCTTCCCGTGCGTACTACGTATATTGCCAAAAAGTATGCCGAGATTTACTTGGATCAAATTGTTCGCCTTCATGGCATACCTAAGACCATCATTTCCGATCGTGGGACACTATTAGTCGCTCGGTTCTGGGAGCAACTTCAAGATGCTCTTGGAACTAAGTTAATTTGAAGCTCTGCATATCCTCCTCAAACAGATGGACAGACTGAAAGGATAAACCAGATTCTAGAAGATATGCTTAGAGCTTGTGTACTTCAGTTTGACAAGGGTTGGGATGAATGTTTGTCGCTGGCAGAATTCTCTTATAATAACAGCTATCAGACAAGCATTAAGATGGCCCCATTTGAAGCATTGTACGGTCGCCGATGCCGAACTCCTTTGAGTTGGTCACAAACTGGCGAGCGTAAAATTTTTGGACCCGACCTAGTTATGGAAGCAGAGAATAAGGTGAGGATTATCCAAAACAATCTAAAAGCTGCCCAATCTCGACAGAAAAGCTACACGGATATACGAAGAAGACCATTACAGTTTCAAATCGGAGACTTCGTATATCTTCGAGTATCTCCTACCCGTAGTGTTCAAAGATTCGATGTAAAAGGGAAACTTGCTCCTCGATACATCGGACCCTTTGAAATCCTTGAAATCTGTGGACCCGTAGCTTACCGTCTCCAACTTCCTCCTCAATTAGCGGCCATTCATAACATCTTCCATGTATCCCAACTCAGGAAATGTGTTAAGATCCCTACCAAAATCATCGAATCCCAAGCTATCAAAATCGAACCAGATCTGACCTATACAGAGCATCCAATCAGAATACTAGACACTAAAGAGAGAAGCACCAGAAGAGAAACCATCAGAATGTACAAGATTAAGTGGAACCATCATACAGAAGAAGAAGCAACATGGGAAACCGAATCTTATCTTCAGCATAACTTTCCCGACTTCTTCCAAGCCAACCTTCGAGCTTGATCATTCCATTCCATCCTGTTCCGGAATCTCGGGACGAGATTCTTTTTAGGGGGGAAGGCTGTGACACTCAGGTAAATAGCATGGTCACACCCTAGAGTTATAGAGTGTTGTTATGTGCAAATATGGCAAAAGGTGTGTTTAACAATTGTAATGTTAAGGAAAAGTGTTTGTGTATTTAATTATATATTAATTGAGGTCCTTTTGTGCAAAAAGGGGTGTATATGGAGGGTAGATTTCAAAAGTATGAGGGTTATTTTGCAAAAGTTGAAACTTACATTTAGATCGTAAATATATGCAAAACTACACCTAGGATGTAATTGTAGAGTAGTTTTTCTATAGGATTTACATAAATTTTGAAAACTTTGATAAGTTTTGTTTTAACTTCAAAACTATTGCTCTTCTGTAGATAAACCCTAAAGCAAAGTTGTAGAGCTCGAAAAACCATCCACTTTTGCTTTTGGGACCATCTCCATTTGAGCACTAGTTTAAAAATTATAAGTGCTTTACAGTGGAGTCCCTGTGTTTCTCTGAAATTGCATTTCAGTCCTCTTCTTCTACCTCCCTCTCTTCCTCCCCTGCTTCTCCTCTGCTGCACGCCGCCGCCTGCGCCCGGCCCTGAGCGCCGCCCTGCTGCTCTGCGCCCCTCTGCACCCCGCTCCACGCGTCGCTCCACCCCTTTGCCCACCGCCCATGCTAACCTTGCTGCCCTCTTCCTCTTGTGCCACGTCGGGCCGCCGGAGCTCAGCCGCCGCCACGCACCCGAAAGAGTCACCGGCGCCGCCCGCCATCCTAAACCCTATCCTGTGGCCGGTTCTCGTCTCCCTCTTTTCCTGGATGCGGCGAGCTGCTATAAAGCCGACCCCAAACCCCTCTTTCCGGCCCGTTTTCCCCCTCTCATCTCCCCTGCAACCGCCAGCACCGAAGCGCCGCCGCTCATCTTTCACCAGAATCCTCCTCAATCACACCACCCTGCTCCGATTCCACTGGCCCAGAGCTTCCTCGCCTCCTCCCCTTGCTCCACAGCCTAATCCAACCCAGCCTTGGCCACCCCCCTCGCCGGAATCGCCTCACCCCGAGCCGCCCCTCACCGGTGCCGCCCGAGCTCGGCCTTGCCGTCGACAGCACGCACCGCCGCCTCTCGTCCAATACAAGTATGGAAATCGCTTCTCTTTTGCCCACTAGTGCTCGTGCGCGCGTTAGTTCCCCACATTCGCCGGCCCTTCGCCGGGAATGGCGGCGCGCCGCCACAGCCGCCGCACCTCCCCGTCGATAGCTCGGTTTCCCTATTGTCCACCGTGCGCGTTCACCACCACAACATCCTCTAGGTTCCGTAGGCCCTGCCCGACCGGCTCCTCCCCACCGGCGACCTCACCGCCGGCAAGAACACGCCGGAGGCCGAGCGACCGAGCAATGTTCAGACCGAGCAGGGATGTGTCCGTGAGAAAGAAACTTTTTCCAGGGGCCCAAGCGCATAAAACTCAGACCCCCCCTCTAGTGGATCTATTATTTCATGTGTGTGTGTATTCTATCTTGCAAAATTCGTAGAAAATCATAGAAAAATCCAAAAATTGCAAAATTAGTTTTGTTGGAAACTAGATTTCATGTCCTACAACTTTTGTTTATGAAGTTTGATATGAAACTAAATACTTTTGCATCTATTTTAAATCCAAGGTTAAAGGGTAATTAGTACATAACTTCTACATGTATGCTTTGTTACTTATGAAATTTTAACATGTAACTTCTATAAGCTGTGTATAACCTTGTATTAAAATTTCAAACCTAGCTTTGTTTGGTAGCTTAACTTCTTTTAAATTTAGGCGATTCAAATTGAAATATTAGCTAAGCATGTTCTATAGACCTAACTAGTCAAGATCTCTTTGTCATACTCTAATGCGTTAATATTTAGTGTATAATTAAGTTTCTAAAACTTTCTAACTTAAAATTTTGAATTTAAGTTTGGAATTCAAATTCAAATTCAAATATTCTAGTTCCTATTGCAATAGATTCAGTGATATCCTCATGACTCTTTTATAAATGGTGATTCAAACCTAAACCCTTTTTATTTCACGAACTCTTGTGTGTTGACTTGGTTGAATTGTAACTTTTGTAATATAAGGTCCTAAATTCAAATCTCATCTTACTTAAATTATTGCATCTCATATAGAATCAACGACGCTCGACGACGGAGATTACGAGTTGGTCTTAGAACAAGACCAAGGGTTTCCAGAAGACCCAACGCAAGCCATCGAGGAACTAACTGAAGCCCCGAACCAAGGTTCGGAAGTCTCTGATACTCCTGCCCCCAACCCCACTCAAGAAGGCAAGCCCCGGACATATCCCACTACTTTATTTACACTGCAATCTAAGTCTATTTATCTATACTATGCATTATGTCTAGGAGTTGTAATGAAACCCTAGATGCATAAATCTTAGAAACCAATGTATTGAACCCAAGTCCTTATCGTATTAGACGCTCTGCTAAATAGGGCCAGTAGAAGTCGAGTGATTTCCTATCACTCGTGCGATATAGGAGTTGCATGTTTACTATTTTGCAATCACTATAAGGATGATAGACAGGATCATGTGTTGTATCATGATCGGAGGTTTTACCCTGTCTGTTTTGTTAAAAGTTGTTAAGGTCGATATGTGTGGTAGTGGTGGCTAAGCGTTTGAACAGTACTAACCACATGCCGCGAAATATGGTAAAGCGGTAAGCCTAGTAACCAATCGGCCCGGCAAGTGGACATACCTCCCACCACTCGATCTTTATTTTATGTTCACACGCACCGACGTGTGGGAGTACGTTCTGCATGGCAGACAGGAATACGGGTTTTGTAGTCGTGCTACAGATGTATGTCCTGTACACATTGGGTGTGCGTACGGTCCTGCAGTTGCTTGTGGTGGCCTGTCCACGACCCGGAATGAAAGGCAAACGGTTGCTTCGGAACTATCGTTGGATTAGCGTGTGAGTTAGGTTTACCCTTGCAAGGTTGAAATTCGATTCAGAATCGTCCGTCTCTCGCGGAAATTGAGACTGCTTATCCCTTTTACCACATCGAGTAAGAAGTGTAACTATCGATGGAATAATCCGGATGAATGGTAATCTCTACCTTGCTTGCTTAGTGTAGGTGCTAATCTAGAATGAATAATCAACTCGAAGTTGAAAGCTAAAACTTGAAAATAGTTCATACTCTTTGTTGCTTTTCAGCTGAAAATAAACCCAGAGCCTTTACGATGCCGTCATTTGTCTAGTTACGGGCTAAAGTATACCCAACCCCGGGTAAGCCTTGCTGAGTATTAGAATAACCAGTCTTGCAAGTACCATTTGCAGGTACAACCTTCGAGAACCCCATGGACAGCCCTGCATGTCCAACTTCTGTTCCTTTTGGCTGGTCCGTGGAATGGGATCCGTCCCCGGCTGGCAGTGACCCTCCTGTGTGACACCAGGCCTTGGGCTGAGCGTGGTGTCCACCGTTGCGATAAAAGTAGTCGCATGTTTGTTTCCTTTCCGCTGTGAACATGGACAAGTCGTCTAGCTTGTCAGTTTAAGCATCGTTGTATAAATTTTATTTGCAGTTGAACAAGGCTTGTAATAACGTTTACTTGTCTGTAAATTAAAAGTAACGAGTTGTACTGTGGTTGTGTACCCGCCTTCGTGTGAGGTAAACCTGCATCGATCCTGTTGAACCATGGTTGTATCGGGCGGAGACCCACCAGACCAATGGGTTACACCGTTTGAAGTACATTGGAGCCCTTGAAAGAGGACTTGCGTATTTGAGCCGGTGTAATTCAGTTGGTTCTGCCACAGAAACCGGTTCAGTGGGTTTGTTGGGATGGAGGGGGTGGAGGGACAGGGGCTCGGCGTGGAGGAGCTAGGCGGCGGCCATCGCGGTGGCAGCTCTGCATGAGGCGGGTGCGAGTAGGGGGAGCCGACCTGCCCTTTTATAGTTGAGTGAGGGAGAGGGGAGAGGGGAGGTGGAGCTGGTTGCAGCACAACAAGAGATGCATGGCTGGGACAAGGCCGCGGCAAGGGCGTGGCATGGCCGGCACATCATGGCTCGGCCATCGGGAATCGACAGCCGCGTGGCGCACACATCGGGCATTGCTAGATTCAGGGCAGGGGAGAGCGATTTAGTCGCGGGCCTGTCGGGGCGCTGCCCTTTGGCGCGGCTCGCCAGCAGGCATCACCGGCCAGGTGGCCGGCGACCGCTGCCCCTCGACGGGCCAGAACAGGGGAGGGAGAGAGAGAAGGAGAGTGAAGGAAGAGAGAAAGAGTGAGGGCCCGGGTTCAAATGGATTTTTCTCAAAAGTTTGCAAGGAAACATTGAAATCCGCCAACATGAAAGTTGTAGGGAATTTGAAACTCTATGAATTTTGTTTCGGATCAAAGTTCATTTGAGCTTTAGTTTAGAAGTTATTTTAAATTTAAGACTATTAGAATTTGAATTCCTATTCATCTCATGTGTTAAAAATTTAAATCTGCAAATGTTGTTTGAAGTACACTTTATAAGGCACTAAAATATGAGTGTGTTTTTATGCTACATTTTTTTATGACAAGTTGAGCATGTATAGTTATGAACATATTTATGAAAAACCTTATATGCACACATACGTGCACATGTATTCCTAAAAGAGATGCATGATTTGAATTGTTCTTGTTCATTATGCATGATGCTAAATCCATGACCCTTGTTTTAGCATTTTAAATACCTAGGGTGTCACAGTTGCCGCATGAGAAGGACAAGTCTAAGTTAATCACGCATACGGATAATCACATCATGGACGTGTGGCAGAACCAACCTGAATTATACCGACTCAAGTACGCGAGGCCTCGCCAAAGGGCTACCTCGTACTTCAAACGGTATAATACTATTGGTCTGTCGGGTAACGTCCCGATAAACCACCGAACGCAGGATCCAACAAGGTACCTCACACGAAGGTGAGTCCAGAGATACAATGCCAAAATATCTTACACCACAGGCAGTTATATTACAAAAAGGTACAAAGCATCATTAGCTCCCACGGAGGAGAGATTATTACAAGACAGGTTTTATTTTTCAGTCAAAGCAGCGGAGTTTGTAAAACGTAGACATTATACACGTCGTTTATTACAGATATCATGCTAGCCCTGGCATGATATCACTCGGCGGAATCTGTGTTGGCCGGGGACGGATCCCATTCCACGGACCAACCATCAGGCAAGGGGTAGGGCCACGGTGTAATGAAAGCTGGCTCATCAGGGAGATTACCTGGATTAAATCAACAAAAGCAAGGCTGAGTATACTAATACTCAGCAAGACTTACCCGAAATTGGGTATACCTTAGCCCATAACTAGACTCATGATGGCTTTTAGCTTTGGGTAGGATTTTCAGCTGAAAAGCAACAAAGAGTAGATCCTTATTTTCAACTTTTAACTTTCAGGTTCTAGTTGATTAACCATTCTAGGTAAGCACCTATAACTAGTCAAACATGGTAGAATCTTTACTCAAACATCATCTTTGATAATCACATAATTGCTCTTGTTACTCTATGTGGTAAAGGGAATAAGCAGTCTCATACATCGTGAGAGGCGGACGATTCTGAATCGAGATTCAACCCTTGCAAGGTAAACCTAACCCACACGCTTGGAACACCACAGGGTCGTTCCGAAGCAACCGTTTACTTTTCATTCCGACTCGTGGATCAGATCCACCACAAGTGACTGCAGGTCATACGCACTTCCAAAGTGCAGGACGTACGTCTGTAGCGCGACTACAAGACCCGTACTCCTGGTTGCCCAGCAACACGTATGCCTACACGTCGAACAAAGTAACCAAAAGAAGCAAATACATGTGGTGGGGGGTATGTCCACTCCTCGGGCCGATCGCTTACTAGGCTTACCGCTTACCATATTTCACGGCATGTGGCTAGTACTTTCAAACGCTTAACCACCGCTACCACACACTGCGACCTTATTAAATTCATCAACACAGACGGGTATCATCTTGACCATGATACCTCATAAATTCCCGTCTGTCATCCTTATAATGATAACAAGAATGTAAACATCACAATTCCTATATCGCGCGAGTGACAGGAAATCACCCGACTTCTACCGGTCCTATCAGCATAGCAGCTAGTCGGACTCAAGTTCTAGTATTCAATACATTGGTTCCTGGAACAATGCAACTAAGGTTTTCAAACAACTCCTAAGAACCTAATGCGTAAAGATATATAAATAATATAGGTTGCAGTGTAATAAAGTAGGGGTTATGTCCGGGGCTTGCCTTCGCCGGTGGGGCTGGGGTTAGTCAAATTATTTTCTTCCGAACCTTGGTTCGGGGCTTCAGAGAAATCCGCGACGAGAGTTCCGGGGTCTTCAGAATAACCTCCTTCTTGTTCCGGGATTAGCTGATAGTCCCCGTCAGCGAGAGTGGTCGAGTCTACATGATATGCAAGATGAAGTTTAATGGATGCATACATTTGTATTTCAATTCACGATAAAGTTGCAATTCCATGTAAAGGATGTTATATTTCGATAAATAACTTAGTTATCCTGTACTGGGCAGTCATTTATCGAGCATTATATATTTTATCTAAATCCATTTAAACAACAGGGTGAATTACATTGATTAACTAACTAGTAGCATGAAGCAACAAGTGGGGTGGTTCTTAATATTTATATTAGAGAGCTTTATAAATTGACCTCACTAATTATTTATATGAACTTTAAGTTACTATTACATTATAAATCAATTATATTATATCCAATTTATTTAACATCTAATTCTTAGTTGAAAACTTAATAATATGTTGCAATAATACAAAACAGAACCATAATATATTTTTCATGATTTTTGAACATTTGAAAGTGTGTTTATTAATTATATTAAGGAAACTACACCTTATTTCTAATAAAACTTGTACATTAAGAAAATAATGCTAAAGTACAAGGTTAATTATTTTTCTTCAATCCTACATGTTTAAAGAAAATTATCACCACTGGTTTTACCATTTTATCATTTTTCTATGAATTACCATGCATTTTCTAAGCCTACAAGCAACTAAATTTGATATTTAAGTTTGATCATCAAACATTCAGAAACTGAAGTTGACCCTTTAAATAAAGTTGTAAATCTTTATCTAAGGATTCCAACAAAATTTAGTTTACAATTTTATGATTTTTCCTCGAAAAGATATAGCATTTCTAAATTGACAGCCAAATTTACATAAGGAGGTCCCTCGGCACTATTCCTCTGAGTCTACTCCTTTGCACAAAACCCCTTGGATTTCGTTTCCTTCTAACCCGAAGCCCTTGGCCGTGAACCCGAACAGAGCAAGGTGGAGGCGACCGTGTTCCGGCGACGGTGGTCACCGGCGGCGAGGTTCAAGGGCAGGGAAAGGCTCAGGGTCTTACTGTGGTCTCGTTGCGCTACTTGTCGTGGATGGGGATGGCCGGAACAGTGGAGTTCGACTCGAGCCCGAGGTGACGGCGGAGGGGTCACCGTCGACGGCGGAGCTCCGGTGGCGAACGTTGGCAACCGACCTGTGCAAAAGCTTCAGTGAGACACGGGGAATGTGTAGGTGCCATCAATTGGATGAAAACATGCTGGATCGAGGGGGATCGACGGAGACCGATGCGGCGGCGGCGAGGAAGAACGCCGGCGAGCGTCGGGGAGGCTCTGTAGTGCACTAGGGAACCAATGGATGGGTCGAACAGCTTCAGGACGATGATGTGGTGCTGGCCAGAGAGTCGTGGTGGCGTGAGAGTGCCCGGAGCGAGCTGCGCACGGTGGAGGCCGAAAGCGGCGGCGGTGGCGCTCGTCGGGAACGAGGCTTCGGTGGAAATTGGGGAAGATCAGTGGGTCGTCGAGCACGAGCAAGACACGGGGAAGCTGGTGCGGGTGTTGGTTGGGGCGGAGAGGGTCCGGTGTGGGCTGCCCATGGGCGTGCTGTGCGCGGCCGTAGTGGAAAGAGACGGCGGCGGCGAAATGCAGCTCGGGCGCTCGGAGTTGAGCACTGGGGGTAGCAGAATAGAATGTAGGCGTTGGAGTGGTGTTGCTGCGCGCGAGAGAGAGGGAGTTAAGGCACCGAGGTGGCCTGTCCACGGTGACCAGGAGGTGGCGTCCGGCGAACAGTTCGGGGACGTCGTGGCTTGCGTGGAAGAAGCCACCAGGGAAGAGGAAAGGGGTCGGGATCGAAGGGAAACGACGCGTGGATGTGTGCTGCAGCTGGAGGTGGAGCTCGGGAGCCTGCGCCGGCGGTGAACGGCGGTGGCAGAGTGGGACAGACGGGGAAACGGCGGTGCCAGAGGAGGAAGAAGGCAGACGGGAGTCAGAAGGACTCGTTTGTAATTCCAAAAAATTTCAGGGACTCCTCTGTAAACTAAAATTTCCCATTGATACAAAATCCTAATGAGAAAAATGTCTAAAGCAAAGTTGTAGAGAATTTCAAATCCTACAAGAATGCTTTAGAGCTCGAGTTCAAAATCTCAAAGGGTACTATTTTATTTTGAACTTTTGAACACAACTTAAATTATAAACTTTATGTGTTAATTTAAACAAAACACTCTAATGTTTAGGGTCTCTTTGTAAGTTTTTCTGCAGTAATCATGACTAGCTCTTTTTACACTTTAGTCCTTAGGTAAAACTAAGTTTTACTTTTATCTTTTTACCATTTCACATGTAAGTCCTTATATCTTTGTATTAATTACATAAACGTCCTTAATTTCATATAAAGTCTATTCCCCTTAGATTTATTTAACTTTTCCTCTTTTCTTTTCTAAAGCCATCTGAAATTTGACACTTAAGAACATTTTCACACACTTGCACATAAGAATTTATAAAACTCATAATTTACAAATATACCCTCATTGCTTTGTACAACTTGTATACACTATAACATGCTTACATATAATACACCCAAACTTAGTATCTAGTTGTCTAACTACCTGGATATTACAGCCTTCCCCCCTTAAAAAGAATCTCGTCCCGAGATTCCGAAGCTGAGTAGAACCGAATGATTAGATTTGGGGATTGGCTTGAAGGAAGTCTGGAAAATTCCGTTGAAGATAAGACTCAGTTTCCCAAGTCGCTTCTTCTTCGGTGTGATGATCCCATAAGATCTTGTACATCTTAACTGCCCTTCTTCTGGTGAATCTTTCCTTAGTATCCAGAATTTGAAAAGGTTGTTCGATGTACGATAAATCAGGTTCAATCTCAATGGCACCTGTCTCAACGATTTCCGTGGGTACGTTGACACACTTCTTAAGTTGAGAGACATGAAAGACATCGTGAATGGCAGCCAATTGAGACGGAAGACGAAGTTTGTAAGCCACTGGGCCACAAACATTGAGAATTTGAAAGGGTCCGACATATCGAGGTGCTAACTTCCCCTTTATGCCAAAGCGTTGGACGCCTTTGGTAGGAGATACTCAGAGATAGACAAAATCTCCTATTTGAAATTGTAGAGGTTTCCTCCTCTTATCTGCATAGCTCTTCTGTCTGGACTGAGCGGTTTTAAGATTAGATTGAATAATCTTAACCTTATCTTTGGCTTCAACGACTAGGTCTGGTCCGAAGATTTTACGTTCACCGGTCTCTGACCAACTCAAAGGAGTTCGACAGCGGCGACCATATAACGCTTCGAAAGGAGCCATTTGAAGACTAGCCTGATAACTGTTGTTGTAAGCAAATTCAGCTAGAGCAAGGCACTTGTCCCAACTTGTACCATAGTGAATAATACAAGCTCGGAGCATGTCTTCAAGGATTTGGTTAACTCGCTCAGTCTGCCCATCAGTCCGGGGATGATATGCAGAGCTTCGAATCAGTTTGGTCCCTAGAGCTAATTGCAATTGCTCCCAGAACCGTGCGATAAATTGGCGCCCTCGATCAGATATGATGGTTTTTGGAACCCCATGCAATCGAACGATTTGTTCCAGATAGACTTCGGCATACTTCTTAGCAGAGTAAGTAGTATGCACAGGAAGGAAATGAGCTGTTTTTGTGAGTCTATCAATGATTACCCATATGGAGTCATGTTTTTGAGATGTGTTGGGAAGACCGACAATGAAATCCATGCTAATGTCTTCCCATTTCCATGACGGTATGGGTAATGGCTGAAGCGTACCAGAGGCTTTTAAATGGCTAGCTTTAACTCTCTGGCATGTATCACACTCGGATACATATTTGGCAATTTCTCTCTTCATTCTGGTCCACCAAAAATGTTGCCGAAGATCTTGATACATTTTGGTGCTACCGGGATGAATAGAGAACTTGGATAAATGTGCTTCATCAAGGATTTGCTTGCGTAGTTGATGATCTTTAGGTACAACAATACGATTGTTGAACCACAAGGTTCCTTGATGGTCAGTGCGAAAACACTTATATTTAGCTTCTCCCAGAGATAGCTTGGATTTGATAATCTTGACACCCTCATCATGGAGTTGAGACATGATGATTTTATCTTGGAGAGTTGATTCAATAGATAACAGATTCAAACTACCTTGAGAAATGATCTCTAAATTGTGTTTTCTCATTTGATGGCAAAGAGTGTCACTGAAAGTTGCTATGGATAAACAATGACAGTGTGCTTTGCGGCTAAGTGCATCCGCAACCACATTAGCTTTGCCCGGATGATAGTGTACCTCAAGGTCATAATCTTTGATCAACTCTAACCAACACCTTTGCCTCATATTTAGATCAGCTTGAGTGAAAATATACTTGAGGCTCTTATGGTCAGTGTAAATGTTACACTTAGCCCCCATAAGATGATGTCTCCAGATCTTGAGAGCATGGATAACTGCTGCCAATTCAAGATCATGTGTTGGATAATTTTGTTCATGAGTCCGAAGTGCTCGGGATGCATAAGCAATAACCCGGTTGTTTTGCATAAGGACACAACCAAGGCCAATTCCCGAAGCATCACAATAGACATCAAAAGGCTGCGTACTATCTGGCTGAGCTAGTACTGGAGCGGTTGTCAGAAGTTTTCTCAAGGTGTGAAATGCTTCCTCACACCTATCATCCCAACGGAACTTAACTTCTTTCTTAAGTAGCTCAGTCACGGGTTTAGCTATCTTGGAGAAGTCTGGAATGAATCGGCGATAATATCCTGCCAATCCAAGGAAACTTCGTATTTGATGGACTGAAGTGGGAGGGTTCCAGTCCATAACCTCTTGAACTTTGGTTGGATCAACCGATATGCCTTGACTAGAAATAGTATGTCCCAAAAACTTCACACTATCCAGCCAGAATTCACATTTTGAAAATTTGGCATAAAGGCGATGATCCCGTAGTCGTTGAAGAACGACACGTAAATGATTAGCATGGTCTTCTTTTGTTCTGGAGTAGATCAGAATATCATCGATAAAGACCACAACAAATTTATCGAGCTCCGGCATAAATACAGAATTCATGAGATACATGAAATATGCCGGTGCATTGGTAAGTCCGAATGACATAACCAGATATTCATAAAGTCCATATCTGGTTGAGAAGGCCGTTTTTGGAATGTCACTAGGCCTGATCTTGATCTGATGATAACCAGAGCGTAAGTCAATCTTGGAAAAGACCTTTGCTCCAGCTAGTTGATCGAACAAGATATCAATGCGGGGAAGAGGATACTTATTTTTGATGGTAACCGCATTGAGTGGATGGTAGTCGACACATAGCCTCAGACTATCGTCTTTCTTCTTGACAAAGAGAGCAGAACAACCCCAAGGTGAAGCACTTGGACGTATATACCCCTTATCAAGAAGATCTTGGAGCTAAATTTTCAATTCTGCTAATTCATTTGGAGGCATACGATACGGCCTTTTTGAAATAGGAGCAGTGCCAGGTTGAAGTTCAATGATAAACTCGATGTCTCTATCTGGTGGCATTCCAGGCAAATCGTCTGGAAAGACATCGGGGTATTCACATACTATAGGAATATCCTTGACTTTGATATCTGTAATAGCATAAGTGCAGGGGTGCAGACACTCTGGCTGAGGCAGATAAAGGGTAGTAACCCCATAGTATGGTGAATCAGCTTCAACAACTCGGGAAGAAATATCTAACCGGACTCGATGTTTAGTCATCCAGTCTATCCCAAGTATAATGTCAATACCCTCCAAACTTATTAAAACCAAATCAGTTTTGATTTCTATACTACCAAACTGAATTGGCACACTTTTAACCATTTGGTTAGAGGTGATTTTTCCTCCAGGGGTAGAGATCATGTATGACCCCTGGATAGGACAAGAATCAAGTCCTAGTCGGGTACCACAGTTGTTACTAATAAAGCTATGTGTTGCTCCAGAATCAAATAAAGTAACAACTGGTTGGTGGTGAATAGAAAATGTACCCGACATGACGGGAGCTCCATCTGGAAGTTCTGCCAGAGTGGTGAAGTTAATCCGTCCTTGACGGTCTTGCATTACCAGCTTCTTGCCCTTGTTCTGATTTCCCTAAGTAGAGCTTTGCCCGGGATTAGGCTTCTTGGGCCGCGGACAATCTCGGATGAAATGATCCTCACTCCCGCAATTGAAACAGCGATAATTGCTGCCTCTCTGTGGCACTTGTTGAATACTTGGCCGTTGGCCAGATTGTTGTGCTTGTTGCGGGGGCACAGGAGGTCTGTACCTTCCTTGCTGCTGGGGCGGCCTGAAAACCAATCTACCCGTTGGGGCATTGCGCTGTGGTGCTTTGGGCGGCGTATTGGGAACAACCCGATACCTTGGTGGTTGAGTGCTCGAGGGTCCAGCAGGGTTCTTCCGTTTTTTCTCAGCATAATGCGCCACAATGCAATCTTCTTGAGTTAAGGCCATATTAACCAACTCACTGAAAGTATTAGCCCTCACAAGATTCAGGCGTTCCTTGAGTTTGGTGTTAAGGCCCCGGCGGAAACGGTCTTGTTTCTTGGCATCATTATCCGCATGATACCCCGCATATTGGCACAGATGATTGAAATTCTGTGCGTACTGCAGAACTGTATTGGCACCTTGAGTAAGAGCCAGGAACTCATTAAGTTTTCGCTCCAATAGTCCTGCGGGAATATAATGCGCTCGAAAGGCGACCCGGAATTCATCCCATGTGATGACATGCCCTGCAGGTTGCATGGCATGGAAATTGTCCCACCAGATTCGAGCAGCACCACGAAGTTGTTGAGCAGCAAAGGAAACTTTGCTAGAGTCCGCACAAGGTATGGTCAGGAGAGCGAACTTCGATTCAATAATATGGAGCCAGGCATCGGCATCCAATGGTTCTTCCGCCTTACTGAAGAAAGGCGGCTGGGTACTAAGGAAATCTTGGTAACTAGCCACAGGAGGATTGCGATCATCACGGCCTCCTCGGAATTGATGCTGCTGGTTTTGCTGGGCTTGTACCAGCAGGTTGAGCAGCTCCGTTTGCCGAGCCATGACTTCGGCAAGGTTGGGAGGAGGTGGTGGCGGTTGTTGGGAACCGCTAGCCTGATCAGCCCGGAAACCTTCCGGTGTTCCGCGTGTGGCTCCGACCATCTGAAATAAAGGAGATGTCCATCATTAACCATATAGCCTTACTCCCAATTTCAGAAAACAAAACATTTTAGATAAACAATGCATATATTCCGTTCAATCATCTCATCTCAGAATTTAAAGATAGTGAACAAGATGATAAAACAGGAAATTATATTACATTGCTGACTCGGATAGTTCTTCACATCTTATGTCCAAAGTTCACTACATAGGCCATCTATGTTACATCAAATGGCACGAGGTTTAACTACTTAAACTATTACATTCCCTTGGGTTACATCTCGAAAGTTGACGATTTACTAAAAATCGTCGAAATTTCCTACAGACGACTGACTGCCAGCGGGAGAGTGATAGGGACTAAGAACTGGGTCCCCATGCTCAGAGTCAATCTCTGATATACCCTCAATCTCTTCTGAATCTTCTTCTTCTTCAGGTACTATGGGTATAGCGGGAAGTATCGGTTGCTGCTGCAATTCCTCAATGTGAGCCTGGGCATCATCAGCCACAAGTATCAGATCATGAATTTGTGCCTGTAGGAACTCAATAACAGTGTCACGCTGAGTGATAATATGATCACTCTCATTGATCTGATCTTCACGATGGAGGATTGTCTCATCCCTTGCTGCAATGATTTCATCCTTTTGTGTTACCAAGGCTTGTAATTCTTCTATTTGGGTTACTTGATGGTCAGCATTCCGATAGTGGCTTTGAGCCACACCAGTTATCTGACTTATCCCATGACGCAGTAGCATTTGGTAATGATATTGCACATCCATGAACCTGGTAACGATACGGACGGTTTCTTCAGCCAGATCTCCTAGTAGATGACCATGATGGTCTGTCCGAAAATCCCAGTCCGAATTACCCGGGTCTATGGTAGGAAATAACCCAATAGGATATGCGGCAACTTCAATTGGATGCTGATTGCAAAAGAGTTTGATAGCTTCTAAAGCAGCAGTTTCAAGAGTATCCACTAAACGATATCCAACCACTTCCACTTCTATGGGAGGCCATAAGGAGCGGAAAGGGTGTTGAGGAATTATCATCTTAACCCTGCAGCGGGGAACTCCTTCTTCACGATACTCTACCCCATCATACAGAGGAGGCTCTGTATAATGAAACATACTCAAGGATTCCCACAAAAGACGAGGAAATCCTTCCCAATGTAAACCATTGGTGTGAAAGTGCCCCTCCTGATCCCAAAAGGTATTAGCAGGAGCAGCCATCTGCGACAACAATGCAAATGGTAAGATATTTTTACCCTGTTGAGAAAATTTACAAGGTAAAATTGGATTAAGATAGCTGATTCTGATAACAGCATAGGCTGGAAGTCAGATGGATACCTAAGATACCCAACTAAAGATTCTTACTTACTCAAACTAAGAAAAAACCAACATGTTGCCTATTTCTAGGAAACATCAATTTAAGCATTCAATTTAGTTGATTAATGGATTATGCATGCACGTACTAACCGATCTCACAAACAAAAATTAACTGCCAAGTAATCTTGGTCTTACGTGGTTAGTTACGGTGGCACAATATAAATACGTCTCTCACTATTAACTAGTCGATAAACCCTATCCGTCCTAGTTTCGTAATCGTGGTTAGTGTACCTGCAGAAAACCACAATGCATATATATATATCCAATGAACCTTTCATGCCAGCATATCATGAAAGCGTCCCCATTCATTACTGCTCACTATAGAAACAGTATCTGTACAATTACCGCCGTACAGACAACGTTAACATACGTTATTTGAATAACGTATTCACGGGGGTACCGCAAAATGCGGGGGTATGAACAGCGATCGCCATACCCTGCGCCGAACCATATACTCCCAATGTAGTCAACCGAAATTGGTACATTGGCAGCATCTCAAGTAGGCCACTGCTTGAGAAACAGCGTTCGGTTCGCATCACCGACAGGAAGGCCAAGCTCCCTCAGTTGGCTGAGGATCCTTACCTTCTTACCTCACGATCGAAGATGTCGTTACAGAAAGTAAGGTTGGGTTGTGCATAAATTTAAGTTTCAACAGAAAAGTAATGCTGGAAGTCAGAATTATATATATATATATTACAGCCACCTCTAATTCCCTTAATAACATTACCCTAGGGCTTACGTACTATACATAATCCTTAACGAACCACCGTAGTTCGCAAATACTTGATTAATCAATTTTTATACTAAAAATTACTTTTAAAGCTAATTATATCTCCAGAGTACACTTGTTAGCTCTGATACCAGCTGTGGCAGAACCAACCTGAATTATACCGACTCAAGTACGCGAGGCCTCGCCAAAGGGCTACCTCGTACTTCAAACGGTATAATACTATTGGTCTGTCGGGTAACGTCCCGATAAACCACCGAACGCAGGATCCAACAAGGTACCTCACACGAAGGTGAGTCCAGAGATACAATGCCAAAATATCTTACACCATAGGCAGTTATATTACAAAAAAGGTACAAAGCATCATTAGCTCCCACGGAGGAGAGATTATTACAAGACAGGTTTTATTTTTCAGTCAAAGCAGCGGAGTTTGTAAAACATAGACATTATACACGTCGTTTATTACAGATATCATGCTAGCCCTGGCATGATATCACTCGGCGGAATTTGTGTTGGCCGGGGACGGATCCCATTCCACGGACCAACCATCAGGCAAGGGGTAGGGCCACGGTGTAATGAAAGCTGGCTCATCAAGGAGATTACCTGGATTAAATCAACAAAAGCAAGGTTGAGTATACTAATACTCAGCAAGACTTACCCGAAATTGGGTATACCTTAGCCCATAACTAGACTCATGATGGCTTTTAGCTTTGGGTAGGATTTTCAGCTGAAAAGCAACAAAGAGTAGATCCTTATTTTCAACTTTTAACTTTCAGGTTCTAGTTGATTAAACCATTCTAGGTAAGCACCTATAACTAGTCAAACATGGTAGAATCTTTACTCAAACATCATCTTTGATAATCACATAATTGCTCTTGTTACTCTATGTGGTAAAGGGAATAAGCAGTCTCATACATCGTGAGAGGCGGACGATTCTGAATCGAGATTCAACCCTTGCAAGGTAAACCTAATACACACGCTTGGAACACCACAGGGTCGTTCCGAAGCAACCGTTTACTTTTCATTCCGACTCGTGGATCAGATCCACCACAAGCGACTGCAGGTCATACGCACTTCCAAAGTGCAGGACGTACGTCTATAGCGCGACTACAAGACCCGTACTCCTGGTTGCCCAGCAACACGTATGCCTACACGTCGAACAAAGTAACCAAAAGAAGCAAATACATGTGGTGGGGGGTATGTCCACTCCTCGGGCCGATCGCTTACTAGGCTTACCGCTTACCATATTTCACGGCATGTGGCTAGTACTTTCAAACGCTTAACCACCGCTACCACACACTGCGACCTTATTAAATTCATCAACACAGACGGGTATCATCTTGACCATGATACCTCATAAATTCCCGTCTGTCATCCTTATAATGATAACAAGAATGTAAACATCACAATTCCTATATCGCGCGAGTGACAGGAAATCACCCGACTTCTACCGGTCCTATCAGCATAGCAGCTAGTCGGACTCAAGTTCTAGTATTCAATACATTGGTTCCTGGAACAATGCAACTAAGGTTTTCAAACAACTCCTAAGAACCTAATGCGTAAAGATATATAAATAATATAGGTTGCAGTGTAATAAAGTAGGGTTATGTCCGGGGCTTGCCTTCGCCGGTGGGGCTGGGGTTAGTCAAATTATTTTCTTCCGAACCTTGGTTCGGGGCTTCAAAGAAATCCGCGACGAGAGTTCCGGGGTCTTCAGAATAACCTCCTTCTTGTTCCGGGATTAGCTGATAGTCCCCGTCAGCGAGAGTGGTCGAGTCTACATGATATGCAAGATGAAGTTTAATGGATGCATACATTTGTATTTCAATTCACGATAAGTTGCAATTCCATGTAAAGGATGTTATATTTCGATAAATAACTTAGTTACCCTGTACTGGGCAGTCATTTATCGAGCATTATATTTTATCTAAATCCATTTAAACAACAGGGTGAATTACATTAATTAACTAACTAGTAGCATGAAGCAACAAGTGGGGTGGTTCTTAATATTTATATTAGAGAGCTTTATAAATTGACCTCACTAATTATTTATATGAACTTTAAGTTACTATTACATTATAAATCAATTATATTATATCCAATTTATTTAACATCTAATTCTTAGTTGAAAACTTAATAATATGTTGCAATAATACAAATAGAACCATAATATATTTTTCATGATTTTTGAACATTTGAAAGTGTGTTTATTAATTATATTAA